>NC_136256.1:2780000-3150000 GCF_053564925.1 Oryzias latipes
CAGTCACCCCCCGGGATCAGTGTGCATCTGCAGCTTTGACCTCCTTCAACAGGCTCTGAGGTCATGTGATCACAAGTGGGTGGAGCAGCCAGTTGGCAGCCTGCCTCAGGGTGTTAACGTAGCTGACATTCCTTCTGCGGATCAGCAACCAGGACAAGGAAACAACATCCATCATGTGACTGCAGATGAGACATCTGAGGCTGCTCACAGGTCCCCGACACACCTGGTTCATCCCCCCACCCCTGACCTGCAGAATGTACCTGACAGACAGGTTAGCAGGTCTGGGGTCGGACTTGCACTTTAAAAGAGGAATCTGTCAGAATCACCTGTTTATGTCAGCATTCAAGTGATAGAACTCCAGAGGTTTTGTCAGAGTTATCACTCTGATGTGGATGTCAATTCACTGTGTTGGATTACCTTTGATTGTGATTGATTGCTCCTTAAATATTTTAGGTTTCTGCTGTTATTGGAATTAAATTCTTTATCTTTTTTTTTACTTTATATACTTCACATCATGTAAGTCCTCTAATTAGTTTGTAGAAATCCAGAACCTTTTGTCTGAAGACTTATCAAAAATAAGACAAATTTCATAATCAAATCAAACAAGATTAACATAAAAGATTTGGACAAAATAACATTAAAAATGAAAAAGAATCATGTGTGTGTCAGAAGTCAGAACTCCATACTGTCAGAGCTCTGTCTCCCCCTCTGGTCACCAGCGGGAACCATCTCCAGAATTCCAGCCACACTACAACTCCCAGCAACCCCAGCGTTGCACACTTGACTCTCATTCATTCATCAACCACAGCATACTAAAACACCGTACTGAGCCTCATTCAGTGTGAAGTATTGTTTGTGCCACTTTGCCTTTCTTACTGAGCGTTGTATCTGGACCTGATCTTCTTGACCCTGACCCCTGTCGCTTGCCCCGACTCTTGCCTGGATCCTGACCCCCATGTGGCTCCTCTGATGATCCCATGCCTGTTATCGACTCCTGGCTGCCACCAGCTTTGTGGACTTTTAGCTGAGCTAGTAAAGCTGCTGCATTCGGATCCAACCATCTGCCTGTTCTTGTGACAGTGTGGTTAAATACCAAGAATTTTGAAAATCTGAAATGAAAAGATTATTAGAGGTACAACAAAATACAGATTTCAATCATTTTCTCTGTTAAAATTCTACATTATTGTTTGTTCTTCTACATCAACATCACATCTTCAGAAAATGCACAGAAGAGAAACAGGGCTTCTGACGGATCGTGATGACTGTCAGGTGGGAAGAACAGGAACTAAGCTCAGACTGCAGGTGAGAATTCCTTTAAAGTTACATAATTTTTCCCTATTGCAGTACCTTCATGGCTCATTCACAATTCCTTCATTATTCATTTATTGTTTCTTGGTCCTTCCTAGCTTCCGATAGTCTCATTGTGTCTTTAAGGTTTTTGTTCCTTCAAGGCTACTTTGCCATTTAGGCATTTTCCCTCAGATTTCCTTCATGGTGTGTTCATGGTTTTAGATTTCTTCACAATTCCTTTTTGATTGTTTCTGGATTTCTTTGTTTTCTTGTTCCGAAATGACTTCTTTGTGGTTTTGTTAGGGTTCCTCTTTAGGTGTCAAACTCCAGGCCTTGAAGGCTGGTGTCCTACATGTTTTCCAACCAACCTGCCATTGAAGCTCCTTATTGGCTAAACCAATGAGTTATATCGCTAGAGGAGACACGCCCGCTTGGGAATCCGACGCCATCTTGGTGAGGTCGTCGGCACCCACATGACACAGTGCTTTCTATACCCTTTAGTAGCATCTAAGTAGCTTTTATATAATTTATATATATTTATATACATGTATATATCTTTATACATAAATATATAACATATTATATATATAAAATTAAATATTTAAGATAAATAAGAGAAACAGTCAGCCTTAAAAGCTCAAACTTTAATGAAAAATACATAGTTGCAGGACTTCTTACAAGTAAGTTTTTTCTACAAAGAATTTTTAAAAATAATTTCTAGACATTTAGAAGTTTTAGACCTCTTTGACATGTAATTTAAATTATGTACAAAAGCCTGACAATACCTCAACAGTAAGTCAATAATAAATAAAAACAATAAATAATAAATCAATAATAATAACTAATGATAATAATAATAATACATAATAATAAATAAATGTAAATAAATACAAGTGACTGTAAATAAAAAGTCCAAAAGTTAAAAATAGATTTACCTTAAAAAAAAAAAAAGAAAAAAGGAAAACATTAGATTTACTGATTCATGTGAGTGATCAGTTTGTGTCACACAGATGCTATGGTGTCGGGTTTCAAGCCAACAGTCTGGCCTCTTATCAAATCTGTTTCCACAATTGTTTTGAACATATCCAGACTGTAGTTGGTACCACAGTGATCCATCTGGATTAGCTCTTTTTATAGCTAAGATCCACTTTTTCCTGAAGTCTGAATCCATTGGAAACCTGTAAGAAAAGTTCAGTCACTGAGTCAGAAATGTATAAATCTATATTACTATAATAGCCCAGTCCTAGTATACTGTATATAGGTTTAACAAAATAAAGTTTACATTTATTTCGACAGTGAATTATACGTACATCATGCAGCATGTTGATAATAATAGCCCTGCAGCATCATGCATGTCAACATGTGTACTATTAAAAACAAAACGTGTACTATTAATGAAGCCCTTGCAGCATTAAAAGAAAAAAAAGCCCTTATCTGTGAAATGTTCTGCCTTCCTCCTTCATGGACTAATTTCTGTGATTTTGGCTGTTGAAAACCACACAATGAACTGGCATTTTGCAAAAAATGAGTTCACATGCATGCAGCAGTGACTTGACCTCACCAAGATGGGGGTGCTCTCCTCCCATGAGGAACCACGTGACGTCTCCTCGAGCGATAGAACTCATTGGGCTAAAACACCTGATCAATGTAATCAGCAGAAAAGGCAGGGATTCTGGAGAACCAGGAGGAGGCCGGCCCTCGAGGACTGGAGTTAGACACCTCAACATATTGTTCCATCACTGGTTACTTGCAGTTCTTTTCAACATTCCCTTATTTATTCTTTAACAGAGATGAACTAAGATTTACATTTCCTTAATAATAACCATCACAATAGTTTATCTATAGTTCTTTGTTGGTTCTCTCAGGGTTCTTTTGCAGTTAACGGTTTTGCAGTTAACCTATTGCCTTTCTTGATTTTTGAAGCAGAAATATGTGGACTAAAAAAAACCCAGTGTTGTTGTAAAACACAAAATCTAAAGGATGCAACCACTGAAGGTCTATTTCACAGCTCTGTATGGTACCAGTAACTTATTGATTAGCAGTTTTAATGGCTACTAGACTGGTTTGTCCGGAGGACGTTTTAGTCAGCGCATAGATTAGTTTCCTAGCTAAATCGTGAGCATGGACCCTTTCAAAAATCTGTTCCAGCTGGACTCTAGGTCCTCAATTCTTCAATGTTTCCATCTCTGAGAGTAATATCTGAATCAAATCTGAAACGTGATCGTAATGACTTCTTCTGGATCATATTTTTGTGATTTCATCATGAATAAAAGGAGCTGATATGTTGGTCTACAGTCTTCAAGCCAGGGAAACCTCCAAGATTAGGTCAAATAGAACTTGAACCATCTTCAAGTGTAGTCTAGTGCTCTGTTCAGCAGCGACTGTTGAGACACTCCTATGACTCCTATGCATCAGTCACCATGTCCTGACCCTGGTGGGTCTGTGACGGTGTGTGAGTGTGGTTCTAGTTCAGTGCTCCCTCCCCATGTGCAGTAAGTGTCTGTCTGCCCCAGGTTCAGACTTGTTCTGCCGGTCTGGTTCTTGTCTCTTCAAAGATAAACTTCAACGTAAACCAACTTCATTCTCTGGCACTCAAGCAGAAACTCTTCCTGCTCTGTCACAGCAGCTGCTGCTGCAGGCACCGTCCGAGACCCTGGTCTGGGTTTGGCCTGGGCCTTTATGGCGTTGACGGCAAAGCCGTCTCCTATAGTGAGCAGCCCCCAATCATCTAATCAATTTCTTCCTTTGGCATTGTTGAGGTTGTTGTTGCCAGTGCTTTAACATCTGATGCAACTGGCCTCTGATATGATTTCTCATCACTGTTGCTGCTATTTGAGGCCTAAGTTGCTCATTGTTGATCTACACTAAGCTAGAGTTTCTGTTGCACCTTTGTGTTGCTGATGTGTGCAGTTTCAGCCTTTGGTTTGTCTGTGATGTCTGTCTAGTTTATTTTAGCTCTGAGGCGTTGCGGCACATCTCATTTGTTTGTTCCACAGCAGCAGTTTGTTTGGAGGAGACTTCAAAGCCACCAGCATGTTGCTCTGGTTGCTGATGGCACTGGGCCATGATGGAGTTCAAGCCTACGTGATGTTGCTGCGAGTCCTGACAACGAGGAGATGAGCAGATAGGATCAGAGAATGGAAATAAGGGATAGAGGATGCGCAGAGATTAAAAGGCAACAGGTACGACTGGTTTCAAATAAACAGCCAGAGGTTGGGATATTTCCCAGCATGCCACGCTAAATGACACTATATTATGGCATGATTGGATGTCCTGGAGGGGTTCTGCAGCCACACTTATGCTCTGCTGATCCTGTGCTTTGTGATATACTGACCAAAGATGCTGAAATGCCTGTCTCCTTTGGATGGCAGTTGGTGTCTGTCGCCTTTGGTGAGCACCACTCTCAGAAGTTCCTGGGCTGTTGGCAGCAGCTTGGCAAGTCCACAAGTGCAGAGGTCACACACTGATGCCGTTCGCTCTTGGGAGCAACTTTTTCCTGGCAGAGTCAAACTTGAGTGCAGTGGTCATGCCAATTCTGTGGTTCTTATCAAGTTTGAGTCACAAAAGATGCAAACATCATCCGGCTGCAGATGCTATCGGAGAAGGCCCGATAGAGATCGGGCCGGCACTGTCATGCCTCTTTAAGAAGACAGTACATTTCTGTGAGTTGTCCTCTGATAAGGCTTCTCACGACACCAGCAACAACCAGGATGAAAGCTTTGCAACAAGCAATTGCACGCAAGTTCTGCAGCTCACAGTGGCTTCAAGCTGCATGGAATGGGCCGTTACCGCCATTTGATTGTTTGGATCTTTGTTTCCACAGTTTTGATTTTGTGGCTTTGAAGCTAAAATTATTTTCTTTTTTCTTGTGCAACTGCAGCTTGTTTATAGGGGCCACTGCTGCCATCTATCATGTGCCCATCGTCGGCTCACTGCAGCAGCTACAGCGTGAACCCTAGATGGAAGCTGGAAGTCCTCCTTCTTCAGGAGACACTCCCTTGGGACCTCCTTCAGTCTGTGAGCCAGCAGCTCGAGCCGCGGACAGACGCAAACGTCTGAAGCATCTCAGCATCTATCAATCATTTATAATCAAGATTTTTATCATTTCTTTCATTTTTCTTTTCATAACATGTCCTCAGTTTTACGTACCTAAGCAAGGAAGCTAACATGAGTGAACAATACATACATGGGGAGTCAAGCCAAGTCAACAACAAACCACCTGAAACCTTTTCTACTTAAAATCTTGACATTTTTCTCTATTCATATTTGATTTCAGTTGTTCATCAGCACAGAAATGTCAACATGAGTGCAAGGAAGACAGTAGCATTTTCAGTGTTATCATTTTGAACCCTTCTGCTATCCAAGGCTCTCCCGATGTTAAAGGAGAGCACAACGGTTACCATTGGGAGTTGGGTCATCTAGACCCACTAGACCAGGGGTCGGGAACCTTTTTGGCCAAGAGAGCCATAAACGCCACATATTTTGAAATGTAATTTCGAAAGAGCCATACAATAATGTAGTGTCCCTTCCCCACACTGAGGCACGGAGACTTAACCTCTTTTAAAGTTCTTTATTCCGATTACTGCAGACCGCAACAAACGCCGTTCAATTAATTCAGCAACTCCTGAATCTCTCCCGCCGACACGAGTGCACTTCTCCCAACTTTATATTCACCTGCTCCCGCTCCAGCCCTCCCATTTCCCTTATTCGGCCCATAGCTGAACCCCATTGGTCCAAACTACCTAACAACAGGCTGAGCGACAGAACTGAGAGCCAATCAGATCTCTGCTTGATGCGTTTTAATGAACTCCAGAACTTTTAACGCGGCCCAACAGCCACCCAACTCAGTCCGCGACAATTTGTTTAAAACTAAATATACAAATGAATGTGTGCATTTGATTTAATTTCAACATTTTTAAAGTACAATAAGTCTGTGGATTCTTTTTAATAACATTGTTATTCTGTTGCTAATAAATGATGAGTATTTCTCGTGGTAGTTTTGCTGATGGTCTAGTCTGGTTGATACGTGGTGAGTTTCTGCTTCGTTCAGGCGTTGAGACTTTAAACGTCATCGTAGGTCTGAATGTTCTGTAGATGTGACAAAGACTGCTCACATGCAGACGGGGAGCCAAACACACACTCACACGCTGCAGTGAGTGACGGGCAGCGGGTTTTACGTTTTTACAATCCCTGCGCGATTCACCTGCTGCCTGTCCCCACAACCCCTAACCCCCACCCTCTGCTTTCTCCCTCACACATCCCGTCTCCGCATCTGCGCGCTCTTTCTCAGAGACGGGAGCGCAGTTTTAGGCACGTCAATTCACAGGTTTCCGGCTGGCACAAACTCTGTGAAATAATAGATAATAGTAACTGATAGCGCTGGCGCAGATTTCTCTCTCTAAGCACTGTTACTACTGCGCGCCTCTGGCATCGCATCGCGCCCGAGAAGGACTGGTCTAATGAAAAAAAAACTATAATTAAAGATTTGTCTGCGAGCCACATGTGACCATCAAAAGAGCCATATATGGCTCGCGAGCCATAGGTTCCCGACCCCTGCACTAGACAGTGCTCTGAACCTTTTTTCTTCAATGATTTGTGATCTTCACTGGTGTCCATGGATTACATGAAATCTTTCCACCTTTATCCACCTTTGTCATGGTAGGGAGAACACGTCAATGGAAGGGGGGGTCATCTAAGATAGCACAAGGGTTAATGTAAAGGTAGAACTGGATTTTGTGTTTGTGATGCTCTTGGACAACAGCGCCATGATGATGTATGTGAACTCTGAAGTTTGTCTAACAAAACCTGAAATGACAGATTAGTACATTTGCATACGAACCCTTGTTGGAACTTATTCAGAGGGAGAATGTGCAGAGAGCAGTGCAGGGCCCATTAGGAATTCCTGCTGAGCGATAAAGGTGAAAGGGGGCCTCTGTAAATTAACATGAACTTCTTGAGTGATGAAATAAACTCATTAATTGAAACGGGCCGATCCATGCTTTGGGCCCCCCCCCCCCCTTATAGTGTTCCTGTGTCTGTGTCCTGCTCAGACTGAAATCAGTCAGACTCATCCGCTCTGACTGGGTTGTCAGGTCGTCTGCATATGTGCTTCACCACACATCCCCCATCTGATTCACAGTCATGTAGCATCACATTGAAAACATCCATTAGTGCGGAGCCACATCAGAGTGAAGGGGAGGCAGATGTGTCTTTGTTTGGAAAGGTATCTGATGTCAGCAGACAGGACAATTTATTCTACATAGATGAAGAAGAGGCTGAGGAAGGAGATGAAGGCGTGTGTGAAAGCAGGACAAGGAGGAAAATAAAGGAGCAGCATGAGTTGACTGTTGGAAAAAATATAGAATTACATGGTTCAGGATTATCTCCCCCTTCACCAGGTTTACAGGTGAGGTGATAGTTGATGGGCTCGGCTTCGGCTTATCAGAGAGCAGCCTTCTTTCACAGAGTCATGCTTTCCCAGCTGATTCGGTTTGCTGCACCAAAGGGCTTTGTCCAGTCCAATTCCACTGCTGTCCCAGCGCATCTTAGAGTTTTCAGAGCAGTTTTCCAATGATCTGTTTCCTACCTGTTACAGATGAGTTCACCTGCAAAACACATCTCACTCGGATGAAGCTGAGTGCAGCCAATGATCAGGTCAGAAGATACTTTAATCCCCAAATCGTCCCTGGACCCGGCAGGTTTCAACTTGATACTATTTCTTTTCCCTAAAGCATCCAAAAATACTCACACAACTTCTTCTTCTGCCGATACAGTAGAACCGCAATCTGACAAAAAAGAAACGGCTCAGAACCAGAGGGGCTCTGGATCAGAACAAAGAGGCGGTGTCTGAGAGAAGCTTAGGAACAGACTGCAGGAATGAGGTGTTTTCTTGGAAGAAGGGGTGGACGGTTCAGGTGCAGGACAGCAGATAGTCCTGTCCAGACCCGTTTCTGTCAAAACAGCATTTGTTCTCCGCTCAGCTCGAGTCCAAACAGCAGCTCTTTGATCCGCTGCTGCTGGCTCTCACTTGTAGGGAGGGGTCCTACAAAACAGGGGTTCCAACAGGCCCCCAGCCTTGGCCAAGCTTCATGACAGATCAGCAGAGCGGGTTTTTGTTTCTGTTTTTGTGGGTCAAATTAAGGCTAAAACCAAAACTTGACTTTTCAGGATAACTTTGTATGTGTGTGTGTGTGAGGGGGTCCCTGTCTGAAGAATGTGTGTAAGGACTTGTTTACTTGGAATCTAATGTGAGACCCCTCAAAATCTTCCAGTAGAGAGTGGTTCCTGTGGATACTTACATGAATATTTAAATTTCTAAGCTAGATCAGGACCTAAAGACCTAATCAACCATTTTCTCCTGCGTTTCAGCCGGGACCAGGGATCCTTCAGGTCCAGGTTTTTGTCCAGGTCTATTTCAATCTGGTTGCATGATCATTTAGGATGTTTACATCCAAACACAGACGCTGCTTGAAGGGAGTTTTATAAATTATGTTTATTATCATGGCAGTAGTCATTTCTGAAGGTTACATGTGAGTAAAAGTTAAATATAGATTCTCCACATTGGCTGCCAAACCGATGGATAAAACCACCTCTTGTCTGCAGGTTTTGAACCGAATCGGTCCGTGAAGTTGGCTCGCAGTTGGTTTGGTTTGATTCTCTGATTTTATCTGCACTTTTCCAGTAAGCCTTCAGTGTGTGTAGTAGTTCAGTCAAAAACAAAGCAGCAACTGCTGGATCCTGGCTCTGCTCAGGGACCAACCCAGTCCAGAGAGAGGTTGGGGGGTGTGGTTTGAAGCTCCAGGAACCCCACAAGTTTAAATACTGAATCTTCAGGTGGGAGTTGTCACCTTGTGTTCAAGGTTCTTGCCATCCAGTTGGAGGTTTCCGAACATATTCTAAAACTCGTGGTGTGGCTCCCAAGTGGGGCTGATCAGGTCAGAAATCCTCTGTGACCGACAGGAGAAGCAGTTACCGTGACATCAGACACGTTAGTAGTCATTGTAGCGGTACGTGTTGGGGTAGGCATAGTGGTAGTCGTAGCCATCAGCGCGCTCCGTTTTGGTCTGCAGGGACTCGGGAGGAAACGATAGAGACTTGATGACCCCCCCAGACTCCTCTGTCACCTTCACCTCAGTGGAATATGAGGAAGAGGAAATGTCGTCCAGCAGAGAGGAACAGGCAGAGAGGCCCGGCTGTTTGGGGGGGGTGCAGGGCTGGTAGGATTGGAGTCCAGCTGAGGGTTTAGGGCACGACTGGTATTGGGGCAGGGCACCTGGAGGCTTTGGGCACGGCTGGTAGGACACCTAAGAACGAGACGAAAGGCTGACATGTTTATTGTTGCAGAAGTTGACAGCACATTTGCTGTTCAGAGTGACCATAGTCCCCCCCCCCACCACACCCATGTGCATTCTGTGCAGTAGGGGGGTGCCTTTATGGAGGTGATCACCTTGGTTGTGGTAGTGATTATTGTCTGCAGTGGCGCGGGTGACCCTGGTGTGTTGCTAGGGTAACGGCAGGGGTACTCCGCGCTGTAGTAGTGGTGGTTGTCCCCGTATGGGGAAGTGCTCTTCAGCAGCTCCTTCCAAGCTGGAGGGGGCTTTGTCTGGGGCTCAAAAGAGGAGGAGGACAGAGGAGCTGAAGATGAAGATGAGGTTGAGGAGGAACCCAAGACCGGCCCCACCCTGCAAACAACCAAGGGCAGAGGATCAAACAGAGAGTTAGACCAAATTACAAGTGTCAAACTGTATTTATTTTTTCGTCTTTGTATGATTTCAAACATTTAGACCAGGGGTGCCCACACTTTTGCGAGCTACTTTTGAAACAACAAGATCTACGGATGCACAGAGAGAGAGAGAGAGAGAGAGGTGTATTCAGTGTGTAGTGAGGAGTCTTCCAGTCTCAATCTCAAATTCTTCTTAATATTTAACCTCCTCGATAAAAAAGAGAACACTGTAGTTCGGTTTTGTTTGTAGACCCCACCAGGATCTGGTGGCATCAAACTTTTGACATCTGCTGTTACCCTTTGGAAGGGACCAGAAATGTTAATTATTAAAACTTTGCTCACAAAGTTGTCAAAGTTAAACTGGAGCAAGACTCAGGCCGTGGTTACCTGGATACCTGTGAGCCTGATCCCAGTTTCTGCTAAATCTAGACTGACTTGTTTCATAAACAGAATGGGGTTTCAGAATTTTCAGTCCCATTTCAAACTGTATAGCTTAGGTTCATGTCACGTTACGGTTCAGATGTGTGAAGATTGAAAGAAAATTCTACTGAAACTCAACCCAAATGTAGAAGATCTGATCTCTTCAAGGGTTCCCAGCAGATTTATATCATCAATCCAACTTTTTCCAGTTCAGATGCTAAGTTAAGCTTCAGGGGCTCATCTTAACTGTTTCCTCTGCTAAAAATGTGGAGGTAGTTCAGAATCTGGTTTGGGCCAGTCCCCTTGTTCTAAAGTGTGGGAGCCAAACCTGGGGTCACAGAGGTCAGAGGTCATGGGGTATGAAGGTGGGGTCAGGTATCCTTGGAATTCATAACTGGGCCTACTCATGAAGAGCTTGGTGTTGGCTGGTTTCTGCAGGGAGGGAGGGGGTTCACCCAGTGGATTGTGGGGACTGTAGTAAGGCTCTGGACTTTGGAATGCTGGATAATGTTGTGGGAAGTTGGGCTCAATGAAGGAGATTCTATCTGATGGCTCCACACAGAGGAGGGCGGGGCCCAGGGCCTGAAACACAGAAAAAGAGTAAAAACCCACACGCCATCTACATGTACATCCACACCGTTTTGACATGGAGTCCACCTGAGGGTCAATAAGTCTTCGTTTGGGCGTGAATGGAGGCGAGTTCACTCGTCTCTTTACTGAGCTTCTTCTGGCTTCAGTTTCCGATTTAGATTCTGGTCTTGGGTGATCATGGACCCCTTTAGCCTGGAAGACAACAGCAACAGCAGACATAAAGTTTGCAGGAATCAGCATTGCTGAGTCAGTCAGCAGCCTCTGGGTTAACCCAACATTTTAACAGATGCTGTTGAGATCCCAAACTTCCATATCCACACCTATAGTTTTAACTTTCAGTCAACCAGAATAAATCAAATGTTGCCAAATGGAAGTAATCCTGTTAACCTCCAGAGGTGTTAAATTGAGTCACATGACTTGGACTCAAATCATGAATGCAACAAATTTAAACTTCACTTGGACTTCAACAGCAGGAACTCATGAATTGATTTTGACTTTAGCCTTCTTACTTGCTATGTCTCCAACATTCAAAGGTTAAAAAGTATGTTGACATAAACTGAGACTCAACAACGAACAACTTTGTCCGAAGTTACACAACGGCTGAATCCCAATTCTTATCCTAAACCTCCGGCTTCTCCCTACCCCTCCAATAGTAGGATTATTGCTAAGGTTTCCGAAATCGCATTTTTAACCCGTGTGTTATCCTAGGCACTTTAACATTGGGAGTTGGGTCATCTAGACCCACTAGACAGTGCTCTGAACCTTTTTTCTTCAATGATTTGTGATCTTCACTGGTGTCCATGGATTACATGAAATCTTTCCACCTTTATCCACCTTTGTCATGGTAGGGAGAACACGTCAATGGTCATCTTGACCCCATAGGAAAGCACAGGGGGTTACGGGCTAACCCTCGCAGCAGAGGGCTCAACATCCCTCCGCGTCACGTCGTTCTGCAGAGCTTTTGTTCACGTCCGATTTCGAAGACACTATTTTGCCACAACTCTCCATTTGGAGGGCTAAATGTAGGGGTAGGGGGAAGCTGAAGGGGAAGAATTTAGATTTGGTTCAAGACTGGTAAGTTCTGAATGACAGATGACGGCTAAGTAACTCTGCTAGCTGCTGTTAAATCAATGTGACTGTGAACTCTCTGTTAACGTTACATTATATGGACGTGCAGGGAGCTTTTGTAATCACAGCCCGGCCAAAGGTGATTTCACAGACTGTCAACGGGTGGGACACGAGCATTGACTGTATAATGGATGCAAGCAATGGCGTATACCTGTATAGCACTTTTCTACCTTCTTCAAAGGCCCAAAGTGCTTTACAGTCACACACGTTCACACACTAATGGTGGCTCCGCTGCCAAACACTGGCGCCAACCTTCCACCAGAGGCAAGGTGGTGTTCAATGTCTTGCCCAAGGACACGTCGGCACATGGGCCGGAACCTGCAATCTTCCGATCAGAGGTCGACCGCCCTAACCCTCCATCATTGATTGTACATGAGAACTGGACTGAGCGGTTATGTGGCTGTACCTCAGCAGGTGCGTGCCACGACGGCAGAAACAAGAGTGAAAGGTTCAAGCCCTTATATCTTTTATATTGCCAGACCAAAGCAGCAGCAGATAAACAGCAACCGCACGACGCACCGCAAAACCAGAGACGGCCCTCCCCCAGGCGCTCCAAACAGGAAGTACCTGATGGCTCTAAGAAGCCAAAATCCAATAGAATTTTATGGAGAGATAAACAGCTGTTAGTTATTTTATTGGTCAGAATAACCATTCTTGCCCTCATAAGTTTTTTCAAACATGTTCTTGATAACTCTATTTTTTTCATGATTTTTTTTCTTTATTATTATTGAAGTTATAAACAGACCAATTAGATGCCTCAGTAAAAGCATGTGGTGCCTGCTGACCCCCAGCTTAATGATTGATTGTCAGGTTCTCCTGACTCACTGTCATTGGAAGGGGCGTGGGCTTTGAACAAGCTCATTCCTGATTGGCGACAGTAGTTGCCATAGAAACTTAGACTCAGACCGACTAGGACCAATAACCGCTGTCTTGCTCGACTGAATTAGCTTCGTTTAGCTTTTCTATGGTGACATCACATGTACTCAGTCCAGTTCTCTTATACAGTCAGTGAGTGGGGCAGGACACAGTCAGAACCACTGGCAGGGCCGTTGGTGGGTTGGCCGGACTTGGCTGGAGGCTTCCTGGAGCTTTAGTTTTACTTTATATTTTCAGAGGGGTTCTGTCATCTAATCTTTGGGACACTGTTCTTGGTAATTCAATCAATTGTTTATTAGTGTTGTTCTGAAGGAGTTGCGTCTTGGCTGTGGTGTTGTGTTTTGGTAAAGAGGCCTCCTTACCATTATTACCGTTGAGGGTTGGGCCTGATCGAATCCCCTCTCATTCACACACTCAAAACATAATCTGCTGGCTCCAAAAGCCTTTCCACACATACATGTCAACACGTTAACAAAACCATACTGATCACCTCACAAACAATATGAACGTAAACAAAAACATGGCAAGCATATATTGTTCCTATACAAATACCAAGAACCTGTTTGTATAAAGGTGAGCTGCCACCTGTCATCAGGTGAGTGTCCATGTTCTGCTGTGGACGATGATGCGTGTGGAATGGAGAAAATGAGACAACGGGGGAGTGCCTAGTCGTCCCCACGTGCAGCCCCCTGCCGAAGGTGAGGCAGCAGTGGCCGTCAGGACCCCCCAGACACCTGCGTTGAGACACTTTGCGAAGGTACCTGCTCCCCAGGCAACCAAATATCAGCCACCCAGACACAGGCCGGCAGGACCGTCACAGGGTCCACAAGCTAGAAGTAAGATCTTAAGCCCGAGCCCGAATCAGAACCCGACCCGAATTACTAAATGACAATCATTACGTTCGGGTCGGGCCGGGCTTCTCTCTCGCTGACTTCTTTAATAACTATATTTTAACAGCTGCAAAGAAGCTCCTTAGGCTGGCGGTTGTCAAACAGCTCTTTATTAATCCTGTATGTCAGAACGGTTACCGCACAAACCGAAAGGAACAGCCAGCTTCTTACTCAGAGGGAGAACGTTCACCGAACCTTAAGACAAGGGAAGGGAAAAGGCAAACAGGCACCGCCGTGGCTGCAGTATTTCTCCGCGTAATGAAGCGAGTGCGCATGAAGATCTCTCTTTCACTCTCTTTGTCCGGCCTCTTATTCTGTGTTCCAGCGTTATTTCGTTGTGCAAATGCATTTATCATGATCATAAAAATATGTAGATATTTTAACCTTAAGAAATCTTGCGCTTTTTTCTGCCAAAAATACTATGAGATAAAGTGAAATTTCGGGTTTGCCTCGGGCTCGGGCCTGCAAATCAAGTTAATTGGTCGGGTTCGGGCTGGGTTCGGCTTTAATGCCCGCGGGCCTGGGTCGGGTCGGGTCGGGCTGGATTTTTTAGGCCCGATCTTACCTCTACCACAAGCGCCAGAGAACAGAGGGGCAGACGAGCACAGACAGGGCACGCCCCAACAGTCCTCCCCAGGGGCCCAGCACAAGGCCACATCCGCTGGAGGAGAAATCCCTCCAGACCAATAAGAGAGTGTCCATGAGAACTGGGGGTCCCCTACCAGTGTGGCAAACATGGACCAACCAGGTGCTCGTGTTGTTAGAAATTTTAAAGAGGTCCAGCACTCTGAGTCAAAGACCAGAACAAGCTCTACGGGGACATGGACACACCACCAGGCTCAGATGTGATGTGATCCTCAACTCTTGGCCTAGCCAGAGAACTCAGGGATTCCCCTCCTCATGTGGAGAAAGGACAAGCAGGACCAGGAAGCCAGTGTGCAAGGGACCAACACCATTGATGGCCCCAACCCCATTGAGGGCCTGGTTCCCCCACAAGGAATGGGGTAGGGAATAGAAGGTCAATGGCCCCTCCTTCCTTGTTTGCGTAAAGTGTGTGTTTGTGTTAGAAACAACAGATCCGACCCAACCAAGGGACAGGCTGTCAAAAAAGATTTTGTGGTCCCTGCTTCTAAAGCGCTTCAATCATATTTTGATCTATGGAAAAAGTTTTTCCAGAGGTCTTTTACTTATAATAATGCAGACTTTAGACAACATTTTAAAAGTATTGACATTTTCTTGGACAAAGTGTCTACAGAGCAGCAGGAGTTCATCGGCAGTTAACTTGAGTTCTGGGTGTGAATACTAGCACGGATGTAAGCCTCCACTGATTTCCCCTCATCCCTTTGTTTAGACCAGGGGTCAGCAACATTTATGACATGAAGCACCAATTAGAAATGTTCTCCTTAACAACGGTGCCGTTACCAACTTTAATGTGAACTAACACCATTTCCAATAGATCTGAAAGTTTATTTACTCACAAACAGCAGGTCAAATAACATTTTTAAACATATTTTGGCATGAAGTCAAAAAAGTGCTTTCATAACAATAATGCACAAGGAAAATAAACCAAAGTTGAAATAGTGTTTCATCTATGTTTGTTTGAAACAAACAGTCCTGCATTTGTGGTTTGTCGTACCTGCAGCAACAGGACTGGATATGTCAGCTGTGAGTGGCGATCAGCTGTGGTATTCATTTTAAAACCTGTTCACATTTCATATTGACAAAACAGACGGAAAGTCTGGGTTTGGGTATCAATCAATCAATCAAGCTTTATTTATTTAAAAAAACACTTTTCATGTGTGCAGCTCAAACCGCTTTACAATTAAAAACAACAAAATACAAAAAAGTTAGAAAACTAAAACTAACCCTCCCCTCTGCCCTCCCCCCCCTCCATTTACACATACACATTATGACTAACACAACGGCGCCAGTGTGTGCGGCCTGCCGTCTGCTCCTGCTTTGCGTTTTAATATTTTTGCTTTTAATAATGGTTATGACCCAAAAATCTACCCGCCTGCTGGTGTATGATCAAAAATCACTACTGGATCCCAAGCACAGGTCTCGACTCACAAGATGTTCGTGGTCAGAAACCCCTGCCCGCTTTTCTAGAGGGAGTTCCTGCTTTTCTCTGCCGCCCAACGGCTCTCCCTCCCCCAAGGAAAAGACGCCATCGTTGCCATGGAAGACAAGGTGGTAAAATGATCCGCATAAAAACCCATCTGAGAGGTTTTACTGGACACACCAAGGCTGAATTCAAAGAGTTTAGTCGCCACTGTTCTTCCTATCGCTCCCTGGAGCCTGTGATCAGCTGGCTGACTCCTGTCAACGGGGTTTGACAAAACGGCCCTGGTTGCCCGGTCTGCGCCATAGAGGAGTTAACGCCTGAACCCTGCGACCCCTTTGCCGGGAAATCTGGGGATCATCTGAGGATCAACTCCTGTTGAACGCACGCTCCATCACTAACGAAGCTTTTCATCTGAATGACTCTTTCACATCGGAGCACTTGGACTTCCTTTGCCTGACAGAGACATGGCAGCGGAAGATGGAGCGCATCCATCTCAACAATCTGTGGGACGGGGCAGTCTGGGGGGGACTGGCCGCCATCTACCAGGACATTTGGTAGTCTTCTAGCCTCCGGCTGGAAGCTGAGCTCAGATTCTTTCAGCTCATTTGAACTGCAGATCACTAAGGTTGGATCTGACTCCCCGTTTTATTGCATTTTAATTTACCGACCTCCTGGCCCTGCACGGGTATTTTTAGACGAGTTTGCTGAGTTTTAATCAGGTATTATCAATTTGAACCCTGTACTCTCACTGGGTGATTTTAATATTCACATTCATGACTCTTCCTGTGTCTCTGCTTCAGAATTGTTATTTATAACTAAATATTTGAATTTTGCACACTCTGGACATAGTCTTTTCCCTAAGTCTACATATTAAGCAGCTTAGAGTTAAAGACAGTCACATCGGTGATCACTGCTGAATTTTCTTTAGCCTTGTGCTATCCTAGGCACTTTACCATTGGGAGTTGGGTCATCTAGACCCACTAGACAGTGCTCTGAACCTTTTTTCTTCAATGATTTGTGATCTTTACTGGTGTCCATGGATTACATGAAATCTTTCCACCTTTATCCACCTTTGTCATGGTAGGGAGAACACATCAAAGTAAGGGTGGGGTCATCTAAGATAGCACAAGGGTTAGTGTGATTTCCCCCCACCCGCCTTCACCCACACCTGTTAGAATGCAGAGACGAATTTTACGTCAGAATGAGTCGGATAGATTCACAGATCTGTTTGATACAAATTCTTTTAACCCTTTTGACAGTGTAGACTCTTTTTTGCACTCTTTTAACAGTCACTGTGAAACCATTATAAACACAATTGCTGCTGTCAGAGAGAGCGTCACTTCTAATAAGTCATTTCCTTGGATAACTGCTGACATTCGTTCCTTCAGAAGACTTTGTCGTAAAGTAGAACGTCTATGGAAAACAATAAAACTGGAAGTGCACAGGCTGCATCTTAAAGAGCCACCCTCCACCCTAAATGATATGATAAAGCAAGCTAGGTCAACATTTTTTCACAAACTTATTTCAATGAACAAAAGAAACCCAAAAGCAATTTTTAACACCATAAACACACTCACATCACCCTCTTCCTCTCAACACTTTAATCTTTTCCAGTCTGATTGTAACACTTTTTTTCAGGCCTTTTTGGCTCGGATATCGGATATGTCGACAAAAACAACCTGGTCCCTGCAGTCTGTGACGGCTGCAGGCCATAATTTTGAATCAAAATGATCGATTGGAATCTGATCTAAAGAAAGTTCTCTTTATTAATGATTTTTCATAAAATAACATTTGTATTAGTTTTTTGCTAAATACATCATTTAAAGATCTCTGGACCCGATTTCTCTTTCAGCACATACGTTTCCGTTCAGCTGAGTGACAAAGTACTGAACCGGTTCTACCTGGAAGAAGATGGATTTTCCGTCCACTCTCCAGAAGTTGGTGACAGGATAGCCGCTGTGACCTCGACACGGCAGCAGCTCCAGACCAGCGCTGCAGCTCGGGCAGAGCTTTTCTGGAACGTACATCGTTATGAGTTTGGTCTAGCAGGGACTACGGACACATGGTCTCACTCAGTCCTTACTTTGCTGTTTCTGCCGAGCTTTGTCACATATGGCGGGTCGGAGCTGCAGTCTGGATCCGTCTGGCAGCGAGCACCCCCGAGAACAGACCACCACACCCAGACAGGACTTCTTCAGGATCTGACAGTTGTGGTTGTTGGTGTTCCTCATGGCCCAGCCCGACAAATGTCGCTGAGCGTTTTTATCTTCAGCTGCAAAACAAAGAGACTCGCAAGTTCAAACCTCCCAAGTGTTCAGCCGCTCCTCAAAGACTGCTGTATGATCTGAGGTCCAAGAAAAAGGTTCAACCTTTCACCTGCTTTTTGTTGCCACTGTTGCAGTTTCCCATGGATTCAGTTAGTAAAAGTCAAAACAATAAAACGTTGGCCTAAAAACTGTATTTATTAGGATTTGTGCCAACAAGAAAAGATGCTTGACTGCACAGACACATCTGCTCATTAACCTAAAGGTTCAACTGTCCAATCAGAACACTTATTCACAGCTGAGGAGGCATTTCATCTGTACGGTAAACTCAAAATGTCTCACCGCTGTAGATGTAGCGAACGTAACCATCTGTCCACTCCTGGAAGGGGTCGAACTGCTTCAGGTCCTGCACACAGACAGAGACAGCGAGACAGTCAGACAAGTGCAGACAGACAGAAGGAGACACAGACAGACAGACAGACGGGTCAAAGTTGGAGGAGTCTTCTGGTTGACTCTTGTTACACTAAACATCTAAAGAGGACAGAATGAATGCTTGCCTGCAGTGAAGAATCCAAAAGAATCAAACAGATTACAGAACAATCAGTCTATCTGGCAGTAAAGGCCGTCTCTATAGGTCTCTGTGCTCAGCCTGCATGACATGCTTGGACAGTGTCCAGTTTTTTAACTGGACATTGCAAATATTTTACGTGTTGTAATTAGAACCTGATCAGCAGCTCTTATGTTTCAAAAAGAAGGTGCAGTTGGGCGGTTTATAGGACGGGGTAGATATTGATCAGTGTCAGGGCGGCCTGAAGATCAGCTGACAAAGTCTCTTTCACTGTTTTGGTTTGAGTGAAAACACAAATATGAAAACCAGTTTTGGTGTTTGAGCAACAACATCAGCGCATGCTATGTCAGCAGGCTCTTCACAACCTCTACTTAACCTTCAACTGACAATGAAATGGTTCAGCAAGACTTAGAGCTGAGTCAGCAGCTCCAAAGACCTTCAGCTAACCTTCCAATAGTTTGTGCTTCTGGAAGGTCTGGAATATTTGAATGATACTAACCCTTCCAGGTCAAGGATCACTCAGAAAACCTGAAAAGTTCAGATGTTTAGACCCTTGACTAGGCAAATAAAGCAGTTATGTCGTCCTTCTCACTTCTTTTCCAGCTTCCCAAAATTCTGCCATCTGCTCAAAACCACATCACTGTTAAATATGCCCACTAAATCACTAAAAACACAAGACTTAAATAAATATTGCATAATATATAATTTGATAAAGAAAATCAAGACAGTTTTTATGAGCTTTAGTATTTCCTTAACAGATATTTTGCTTGGATCCACCAATCAGAATCAGAGCAGCACCACAAAGTCTAACATCTCCGCTCTGTCTCATTCAAACTCAATAACACAGAAAAATCCTATTTGCTTTTGTGTTCATTCCTCTTGGTTCCTATTCTCAGTTTTTAAAAAAAATTATATTATTATTTGCTTTATTGTTAAACACAGATAAAATCACAGCAATGTGTGAAATTATTATTCATGTAGGTGTTGTTGATGACAGCCTAAACCAGGGGTCGGCAACCCAAAATGTTGAAAGAGCCAAATTGAACGAAAAAAACAAAAAACAAACATTTCTGTAGCCGCAAAATATTAAAAGCCCTATTTAAGCCTTATAATGAAGGCAACACATGCAATATGTATATATAATAGCTATATTAGCCTTCTATCAAAATGAAGTTGCTACAAATACATAGTGAGCATTAACAACTAAATGTTTATTTGCCCTGCATTGCATTCTGCAGAGAACGACAGGTCAAGTGACTGCTCTGTTGTGCAAATTTAACTTCATTACAATATCAATGAATTATGTTTCATTAATTTGATAAAATTAAAGAAATGTCATAAAGAAATCTGATTTTTTATGTCATTTTTATTTTGAGGATTCGAACAAAAAACAACAAAACGGAACGTGCGTGACGTGCCCCTCTCTGGGAACTAAACAGAGTGCAATAAAACGCAGCCTGCATTTATAAAAAAGAAAACAACAGCCCTTTGAAAAGGTAAAGTATATAAAATCAAATTAATAAAGTTAAGGCACACCTGCGCAATAATCATGCTGTCTAATCAGCATCTTGATATGGCACACCTGTGAGGTGGAATGGATTGTCTTGGCAAAGGAGAAGTGCTCACTATCACAGATTTAGACAGATTTGTGAACAATATTTCAGAGAACTGGTTATTTTGGGTATGTGGAATATGTTTCACATCTTTGAGTTCATACAATAAAAAATGGGAGCAATAACAAAAGTGTTGCGTTTATATTTTTGGTCAGTGTATGTGCAAATGCCAAGCAAGTCACTGCAGGGGGTAAACCACAGCAGCATCCACTTCGTTCGCTGTACATCTCTGGCAAAGACAGTCAGCTTGCGCTCGAATGTCAGAACAGCTTCAAGCATTTGCGGCGCCTGCAGATCACGTGTTCGAAACAGACGACAAAGTGACGCAAAACGTCACCCCTGGACAGCCATCGGACTTTGTTGTGTAGCAGGAGATCAGAATATTCGTTTTCAACTTCATCAAGCAATGCACGGAACTGACGGTGGTTCATTTACATCAGCCACCTGCCTAGCGGTCTGCTGCCCTGCTGGTAGAAACATGTGTCGCAGGCTAAGACTCAAATCTTCATTGACAAAAATGTTGAAATTTAATATTTATTCTACACATTCTTACAGCATTGGAAAACGTTAAGAATGTTTGTGTCTTGTTTTTCTTTCTACAGACACCATATTAAAAATATATATATATATTTCTCTCCCCAATCTTTTTATATTTTCAAACATTTTTGAAAATGCTCCAGGGAGCCACTAAGGCAGCGCTAAAGAGCCGCGGGTTGCCGACCCCCGGTCTAAACCAATGTTGTGTGTTCAGAGATGCTCTTCTGCAGACCTCGGTCGGAACCAGTGGTTCTTTGAGTTCCTGTTGTCTTTCTATCAGCTGGAACCAGTCTGGTCGTTCTCCTCTCACCTCTGGCATCAACAAAACATTTCTGCCCACAGAACAGCAGCTCACTTTATATATTCTCTTTTCTGGACCGTTCTCTGTAAACCCTACAGATGGTTGTGGGTGAAAATCCCAGTAGATCAGCAAATCGTCAGATCTGCCCGTCTGGCACCGACAACAACGTTCAAAGTCATTAATAAAGGTAATTAGTCAATCACCATTCTTCCTCATTCTGATGCTTGTTTTAAACTGCAGTAGATCATCTTGAACATGTCTACTTTGAGTTACTGCCATGTGATTGGCTGATTAGAAATTTGCATTAACAAGCAGCTCGGAGGGTGGCTGGGATAGGCTCCGGCAACCCCGTGACCCCGAAAGGGAATAAATGGTAAAGAAAATGAATGAATGAATGAATGGGAGGGTGTGCTTAATACAGTGGCCGGTGAGTGTTCATATACAGTATAGTCCTCAGTTGTTTGCCGGTGTGGCCCTGCAACAGACCTCTCCCTGCCTCCGCCCAGCAGTGGCGGGGTTAGAGTCCGGCAGTCCCGTGACCCCGTAAGGGATAAAACAGGCTCAGAACATCGAAGGATGGATGTTTGCCTGTGTTCTACAGTAGATGATGATGTTATAGAGAATAAAACAAAAAGAGGGTGTGCCTTGTCACCCCTACACAAACCCTCCAGCAGTAGGGGAGTTGGCAATGGTAACTAGGACCCCCAGAGGCCTGCACAGAGAAGCAGAATGAGGGAGTCTGCCTCCAATCCAACCAGACTCCAGCCACCTGGACCAGAGTCAGAAGGACCCCCAGCAGCAAAGAGCAGGGGGGGCAGGATTATGGAGAGCACAAACCCCATCCAAGACAGACAACAGTACTCCAGCTGTGCCAAGGGTACAGCACAAAACCCTATCCACATGAGAACGCCTTCAAGCCCCAGACAAGCAGTCCACCACCACCCAGGAGCCGTGATCACCACACCAGCAGAGAGCCAGGCAAAGGCAGATCCTCCCTGACCCAGAGGAGGGTACCAGCAAGAGACAGGGAGCCATGACAATAATGGTAAGTGCAGACTGACCAGGATCCCTGGTATTGGAAGGATAAGGAGACTCTGAATCGGCATCACCGGAACACGAACATCCCCAGGCTCAAATGTGATGTGCTCCCTGATTCATGGCATAGCCAGAGGTCTTCTCCTTCCAGGAAGGAGAAAGGGTCATCAGGCCAAGGAGGCCAAGCAGCTGTCTCCCCCCATCACAGGAGGAGGAGAGAGAAGATCTGTGACCACCACCCTCCTTTTGTATCATGTCTGTGTGTGTTGGTGTGGGAAGTGTGAGTAGAAGAAGGTGCAGTTGATTTCAACATCTAAGAGAATTTCAAGTAGGTACCTAGGAAGGCCGAGGACTTTTAGTCTCAGGGTTCTTTACCTCTCTTGCCCTGCAGCTGTGGCCATCGGCTCTCTGATGCCTGTCGCAATGGCAATCCCCAAAGGTGAGGGGTGCTGTTAAGCTGAAAGAAATACTACCAACTCTGACTGGCTTGTGGGATTCCTCTAGACACTGACAAGTATCCACAGTCTTAGCCAGCTGTGGCTGGGGCAGTTGTGATGGCAAAAAAACATTTGGATCAAAAAACAGCAGGTTTATTTGACTATAAAGGAATAACAACCAATCACAGCGGACAACACACATGATGCAGCAAAAACGGATCAGTCCTTCATTCCAGTCCAATGTGTGGACAGACTTTGAATAAAGTCCTGTGACCATCCAGTGTCTAGAATGTTCTAAGAATGTTCCCTTTGGATTCTTTGGATGTGGAAAAACAACAGTGGTGAACTTTAGGAAACTAACATGTGAATGGATTTGACATTCATTCTAGTTCACTTGTTTGTTTCATTTCCACTTGATGATCTGGAAGAAATCCAAGAATCTGGAAAACTGTTCAGTAGCAGGAATTTCTGTCTGAGTCTCACTGCAGGAAGTTTGGATGAAGAGGATCTGGATCCATATTAGGTCAGAGAATTGGATCCAACCAGATCGATTAATATGAACTGATATCAACTATGAATCATATCGTCCACCACAAATTATGACATTAATCAAATTATTTTTCAAATACGTTGTTGCACCCTTATTTCTATGGCAAACACTCCCACACCCCTTCCTCTGAAAGGCACCAAGGAAGAATTTGACAATAAAAACGGTTTAAACATTCAACTGAAGATCACAAACTTTAACTGAGGCATCTGGTTGGCAAGTCTCTATAACTTGAATCACTTGCACTACAGCAAAAGGGTCCTTCTACAATTAGGGGCACATTTGTTGTCAAGTTAGAACTCAAGATAGCAAGATTATTTTTTGATAAGTAAACTATATATTTCTGTAGTACAGGCTAAATGAATTAATTGGCAAGCTTAAGCTCAAATGAATGTTAAAATAATTAAGTCACTGTTTTGTCAACTGTGTTTCGGACAATTGTGTGCGTGCGTGTTGGAGTCCATTGACAAAATATTTTGAGGCTATGTCTGAATTCCTTAAATACTATGTAGTGCAGAACTGTTTGTTGCACTGCATTTTAAAAGTCATTCGGACCACGCTCACTCCTTTAACTGTGAATATGACTTCACCCATTTCATGAAATGAAAATCAGTTTATTTGGAAAACCACTGTGTTCTACTGATTCCAGCTCAGACGAGGAAAACTAAGACGTATGTGGATCTATTCGCCTGAAGGCCCTCCGATTGGAGCAGCTGCCTCACTGCTACAGGATTTTTCAATACACCATGATTTGAATAAAGAAATACTCAGAAATGCTATTTTATGTGATGTCTGCAGGTGATAGTTTGGTTTTTGTTGGTGTTTCACTCTTTCTTCCTGTGCTGGCTGACTGTGGCTTCTCCACACCCTTATCCATACCCTCACCTGACCAGCTCATGACATTTTCATCTTAATTTTCCTTTAAATTCACGCAGTTTTATCTTTGTGTTTTTTTGGTTTACAATTCTTTGACCTTGGAGCTTATGTGGCGACAGTGGCTCAGGTGGTTGAGCGGGTCGTCCAATGATCGAAGGGTTGGCGGTTCGATCCCCGCTCCCACCAGCCAAATGTTGTTGTGTCCTTGGGCAAGACACTTCACCCTCCTTGCCTCCAGTGTGGCTCCACTAGTGTGTGAATGTGTATGAATGATCCCGGTGATGGTCAGAGGGGCCGTAGGCGCGAAATGGCAGCCATGCCTCTGTCAGTCTGCCCCAGGCCAGCTGTGGCTACAACCGTAGCTTACCGTCACCAAGTATGAATGAGGAGTGAATGAATAATGGACATAATGTAAGCGCTTTGGGTGTCTTGAAAAGCGCAGATAAATCCAATCCATTATTATGTCCCCATCGATCTCCACATAATGTGAGGTCGGAGGCTGAAGGAGGAAACTTTCTGATGGTATCTCCATGCAAGTACCATCAGACATCTTCCCGGTGTGGCCAGGAAAAGCAGTGGGTTATGCAGCCCTTCTCTAATGGGCAGCATCACGCTGAGCCCTGTAAAGGTGCTGCTTCCCACCAGCAGTCAAAACCATCCCCCTAAAACACGTCATGCTGTGTGTCTCTCAATTTGAACAGAAATCCTCACATTAAACCTCCATCTGTGTAACACGGTTGACATTTCAGCCTCTTTAGGGCCCTAAACCTTATTAAACTCATCTTAGCATAAACCTGACATGCAGTTTTGGAAATCTAATATCTAAAGCAAGTTTACGTGAACAGTTAGCCATGAATCAACTCTGCATGTGCACAGTCAAATATTGAAGAGAAGTCACGACTAGCCACACGGTCTTTACATTTCCTAAGGATGTTGATCATGTGACTTTGAAACAAAGCACTGCTGATGTAACCTTGTGCTATCCTAGGCACTTTAACATTGGGAGTTGGGTCATCTAGACCCACTAGACAGTGCTCTGAACCTTTTTTCTTCAATGATTTGTGATCTTCACTGGTGTCCATGGATTACATGAAATCTATCCACCTTTATCCACCTTTGTCATGGTAGGGAGAACACGTTAATGTAAGGGGGGGTGGGGTCATCTGAGATAGCACAAGGGTTAAGGAGGCATTTTCAGTGGGTAACACGGCTGACGTTGGTTTCTTGGACACACAAATTTGATGTGCATCAAAAAGCAAAACAGATGTTTTTAAACTTTTGTCATTCTTTAGTAATTACTTGGAATAAAGACTTAAGAAAACGTTTTATGAAAACACTTACTTCAATGTCAGTATGAAGGACAAAACCTGACATTTAGGAAGTCGGACGGCATGAAACCAACAGCTTCCAGTTTAGTATTTTCTATTTCTCGATAGAAGTCTATGGAATTTTGGCTTTAGAGTCAGCAGGAACTTCCTGTGTGGAGCACGCGGGAGAGGAGAGGTCGCTTAGTCCAGGTCTTTTATACAGTCAAAGGAAACGAGCCAACTCCTCTCTTCCAGGCTAAAGCAATGTGTTAGCTGTTAGCTGGCTCATGCTTATCCAAATGTCACATGGTTGTCAGTAATCACTGCATAGGCTTGACAGATCATGTTTCATGAAAGAAACAACATCAAAAGAGAGAATTTGATGCAAAAAAAGAAAGAATGTTCAGATTTAAAAAAAAGTGAGTTTTTTATTGAAAAGACCCTATACTTACAGACCCACTTCAAAGAAGAGTGTGTTTTTGGTGTTTTTAACATTTTTTCACAATGGAGGACATTTATTAAAGAACTGATGATTAAAGCTGAGTTTCTGTTTTTCAATCGTGAGGGATCGTTAAAGGAAGAAAATGCGCCATTTCAAAATGTTTGTGACGCAGCAACAGGCCAAAGCCTCACTGCAGCTCCTCCTCCTCCTCCTCTTCCTCCTCGTCTACGTCTTTGGTTTCCTCAGAATCTGCCTCAAAACTGTGCTCCAATAATACTCGCCCTTCTGTTGTGCCGCTAATGTTATCTGGCTGAGCGATAAATCGACGAATTTGAAACATTAAACAACAAAAACAGCATTTTCTGAACACAATAACAGACATGAATCCACTGTGAATAAAACTTTATCAGCAGTGTCTAACATTACAGAGCCGGTGTTGAGCTGCATCTTTACTGTCAATGTCCAGAAACCAAACATGATCGTGTTTTTAGGCTGTTGTTGTTCTGATTTCATGTAAAAATCAATCAGCTGGATGAGAAAAGTGCTTTTTCTGTCAATCTGCAGTTGGCAAATGTGTCTTTATTTTCTCAGCAGGTTTGAATTTGACTTGACGGTTAGAAGACATTAACGACTTCGTGCTATTGCTTTTTCTTAACAAAATTAAGAGAAAAATCCTCCCTCCTCAGTGGGTTCAGACTACCGGTGACTGGCTGACACCCCCTCTGTATCCCCTCATGGGGGCATTTAGCTGTGCTAAAGAGAAGAAACAACTCATTTGTCATAGAGCATAATAAAAAAAAATACGTCAACGATGTGTGAAAATGCCAAAGAGCAAAGACTGATTAGAAATCTGAGTCACTTAAACTGTTGTTTTTATCGGATGTTTTCTTTGTTCTGACTTTCTCTCTTTCCATTAAACATGTCATTTTTTAAACAACAACTATAGTTTTTCTTTGTAGAAAATGTAATAATTTGTCTGGTAATTTTGCCCAGCTGGTGGGTAAAAACGGAAATGTTGACCTCTGGGGTTATGAGCATCAAACCACACGCCGCCAAACCCATTTGAATGTTGTAGCTGTCCAAAGCGGGAGTACTGATTCGTTTTAGCGTCTGAAACAGATACTCTGTCGAGCGCCGGAAGCTTTTGTCTTAACGAGACGCTCAAACTACTGACGGCTCTGAAAACATCTGCTGCAAACATTTGTACAGCTTGTATTTGGTTGAACTTTGTGTTTGAGGATATTTCCTTGTTAAAATAAAATAGTGTTTGTTAAATCTACTCTGTCATTTGTCATTTTGAATTTGTATTTTTGCATTTCTGATTTGGGGATTTTGCCAAAAATCAGCCTCGTCATCATTAAAAGATCTCTGGGACGCTTTGACGACGGATAAGAAGATGATTAGAGTGGACATGTAAATATTTTAAATATTCTGAGAGACTTTCTTCAAGGCCCAGTGGGCCTCACATACACACACAAATATAATATCATGAAAACAATTATATTGCCTATATTAAAGATCTAAATAGAGGGCATTTCAAGCTAAAAGTAGAAGTCCCATTCGTTGTCAGTTATTTCGTTTTCACCCAGGTGAGCGACGTGTTCTCTGCATGGGATTCATCCCATGGGGGGGCTGCAGCCACAGCCGCGCTCGGTCTAACCCTCCGATCCAACGGATCAAGCATCGAAAGTAAAATAGTAACCGGTCCAAACAGCTGAAATCCCATGGACGTCTAAAGAGACATAAACAGCTGTTAGCGAGTCTTTCTATTGGTCAGAAGAAGCGTTCTGGATCGGATACCTTTTATTAACATCTTCTTGATGATCCTCATTTTTGGTCAGGATTTTGTAGCTGTTCCCATTAAGAGCATTTGTCATGACTGCCTGGATTTGAACTCACAGCCTTCCTGTCTCAGGGTGGACACTCCACTGCAAGGCCACTGAACTATTTGGTGTTTTTTGTACAATAAAATCCTGTGACCTGCTTTATTATCTGGATTTTATTAGTTTTTTAATCAGTCTATCCCAAAATCTAACATTAAATCCAGGTTATCTACTTTTTTCCAAGTAGCCAATATTTATGTATTTATTTATTAATATTTAGATGTATTAAAGTTAAGGTTGCTTCTCCAATTGTGCTTCCAGTACTTTAACTTTACCGATAATAAACATTTTTATGTAAGTCAGTAGTAAAGTACCAAGCAGAACATCTGTCCTTTCTACCTCTGCAGGTGTCGGTGATTTAAGGTCATCCTGTGCGGTTCATTACAATATAGCAACAAGTACAAGTAGGCCTATTCTGTAATAGTTTGTATCACGTGTTTTTGATTGCTAATATCTAATATATCTGCTGATTTTAAAACAGGATTTGAACGTCCAAATGCCTCCATGTGTTGGAGGAGCTTTAAAGCAAATCAGCAAATTCCCCTAAAAAGTGAGGCTGTCTCCCCTCAACTACAGAACAGACACGACGGGTCAGGCTGTGAGCTCTTTCTATTCAGAGAGTTTGTTTTTCATCTATGAAAGCATCCTCATGTCTTCAGGTCATGGTCCACCTTGTTCACCTGCATCAGAACCCAACCGGAGCTTCTGCAGCCAATCAGGGAGCAGCGCGGCCTCCGACCGGCCGGTTTGCTCCTCCGTGACTCTTTCCGTCCTTGACGCTGAAACACGCGTGACCCGTGACATCTCCTCTCTAGAAAGATCATCGTGGTGCCGAGGCCGCGTCAGCATCTGCTTCCACGCTGAACGTGACGAGTGTCCACGCGTGGACTCACATCGCGATCCACTTTCTGACACACAGACCGGAATCCTACCGCCACTGAATCTGACTAAAGCCTTGACCATCATTCCACATGAGCGCCGTTTCTCGGCATTTATGCCCCAAACGTGTCAGTCTGCTGCATTTGCCCCTGCCGAGGGTGGCAGCAGAAGACGCGCGCGCGCAGGGCCCCGAGTCGTCCTTTGGGGGCCTAAATGTTATAAAAAATAATAATAAAAAAGGCCGATGTTTTAAGTTCTTTACGGTTTATTTTTTCTTTGACAATAATCAGAAAACAACAAAAAGAAAAATCAAAATAAAGCCGCTTTAGGCCCAAAGGCCCGGTTCTGGTTCCGCGTTTGTTCAGCTTCAAATTATGAAGATAAATTTGGACTCTGCTTGAACACCGAACCTCGTATTACAATGAATGTGGTTCGGTTCGGTGGTCATCACGCAGTTCTGAGCTCCAGATCAAAGTGCGGCGCACGCGCGTCTTCTTCATTTTACAATCATTTCTGGCCTTTTAGTGTTTGACTGAGAATATTTATAAATAATTCTAATGATTGGAAGATTATTTTGGAGCTGTTTGCGTTTCATTTTTCACGTTTAAATTTGTCTCTAAACGGAATTTCATTTTGGACTTTTAGTTTCGTTTCTTTTTTGAAAATCTAAAAAAAAAAACCACGTTTTTCAACGTTAAAAATAAAAACAGATCGAATCGAAAAGAATATTTCAAATGAGGTTTTCCAGTCTTTAACGCAATAAAGTACATTTTCCAGAAGCCACAGTTTTCATCTTATTATATTTACGGCTGATCCAGGAGGCCCGGTATCGGTGGTTCGGACGGTTCTCCTAGAACCCAGTTTTTATTCTTACAGTCCAGCTCGGTTCGGCCCGTTTGCGGCTCATCTCTCTCGTCTCGATTACGCTTCTGAGCTCGTAGGTTCGATACCAGCACAATTTCACCACGAGTACCACCAGTAAACATGTCAAACCGGACGGCGCAGGGTTCGGTTCCGGTCCACGCACCTGCGGCAGTTTGGGGTCGTTTATGTCCCAGGAGAACTTCATCCCGATCGAACACACGCAGTCCGTTTCCTCGCCCTCTTCTGCCCGGGACATGACTGGTTCTGGTTCTGGTCCAGATTCTTCTGATCTTAATGAGAACTCAATGAAAAACGTTTCAAAGTACGTGAAATCAGCACGTGCGACTCCGCGAGAGTTACCTGAAAGACTGACAGGACAGGTGAGCGCGAGGAGGCAGAGGAGGAGAGAGAGAGGGACAGAGAGGAGAGCCGAGTGTGTGTTTGGGTGAGCTCGCGCGTGTGTGTGTGTGTGGGTGTGTTTGCTTTGCAAACACCTCGTTGCTTTTCCAAAAACAAACTAATTAATGAATGTGCACCAGAACCAGGACTGAAGGAATACCAGACCCAGGACCAGGACTGAAGGAGACCAGACCCAAGACCAGGACTGAAGGAATACCAGACCCAGGACCAGGACCGAAGGAGACCAGACCCAAGACCAGGACTGAAGGAATACCAGGACCAGGACTGAAGGAGACCAGACCCAGGACTGAAGGAGACCAGACCCAGGACCAGGACTGAAGGAGACCAGACCCAGGACCAGGACTGAAGGAGACCAGACCCAGGACTGAAGGAGACCAGACCCAAGACCAGGACTGAAGGAATACCAGACCCAGGACCAGGACTGAAGGAGACCAGACCCAGGACCAGGACTGAAGGAGACCAGACCCAGGACTGAAGGAGACCAGACCCAAGACCAGGACTGAAGGAGACCAGACCCAGGACCAGGACTGAAGGAGACCAGACCCAGGCCCAGGACTGAAGGAGACCAGACCCAGGACCAGGACTAAAGGAGATCAGAAACAGGACCGAAGGAGACCAGACCTAGACCAGGACTGAAGGAGACCAGACCCAGGACTGAAGGAGACCAGACCCAGAACCAGGACTAATGCTGACAAAAAAACATGACAATGATTAGATCAAATCAGGACCAGAATGGACCAGAACCAAGGGCAGAAAAGGGCAATAATGGGGCTGTGATTGAAGGCAACTTGGACCTGCAGGATGATCTCAGTCCAGGATCAGGATCAGAGCAGAAAATTGTCTTAAGTACAACAAACCTGGACAAAGATCAGTACTTAAGCAGACCAAAGCCAGGAAAGGGTCAACTTGAAACAACATCATAACAAACGCACACCAAAGCAGATCAGTACTGAAGCAGACTGGACCCAGGACTTTATCAGATCAAGATCAGAACAGGCTTGGACTGAGACTATAGCAGACCAGAACCAGTTCTAGGATTAGGATAGATAAGACCTATCAGAACATACTTGGATCTTTTCCAGTCTTAGGGTTGGTGTCAGAGCAATGTTTATTATTTTCTATCCGCTGCACTGAGCAGTAGGACCTCCAGGTCCCTAGAGGTCTGATCCTCTGCAGATGGCTGCCTTCTGTAATGGAGCTAGTGCAATGCTGGAATCATGGGTCTGACCAATGAGTTATATCACTAGAGGAGACACGCCCGCTTGGGAAGCCTGGCCGACGGTGGCGGAGCGCGACGCCATCTTGGTGAGGTCGACGACGCCCACATGACAATAATTTCTATTGCTTTTAGTGGTGTCTAGGTAGCTTTTATATACTATATATATTTATATATATAATATATATATAGATAGATCATTTGTTGTTGTTAAAGAAGAGAAACAGGCAGCCTTAAAAGCTCAAACTTTAATGAAAATGCATTGTTGCAGGAGTTCTTACAAAGAAAAAAATAATTTCAAAGAGTTTTTAAAAATAATTTCTAAACATTTAGAAGTTTTAGACCTCTTTGACATGTAATTTAAATTATTTAGAAAAACCCAAAAATGAGTCAATAATAATAATAATAATAATAATAATAATAATAATAATAATAATAATAATAACAAATCAATAGTAAGTCAATACAAACAATAAATAAATAATAAGTCAATAAATAATAATAATAATAAGTCTATTAATAATAATACTAATACTAATAATAATAATAATAATAATAATAATAATAATAATAATAATAATAATAATAATAATAATAATAATAAAATAAATATTCAAAAGAAGTCCAAAAGTGAACAACAGATTTACCCTAAAAAAGCAACAACTACAACAATAAAGAAAAACAATAGATTTACTGATTCATGTGAGTGATCAGTTTGTGTAACACAGATGTTATTGTGTCGGGTTTCAAGCAAACAGTCTGGCCTCCTATCAAATCTGTTTCCACAAATGTATCTAACATATCCAGACTGTATTACTAGTTGGTAACCACAGTGATCCATCTGGGTTAGATCTTTTTATTGCTAAGATCCACTTTTTCCTTAAGTCTGAATCCATTGGAAACCTGTAAGAAAAGTTCAGTCACTGAGTCAGAAATGTATAAATCTATATTACTATGATAGCCTAGTATGCTGTATTCAAGTTTAGCAAAATAAAATGTACATTTATGTCAAAAGCAAATTATACAAACATCATGCAGCATGTTGATAATAGCCTTGCAGCATCATGCATGTCAACGTGTGTATGATTAATGAAGCCCCTGCAGCATTAAAAGAAAAAAAAATTAGTACTTACCTGTGAAATGATATACTTTCCTCCTTCATGGACTCAGTGCTCTGATTTTGGCAGTTGAAACCCGCAAAATTAACTGGTATTATGCAAAAAATGTGTTCACATGCATGCACTGCAGCAGTGACTTGACTTCACCAAGATGGCGGTGCTCTCCTTCCATGAGGAACCACGTGATGTCTCCTCTAGTGATATAACTCATTGGGTCTGACATCTACATCATCCTCCAACACAAAACCAGTCTGAGGGCGCCCTCTGCTGGAGGACAGGCGTTAGAACCATCAGTCGGTTTCCAGAAGGCCAGCTAAAAAGAAGACCATCGAAGAGGAACTAGGACATCATCTCTGATGGTTTCCAGATTGTTCAAAAGTTATAAATTTATTTTTAGAACACAGGCTCGTGTACATTTTTCTGTGTCTGAAATCCAATTATTCCGCAGAAGTAGGATAACTTTATTCAGATTCCAATTTGTCATTAAAACAGCAAACATTTAGAAAGGTGTTATTCATTTATAAGACAGCTGGTTTCTAGTCGAAGTACAGATTGATGCTTGTAAATGTCTTTTTTCTGACTTTTCTGTCAAGCAACTGAGCAAACAGCGAGAGGTAGAAAGTGAGGGGATCCAAGTGCCAAGTTGCTGATTTGAATAGGTTATGATTTTAAGCTGTGAAACATTTATGCTAGATCTGCAGAAAGACAAATATTACATCCAAAAGTGAAGTTCTGACACTAAGATAAGCAGAAGACATCTGTCCATCAATACACTGTGGGTTAGGAGGAGGGATGAAGCAGACAGGGAGCAGTGTGCCAGTGAGCACATGCACGTGGGCATGGAGATATATTTCTGCCACCACGTTGCACACAAAACTTTCTAAGCAAGTGAAAATATAAAATATTTGCTTTTCAATTTTTTTTATTTTGCTTTCAAAAAACTTTTTTTTGCAAAACACAATTCCACGTGCGTTGTGTGAAATCTCACTTTTTTCCTATCTTTGATTTTGCTGAGTTAAGTTTCGGTTTGACGTGGCAAACGGAAATCATCAAATCATCAAACAGCTGCTGATTGGTCCAGATTCTAACCAATCAGGTGTCTCTCTGATATTGACGGTGCTTGGAGGCAGACATGGACTTTGTGTGGGTTCTGTTCTAACAGGATTCTGCCGTTTTCAATCATTCGGGCCCGTTTCTCTCAGAGTTAAACCCAGAAGGAGCAGCAAAGCAGCTAAAATAAAACCGAGTTCAATATTTATTCATGTCAGTGTAGAGACCAACATGTTTAAAATGTCTGCAGCAGAAAAAATAAATGTCTGAGCTCCGACTCCGTCCAGCAGGAAGTTTAAGATTTGTATCTGAACTGTTGTTTTATTTTCATCAATATATGTTGAAATATTATGAGAAAATAGCATTTTTCATGACTGCTTTTTTAACTTTGGAGAAACGATCACGAGTTCTAAAACATGAAACACTGTGAAAATGGACATAAAATGTAAAAATGCTTCTTCTGTTAAATACATTAATTCTACTGTGGTGAGCCATCATTCTTTTGCTTATTATTGCTGTTCATCTGATCCCAAACACGTGTGCAGCATAAATAATATGTGCTTTAAATCTTTTATTGTTTTGTTTTAAACAGATCTTAAAGAAAATCAAGCTTTTTACCAATAATTTGCTCTGCAGGATTCACAGATCACACAGACCTGTTGATTTAATTTCAGCCGATAAACTTTACAGTTTCAGGAGATCCTCAGCCATAAATTCACGAATCTCACTTAATATAAAAATAATCAATGCTAAAAAAGAAAGAAAGTGTGAATTATAGTTAAAATGATTTAAAAAAATCCAAAAAGACAACATTGAGGTTAAAAAGAGCTGATTCAGTTTCTGAGCCTCAGTAGCAGACATCCTGTTAGATAAATAAGGTGATTTGATTGGTTAGAATCTGGACCAATCAGCAGCTGTTTGATGGCAGCTTTGTCACATCAAAATGAAACTTAACTCTGCAAAATCAAAGATTAGAAAAAAGCGAGATTTCACACAACGCATGCAAAAACATACTTAGCCCGTGTCCTGACATGGAATTAATAAAATATATCTGGTTCCGACAAATTAATGTCTTGTTCGCACAAAATAATATTCCGTTCCAAAGAGATAATATTCTGTGTGAATGAAATAATTAATTTGTACAAACGAAATAATCATTTACGTCATAAGTCATTGTTAACACGGATATGCTCTCCGTACGGCCGCAAAAGCCGCTTTCAGCGGTAACTACCGCGTCTCTGTGACCCACATTCGTTCAAGAAAGATAAAATAAAAACAAGAATGATAAATTTATTATTATTATTTAAATGGTAAATGGCGTATACTTATATAACGCTTTCTATCTTCTTTCGAAGGCCCAAAGCACTTTACAGTCACTGTCCCATTCACCCATGCACACACACACACACACACACACACACACATTCACACAATGGCGGCGGCTCTGCTGCCGAACACTGGCGCCAACCTCCCACCAGAGGCAAGGTGGGGTTCAGTGTCTTGCCCAAGGACACTTCGACACATGGGTGTGCAAGGCAGGAATTAAACCTGCAATATAACGATCGTGGGACGACCGCCCTACCGCTGCACCACGGCTGCCCATTAAAATTTATTATTATTATTATAGAATGTCATAAGATTTGGGATGCCCAAGCTTTGTGTTTCACCACACAGCAGCGATTCTCCGGACATAGCACCTGGCTCTGCCGCAGAGCTCTTTCGCTTGTCTTGCCGGCAAAAAAAAAAGTCGAAAGCAAAAAAATAAATTTTAGAGCAAAATAAAAAATAATTGGAGATGCATGCACGATGCCAAAGTGAACCATGTGATCATTAGAGGAACTAGATCCTCCCTAGCCCGACCTGCCAGACCAGGAGAGACGGGGCAGGAGACCCCGGACCAGGGCACCCCTGACGGGGGGGGACCACCCACTCAACCAGCCAGGTGCAGAAGAAGCCCCCCTACGTGGGCCCTTCCAGCACTGGGGAGCATGATAGACCCCGGCGCCTGGGCCCAAAGGCCACAGGACAGGTGCGCTCCTGTTGGAAAAATGTATATACCGGTACGTTATCTCTTATTTGCTTTTATGAATTACCTAGCTATGTAGGTAATATATAGACTTCACCTGCCCCCATCATGCCCACACCTGTCCAAACCTCCTCTTCATCTGTGCAGACATCGGTCTGTGGAAGTGACTGACTAGATTTGGTTTCCTCCCACCTCCCTCAACGAACCATCAACACTGCTTCCGTTCCAAGACCTGCTGCCCCCCCAGTCTATCCCATTAGGACTATTATTACAGTCAGGTCTTCTGTGAAGGGACATGCTGGGAGAAAATCAAACATTGACTGCCTCCCAGAGGCGCCCGCCTGAGGCGCTGACCACAGCGTGCTCTCCCCCGCTCTACTCCGGCTCCTCCCTGTTGCACTAACTCTACTACAGTCAGCCTTGGTCTCCTCAACATCCGCTCTCCAACCAGTAAGGGCCAGCTGATCCAGGACATTCTTGCGGACCGAAAGCTGGACTTTTTATGCCTCACAGAGACTTGGCAGCAACCTGGGGACTTCACTGCACTCAATGAGGCAACTCCACCTGGATTTGTGTACACCAGTGAGCTGCGCACACATGCACGAGGTGGTGGTGCTCTGATTATTTATCGTGAGTCCTGGAAAGTCCTTCCTGTCTCTGCTCCTACTTACTGCTCATTTGAATATTCTGCATTACTTCTTCCTGGTCCTGCCCCCACCATAGTTGCTACAGTCTACCGTCCACCAAAATACAACAAGGATTTTCAAAATGACTTTTCGCATCTCCTGACCCATTTCACTTCACAATCCCAGAACATTGTTACTCTTGGTGATTTTAATTTCCACATAGATAACTGTAATAATCCTCTTGCCAAAGACTTCTTATACTGTTTAGATAGCCTTGGATTGCAGCAATTTATTCATTTTCCTACTCACTGCAAAAGACACATGCTGGACTTAGTGTGCTGCTCTGGACTTACTCCCTCTGATTGTAAACCTCACACACTCCCGTTCACTGACCATAAGCTCATCACCTTTAATCTCCTGCTCACATTGTCCAAACTCAAATGTCCACGCATCATATCATTCCGTAAGATACAAGACATCAACACTGCTAGTTTTTCAGCCGATATCAACAACCTTCCCAGAGTGAATCCTGATGCCACACCTGACGACCTGGTTGTACAGTATAACAATGACTTGCAGTCACTTCTAAATACTCATGCACCCCTCAAAACAAGATCAGTTTCCTTCACCCGCTCTGCACCCTGGTTCACACCTGCACTACGTCAGCTCAAAGCTAAAGGCAGAAAACTGGAAAGACTTCAAAATAAAACTTATCCTCTATAAAGATTCTAAAGCTTCTGCTAAAACTTCCCATTACTGTGGCCTGATTCATTCAAACCGACATAGCTTTAGGACCCTTTACTCACTTCTTTCTAATATAACAAAAAACCCTGATTCTCTTCCTAATCACCTCTCCTCACCTGACTTTTGCAACGCTTTAATGCCCATCTTTGTTTCAAAGATCTCTATAATCCATCAACAGCTCACAAGTCTAGCTCTCTGGAGTGGACACCTTCACTCATCCCTCGGTTCTGACAACCTTTTCAAGATTTTCCCTTCCTTCTGTCCAAACCATTTCTTTTTTTTTTTTTTTTAAACTTTATTTTCAGAAATTTTTTGATACAAACTTAAACACACGAAACTGCACAGTAACCCTCCCACCCCACCCCAAAACATAATAATAATAATAATAACTTTAGAAGAACATAAAAAAACATAAATTAAAAAAAAAGTTTTAAAAAAGGAAAGAAAAGTGTACATCCATGACAGAAATTTTCAAATGTTTTTCTCTATTCTATCGGTAGAAACACAAGTACCCATGCATATTTAAACACTTATAGACCCATACATAAACACACACTTGTGTACGCATACCTCTACATCTTCACGTTTAGGTTATTAGGCTAAAACATGCAAAGAGGCTTCAGCTTAGACTCACATTTTTAACATAATTTGTAAAGGGTGTCCAAATTTCCATAAACTTTTCACAGCTGTTCTCCCTGCTGTATCTCAATTTTTCCAGTTGCAACACAGAGAGCATTTCTGTAATCCAGCCATTAAACGAAGGAGGTTTATCTGATTTCCACTGGAAGAGGAGAATCCTACGGGTTATTGTTGTTGCAAAGGCAACTGCCCTCCCTTTGAATTTAGAGATTTTGACCTCAAAAACAGCAGTGAGTGGGGAGGATGGAACCTTTGTCTCGCAAATCAGTGAAAGGACCTCAAAAATATTTGTCCAGAAGCTCCTCAGTGAGATACAGTTCCAGAACGTATGTCCTAGAGAGGCTGGACTTTGTTTACATCTTAGACATGAAGGACTGACATCAGGGTAGATCCTAGAAAGTCTTTCATTTGAATAATGAAGACGGTGTAACACTCTAAATTGAATAAGACGCTGTCTAATACAAATAGAGCAGGTGTGAATCCGTTCCAAGCAGAGTTGCCAGGATGTTTCTGAAAATGTAACCTCAAGATCATTTTCCCATGCCAGCCTGGTCTTGTTCAATGAAAGTGGTTTAATACCCTGGATCTTGTTGTAAATTTTAGATATGTTGCCCTTTGTATGAGGGTTTAAAGCAAGGAAGTCGTCCATGGTGTCAATGTGGCAAGCTTCTGAGGGATCAAAATATTTATTAACAAAACTTCTGAGTTGGAGGAATCTGAAAAAGTGGGATCTGGGAATATTGTATTTTTTATGTATTGATTCAAAGGGCATTAGACTTCTTTTGTAAAAAAGGTCCTTCAAAAATACCAGCCCATTTTTTATCCACATCTGGAATGCACCATCGATATGGGACGGTGGGAAAAGGGGATTATTGACTATGGGAGAAAAAGAGGAAAGACGAGTAAAGCTAAAGTGTTTTCTAAACTGAAACCAGATTTTTAGGGAATGTTTTAAAACTGGATTAAGAATCTGGGGATGTGAAATTATAGGGATTGGAGAACTCACAATTGAAACAAGACCAACTGTTGACATGCTATTTACCTCCATTTTAGCCCAGGCTGGACCCTGGCTACTACCCCATGTGGAAAACCAATGTGGTATCTTACTAATGTTTGCCGCCCAGTAGTAAGATATAAAATTAGGTAAGCCTAGACCTCCGGCAGATGTTGGCATTTCCAGAAACATCTTTTTCATTCTTGGAACTTTTCTGCACCATATAAAAGATGAGATCATATTATCTATTTCTCTAAACATTGTCTTTGGTAAAAAGAAAGGGATCATTTGGAAAAAATATAAAAAACGGGGGAGGACAGACATTTTAATTATATTTACTCTCCCAGCTAAAGACATGGGCAATGAAGACCATCTTTTCAGATCTTCCTTGATTTATTCTGACAAAATCTTTAAGTTGAGGAGGTAGAGGTCTTTGTAATTGTGTGTAATTTTAACACCAAGATAAGTAAATTCTTTAACTCTTTTAAAAGTAAAGGGGGTATAATCTATTGCTGCTGCCAATTCATTGATTGGAAAGAGATTACTTTTGGAGAAATTTATAGTGTAACCAGATATTTTACTATACGGGTTTAGTATGTTAAAAAATGCTGGGATTGATTGCTTGGGGTTAGATAAATATACTAAAAGATCATCTGCATACAAGGAGACTTTATGAATTTCATGTCTGAGGACTCCACTGATCTGCACTGATCATCCATTCGTAGGGCAATGGCCAGAGGTTCTATGACCAAATTAAAAAGAAATGGTGATAAACAGCAGCCCTGTCTTGTTCCACGATACAGCTGGAAATAGTCAGACGATGTAGAATTAGTACATACTGAAGCCATGGGTGTAGAATAAATTGTTTTTATCGAGGAAATTACATTATGACCAAATCCGAACTTCTCAAGAGTGGCGAATAAAAATTCCCATTCTACCCGATCAAATGCTTTATCTGCATCTAGAGAGATGACAACTTCTGGCTGGTACACGGAATGGGAAGTGTGCAGCACATTCAGCAGCCGACGCATATTATAAAATGATTGTCTACCGGGTATAAAGCCTGATTGATCTGGATTTATTATTTTAGGGATTACCGATTCAAAGCGACGAGTTAATACTTTAGTAAAAATTTTATAATCGCAGCACAGTAGACTGATGGGCCGGTACGAGCTGCACTCACATGGATTTTTTCCTTTTTTGGGAAGAACAGTGATAATTGCCTGGTTCATAGTTTGTGGCAGTTTTTTAACCGTGTGGATTTCCTCAAAGAGTTTACATAAAAAAGGGGACAATTTAGAGGAAAATGTTTTGTAAAACTCTGCTGGTAGCCCATCTGGGCCAGGTGTCTTACCGTTTTGCATAGATTGTATTGCTTGTGCAATCTCTTCAACTGAAAATTTAGAGTCCAATCTGGCTCTGTCCTCAGGGCTAATCTGTGGGATTATAAAAGGGTAAAAAAAAGTCTGGATCTCGGAGGGGCAAGCAGAAACTTGGGAAGTATACAGGCTTGAGTAGAATTTTTTAAACTGGTTATTTATAATCACGGGCTGATTGGACCTTTGTCCCTGTCCCGTATCGATCTCACTTATAGTGCGGCTTGCAGAGGATTGTCTAAGTTGATGGGATAGTAGTCGGCCAACCTTCTCACTATGCTCATAATAGGTTTGTTTTGTTTTAAGTAGTAACCTCTCAGTTTGTTCAACAGAAATATTATTAAACTCTGCCTGTAGTAGTAGTCTATCTTTATATAAACGGGGACTTGGGGAGTTGGCGTACTTCTGGTCTACTACTTTAATTTGTTGGGACAAATCGGCAAGGCGGCGACCGTGCTCTTTTTTCTTATGAGCTGCAAAAGAGATAATTTGTCCCCTGAGATAAGCTTTCAGTGCCTCCCAGATAGCAGTGACAGACATTCCAGGTGTGGTATTAATTTGAAGGAAAAAATCAATTTGGTCTTATATGTATCTTTGGAAGGGTTTATGAGACAATAACATTGGATCCAAACGCCATGTGCGTCGAAATACTATATTTTCTAGGAAGGTTAGGTCAAACTGAACAGGGGAGTGATCAGAGATCACTATACTATGATATTGACTATTAGTTATTAAAGAAAGGAACCTTTGGTCAATTAGAAAGAAGTCTATTCTAGAATATGACTGGTGGACAGGCGAAAAGAATGAATATTGTCGGGTAGTTTTATTGTTTTGTCTCCAGGGATCAAATAGTTTGTAGGAATTCATAAAAGATATGATTGAGTTTGCAGATTTGGATAATTTAGGTGGGAACTTTGGACTTGATCTGTCAATCTCTGGCTTCAAAACAAGATTAAAATATCCACCTAGTATTAAATGGTGTGTGTTTGTCACAGGGAGGCTAGCGAAAAAATTTATAAAAAACTGTGGATCATCCCAGTTTGGGCCATAAATGTTAGCTAGGATCACCTCCATCCCAAAGAATTTCCCCTCAACTATGACATATCTACCTTTGGTGTCAGATACAGTTTTTGTCTGTGTAAACGGCACACCTTTTCTGATTAGTATGGCTGTACCTCTAGATCGATTTTCATATTTAGAATGGTAGGTTTGACCTATCCAGCCTTGTTTTAATTTTGAATGTTCGTTTAAGTGTAAATGGGTTTCCTGCAGAAATATGATGTCTGGTTTGAAAGTTTTCAGGTGAGAAAAAGCTCTACTGCGTTTAATAGGATGCTGTAAACCCTTTACATTCCAGCTAATAAAACGAGTTGGATCCGAGGAACCTAATTTAGGTTTACTCATAAAGCAATAAACAAGGAGATAGATGTGTCTGACATGGAGTACAAAGTAAAAAAAAGCAATAAAAGCAATAAAAGTGTAAAGTAAAAAAACAATATAAGTAATGTAAGATAAATATAATAAATGTAAGATCCCCAAATGAGTGCCGATCTCCCCAGAACAAAAAGAACAAAGTAGTGGAGATCGCATCCACATTCCCACTACACGGAAAGTTTGCACTAAAGTGCTCAGGGTGCACTAGCTCACCTGCTAAGCGGAGCAGAACAATAAAATTCCACCCAAATAAACAAAAATTTAAGTGGATAGAAAAAAGGCACGCATAAAGATGCAACCAAAGCCTGCAAAAAAAAAATGTTCGAACCTATTTACCTGATTAAGCCTCTAAACCAAGATAAATATATACGCGTCAATATAAATACAGACATGAGCATAATTCCCTTTTCAAACTCAGATGATGACACAGAACGTAGTGTAAAGCTATAGGGAAAAGAGTATATGCTCGAACATTTGAACAGAGTTGAACTTGTTTTAAATAACTTGAACTTAGTTCAATGCTGTACAGTATAATACTCTTCAGATGCGAATGTTGCGTTCTTGATCACCTGCTCAGCGTTGTTTGATATTTTGAGTGATGTATTTTTGGGCTTCTTCTGGTGAGGAGAATGTTTTTTCCTCGCCTTTGTAGGTGATTCTGAGCCGGGCTGGGAAGAGGATCCCAAACCGCACGCCCTCCACCCCACGAAGCTGCCTCCTTACGTCATTGAACGCCGCACGGTCTTTTGCGGTTTTTGCAGAGTAGTCTGGAAAAACTGAAATAGTCATACCATCCATTATGATCCGCTGTTTTTCCCGTGCGAGGCGAAGGATGTTTGCACAATCCTGGAAGTAATGACAGCGGGCCACGATGACGCGCGGCGGCTTCCCCCGCCCCGGAGCCGGGAAGAGAGCGCGGTGCGCCCGGTCCAGCCGTGGCGCCTCTTTCAAACTGAAAGCCTGTTGAAGCAGCGCTGCAATGGAAGCTGTAGAGCAGATCTTGTCCTCCGGTACGCCCACCAGTCGGATGTTGTTTCTCCGTGATCTTGCCTCTAGATCCTCACATTTGTTTTGGAGATTTTCAACTATGGCGTTAAGGCGGTGCACGTCGTTCTGCAGCAGTGTAACATCGTCTGTGCAGGTGGAGAGGCTTTCCTCCATCCCTCTCACCGTGGCGTTGAGCGACGTCAGCTCCGATGTGACGGATTCTCTGTACTCCCGTATTTCAGATCTGACCGCGTTTATGTCCGCTCTCACAGATGCCAACTCGCTTCCCAAAACATTCTGGACTTCTGTTTTAAGAGTGTCCACCAGGTCTTTCCGAAGGGATGACAGAATATCCTGCTTAATAACTTCGGTGTGGGCCGCTAAGCTAGCCGCAGCTAGTTCCTCCTCACCTGCTGTCATGATTTCACAAGGATGAGGAACCCAGATGCTGCAACCCAGAAGGAAGACAGGTAAGTGGAGGATGAGAATGGATTTATTGTTTGCTCCAGATGTGAAGATGGCTGGTTTGAGGAGTGTCCAGGTTAGACGTGGCTGTGGCGTGGCTGGAGGGTCTTGAAGCGGTTAGCGGCTGCAGAGAGTTTCCGTGCTCCTGAGGCGTAGAATGGAAGGTCCGTGCTGCCGTCACTCGTGAGCGGTAGGATCCTGAGACAGGGAGCAAAGAATTAGTTAGAGCCAGAGACTTGGAACAAAGCTGTAACGAGGCTAGAACCAGAGCAGTCACCATAAGGGGTAACAAACTGGCGTCGAGTAGTGGCGTTGATCTCCTTTTGAATCCACAGAAGATGATGAGGAGAGTGATGGCAGCTGGTGGCAATCAGGAACATTAGGGCAGAGCTGGAGGGGGGAGGAGACCGCCAGGCACCGTGACAGTACCCCCCCCTCAACGACCGCCTCCAGGCGGTCCGGGACGCCGATCCGGGTGGGCACGGAAAAAGTCAGCAAGGAGGGCACGGTCCAGGATCAGGGAACAGGAGACCCAAGAGCGTTCCTCCGGACCGTAACCCTCCCAATCCACGAGGAACTGGTGGCCGCGACCCCGGCGGCGGACATCCAAAATCCGACTGACCGTATAAGCCGGGGCACCATCGATGAGCCGGGCGGGTGGAGGGGAGGCGGATGGCGGGCAAAGCGCGCTGTCAACGACAGGCTTGACCTGAGAGACATGAAAGGTGGGATTGACTTTGAGAGCCGCTGGGAGGCGGAGGCGGACACAGGTGGGATTGATGACCTTTTCCACAGTATAGGGACCGATGAAGCGGGGGGCGAGCTTGCGGGAGGTGGCCTGAAGAGGAATATTACGGGATGACAACCAGACTTTCTGACCAGGGTGATATGTAGGACCCACCACACGATGACGGTTGGCCGTACGGCGATTGGTCTCCTTAGTCTGGAGCAGAGCAGCCTTGGTCTGATGCCAGATGCTCTGGCATCGGCGGAGATGGTCCTGAACAGAGGGGACAGCGAGGTCTAACTCGTGGGAAGGAAACAGCGGAGGCGGGAACCCCAGAGCAGCCTCGAACGGGGACAGGCCTGTGGCAGAAGAGGGGTGAGTGTTGTGCGCATATTCGGCCCAAACCAGATACCTGGACCAGTCAGAGGAGTTCCGGTCGGCGAGACAACGCAGTGATGTTTCGAGCTCCTGGTTAGCTCTTTCAGCTTGGCCGTTAGATTGGGGATGATAGCCTGAGGACAGGCTGACTGTGGCCCCCAAGGCCCCACAGAAAGCCTTCCAAACCTGGGAGACAAACTGGGGGCCCCGATCCGAGACAATGTCCACAGGAATACCATGGTGACGGAATACATGCTGGACCAGGATCTCCGTGGTTTCGGTGGCCGTGGGCAACTGTGGGAGCGGGATGAAAAGGACAAATTTAGAGAAGCGGTCTATGACGGTGAGGACGACCGTGTTTCCCTGAGAAGGAGGGAGACCGGTTACAAAGTCCAGGGCAATGTGGGACCAAGGACGCCCGGGAGTGGACAGCGGATGGAGGAGACCAGACGGTGGTGAGTTGGAGGTCTTGGAGCGGGCGCAGGTGGTACAGGCAGCCACATACTCCTTAACGTCCTTAGTCATGGAGGGCCAGAAAAAACGCCGACGGAGGAGGCAGAGAGTCCTGGTGACCCCGCCGTGACAGGCAAGACGTGAGGCGTGGGCCCACGTGATGACGTCGGACCTGAGAGATCGGGGTACATAAAGTTTTCCGTCAGGAGGTTCTGGGTGATTGGGTTCCTCACCTTGAGCTTGCATCACTTTATTCTCAATGTCCCAGGTAACGTTTCCAACGATGCAGGTGGAGGGAATGATGGGGTTCGTGGTGCCGTCCTGGTCATCAGAGGAGCAGTACTTCCGTGAGAGGGCGTCGGGCTTAATATTGCGGCTTCCTGGTCTGTAGGTTATGGTGAAATTGAAACGGTCAAAGAACAGGCACCAGCGGGCTTGACGGGAATTCAGTCTCTTGGCGGAGCGAAGAAATGAAAGGTTCCTGTGATCAGTCCAGACAATAAATGGATGAACCGCACCCTCCAGCCAGTGTCGCCATTCTTCCAATGCTAATTTAATAGCGAGAAGTTCACGGTTGCCCACATCATAGTTGCGCTCAGCAGGGGTCAGTTTCTTAGAAAAGAAAGCGCAGGGCTTCAATTTGTTGGAGGACTCTTCCCGCTGAGATAATACTGCCCCGACGCCTGAGTCGGAGGCGTCAACCTCGACCACGAATTGTCTAGCTGGGTCGGGTTGTATTAGTATGGGGGCTGTAACGAAGAGGTTCTTGAGAGTGTCAAAAGCTTCTTGGGCATCCGAGTTCCATTGGTAGGCCCGAACAGTGGAAGTGAGTCGCGTGAGGGGAGCCGCGATGGAGCTGTAATTTCTAATAAACCGCCTATAGAAATTAGCGAACCCTAAAAATTGCTGAAGTTTCTTACGCGTGGTAGGGGGTTCCCACTTGGAGACAGCCTCGATTTTAGCGGGGTCGGGTCGAATGCTACCTGCCTCGAAGATGTACCCCAAGAAGGGGACGACGGTGGAATGAAACAGACATTTTTCGGCTTTGACAAAAAGCTGATTTTCAGACAATCGTTGGAGTACCTGACGAACGTGGTTTCTGTGCTGATCAGGATGTTTAGAGTAGATCAGTATGTCGTCAAGGTAGACAAAAACGAAGCGGTCGATAAAGTCCCGTAGAACGTCGTTTATGAGGCGCTGGAACACGGCAGGAGCGTTTGTTAACCCGAATGGCATGACGAGATACTCATAATCACCGAGAGGAGTTTTGAAAGCGGTTTTCCATTCATCACCCTCCTTGACCCGTACGAGATGATAAGCATTTCGTAGGTCAAGCTTGGAAAAGATACGGGCCTCCTGAATCGAGTCAAAGACAGAGCTGATGAGCGGAAGGGAATACTTGTCTTTTACCGTGATCTGATTTAGTTCTCGATAATCTACGCTCGGTCGGAGGGTTTTGTCCTTCTTCTCGACAAAAAAAAACCCTGCACCGACAGGGGAGGAAGAAGGACGAATGTGCCCCGAGGAAAGTGCCTCTTGAATGTAAACCTCCATAGCGGCTTTCTCGGGGCCAGAGAGATTGAACAGCCTACTTTTAGGGAGAGGAGCGCCGTCCAATAAAGTGATTGAACAGTCGTAAGGCCGGTGGGGAGGTAAGGCACCAGCCTTAACTTTGCTGAAAACGGTGTGAAGATCGTGGTAGCAACTAGGCACGTTAGACAGATCGATCTCCTCAGGAGATTTAACGGAGGCAGAATTAGCGGGTGGAACAGCGGATTGCAAACAGTTAGCGAGGCAGAACTCGCTCCAACCAATAATACGACGATGGACCCAATCAAATTGCGGGTTGTGGTGACGAAGCCAAGAGTACCCCAGAATAATGGGGTTCTGGGGGGTTTGAGTTACGAAGAACCGGGCGAGTTCTCTATGATTACCAGAAGTAATTAATAACACCGGTTCCGTACGGTGAGTAATCACCGAAAGGTGTTGACCCCCCAACCCAGCGGCTCTAATAGGGGAAGGAAGGGACTCTGTAGGCAGGGACAGGCGAGTAACTAGACTGTGATCTATAAGATTCTGTTCAGCGCCGGAGTCAATCAAAGCGTGGAGATCCAGAGTTTCAGAAACATGACTTAACTTGACAGGAATGCGGAGAAAATCTTTAGAAGATGACAAGACTTGACCCGCCCGCGGCCTGTCCTCTAGCGGGGGGTTTTGGAGTTTAAACGCAGGCTACATTGGTGTACCTGGTGTCCTGGTTTTCCGCAGTAAAAGCATGCCCCTTCGATCCGGCGTCGCTGCCTCTCCTCTGCGGAAAGCTTGGAGTGTCCAATCTGCATGGGCTCGTCGGTCTGACTGCGAGAGGTTTCAGACTGGGTTATAGGAGAAATGTGTGCCGCCGTACCTTGTGGTGGATTAGCAGGACTTCTGCGTGGAGGCTGAGGTCTTTCATGCTGTCGTTCACGTAAGCGGGTGTCCGAACGGAGAGCCGCCGTGACGAGCTCCTCAAAAGAGTGGGTTTCTGGTTGCGAACACAGGTGGTCCTTAATGACTTCATTTAAAGACTGATAGAAGACCCCTCTCAATGCTGGATCAGTCCAGCCGGCTTCCACCGCCAGGATTCTGAAGTCTATGACGTGGTCGCTCACTGAGCGACTTCGCTGCTTAAGAGCCAGAAGCTTTCGTGAGGCTTCCTCCCGCTTACGGGGTTGGTCAAAAACCAGCCTGAATTCATTAATGAAGTGCTCGTACGATAGGTGGGTGACAGGATTGGCGGCCAGGAAAGCCTGAGCCCACTGCAGCGCTTTATTGCGGAGTGAGTTTATGATCAGGGTAATCTTGCTGAGGTCGGAGTCATAATACCTCGGGGCTTGCTGGAACAGGAGACTACATTGCAGCAGGAACCCTCCACAAGCTTCGACGTCGCCGAAGAATGGTTCCGGCTGCAGTCGGTAGTTTTCAGGTGACGGACCGGAAGCGGAAACTGCGGCGATGCTGGAAGCGGGAGGTGATGGTGCGGGGGTAGCCCCCTGGACAGTTAAATTCATCAAAGTTTGCGTTAGACCATCCAGGCGCCGAAAAAGTTCCTGTTGGGCAGAGGATACTTGCGACAGAGCGTCGGCTTGGCGGCCCAGGGCGATGCCTTGCTGGCTGACGGCAAAACGAAGTCCCTCTGGATCAGCTGGGTCCGGAAGTTGGCCAGTTTGTTCTGTCATGATTTCACAAGGATGAGGAACCCAGATGCTGCAACCCAGAAGGAAGACAGGTAAGTGGAGGATGAGAATGGATTTATTGTTTGCTCCAGATGTGAAGATGGCTGGTTTGAGGAGTGTCCAGGTTAGACGTGGCTGTGGCGTGGCTGGAGGGTCTTGAAGCGGTTAGCGGCTGCCGAGAGTTTCCGTGCTCCTGAGGCGTAGAATGGAAGGTCCGTGCTGCCGTCACTCGTGAGCGGTAGGATCCTGAGACAGGGAGCAAAGAATTAGTTAGAGCCAGAGACTTGGAACAAAGCTGTAACGAGGCTAGAACCAGAGCAGTCACCATAAGGGGTAACAAACTGGCGTCGAGTAGTGGCGTTGATCTCCTTTTGAATCCACAGAAGATGATGAGGAGAGTGATGGCAGCTGGTGGCAATCAGGAACATTAGGGCAGAGCTGGAGGGGGGAGGAGACCGCCAGGCACCGTGACACCTGCGGGGTCTTTGCTGGTGGGGGCTGCAGGCTGGGTCGGTGTGGCGGGCCCCACCTGTAAAAGAGTTGTCTGCTTTCCTCTCGATGGTTTTCCAGACATTTTAAGTATTTATTTTGTGTCACCGCAACTTTAAACAAAGTCCAGGCTAGAATTTACTCCACAATCGTGCCAAGAATTATACTTTAAGGCAATTATTCCGCTCTGCTCCGCCAAACACGTCTCACTCCATGCTCTGTCAAGCCACGCCCCCCCAAACCATTTCTGACCTCATCATCAACTCTAAACCTTCCACCTGTCAACTCGATCCCATTCCTACATCTCTTGTTAAATCCTGTCTCCTTTCTCTTCTCCCATCAATAACCAACATTATTCACTCCTCTCTCATGTCTGGTATTGTTCCACATTCTCTAAAAATCGCCTCTATTACTCCAGTTTTAAAAAAACATGGTCTTGACCCAAACAACTTTAATAATCTTCGCCCAATCTCCAATTTACCTTTTATTTCCAAAATCCTTGAAAAGACTGTTGCTCTTCAGCTCCGTGCTCATCTTTCCAGTAACAATATGTCATGTTATCCTTATCGTGGCGGACCCAGGTGCTGGAACCCAGAAACAAAACTGGTGAGTAGCAGGTAAAAAGAGTTTATTTAAATTCCTCTCCGGGAAGATGTAGCTTGACATGGCGATGGTTAAGAGATGGCTGTGGTGTGTGGCGAGGCTGGAGGAGTTAGAGCGTTCAGCAAAGGCCGAGATGTCCGCCGTTTTCCGAGGGGGTTGATTATGGTGGTGAGTCCACCTGACGTCACTCGTGGTGAGGGTTTCCATAGAGGACAACAATCTGGCGTTGAATAATGGGGTTGAGTCTCCGTTTAAACTGCAGGCTGATGAGGTTGAGTGGCGACAGCTGGTGGTGGTTAGGAGTGGAACTGAGATGGAGGGGGAGGAGACTGACCAGATCATGACACAGTATCTACGAACAGTTTCAATCTGGTTTCCACCCACTCCATAGTACAGAAACCGCTCTTTTAAAAATCACAAATGACCTCCTCTTAGCTTCTGACTCCGGTTCATTGTCCACTCTCATTCTCCTTGATTCAACTGCTGCTTTTGACACCATTTCCGACAATATTCTTATTCACAGACTTCAGACTATTGGCATGTCTGACACCCCTCTGTCCTGGTTTTCTTTTTTTTTCTTTTTTTTTACCTTGTCCTGTCCAACAGCTGGGCAAACAGATGAGAGCTGAGGGCCTCTTGTGTTGGACATATTTTACTTTAACAAGAGGGGTTATTAATCTTCAGACAAACCAAAGGTATGTCTGAATAAACCCCTTTTGTAATTGAGGCCAAACTTTATTAATTTCAAACATGTTTGAAGATCTTTGGTGTTGGACCGGACGGAAAAGGAAAGAGGGGAAGAAGAGAGAGGGACGTTAGAAATAGGGGGGGAAGGAGGGTGATAGTAGGAGGGGAAGGGGGATAAGACCATGAAGCAGCATAGAGCAACAAGTTTACTGGTTGTTAATCACCATGGTAAGGCTCAAATGCAGTACAAAAAGGGCGGAGCCTGTCCACAAACACACCCAAGTGTCAAACACACCTGCTAGTTGCAAAAATGTCCATCTGTCGACATGTACACAAAACAGATAGTGCTCACACGCATACTTATGCCTTAACACCAACTAGTGTGAAACATTTCAGTCATTCAGTCACGCAAACCGCCAGTGCAAAGGTGAGCCAACACCCGTGCTCAGGTGAGTGCTCATGTTCTTCTAATATGGATGGTGGAATGTGTAAAGAAGGAAGGAGAGCGCCCAGCCATCCCCACCCCAAGACCCCCACCGCAGCAGCAGCGGCAGCCGGAATCCCCCCCACGCCACACGGAAACCGGCAGGGAACAACCGCCGCCCGGGCGACCAAGCCCGCCACCCAGGCCAGGGCCAGCAGGACCGCCGCAAGGCCCCCCAGAGCCAGAGAGCAGGGAGGCACAGAGGGAAAGAGAGGGCCGCCCCAGCCCAACCAGGAGAACAGCCCCCCCGCCGCGCCGGGAGAGCCCAACGCAGGGCCCCACCGGAGAGGGACGCCCACAGCCCCAGATGAGCACCCCACCACCACCCAGGAGTTCCGGGCATCCCCCCGCCCCAACCCCGGGTACGAGCCAGGACCCCCCAAGGGAGACCCGCCCCGCACTCCAGGCGGCCATCCGCCCGGCCCACGGTTGGTCCAGGGAGGAGCAAGGCAGGGGCCCGCCGCCCCCGCCCAGGAGGGGGGAACCCCGGGGAAAAAAGAGGGCCCACAAGGGGTGTTGTAAATATGGCCCGACCAGGCTCGGCCACAGTTGGAAGTTTGGCGGGGCCCAGCGCTCAGGAGCAAGGACCAGAACCCACCCCCCAGGGACACCAACACCCCCGGCTCAGATGTAATGTGAACCCCCCCACCGCGCGGAGAGAGCACCGCCGGGCCCAGGAAGCCGGCACCCCGGGGACACGGCCGCCGCAAAGGGGCCCGTACCCCCCACCAGGGAAGAGGCAGGGGACAGATGGTCCTAGGTCCCACCTTCCTTGCAAAATGTGTGTGCGTATATGTGTGTTTAAGAGGGTGTGTGTGTGCATGTGTGTGTGTTTATGTTGGGATGTATATATTGAGGGGGGAGGGGTGTGTGTACTAAGGGGGGTGCAGTTAAAATTGGCGGGTAGGGCACTAAGGGGACATCTCCTGATTACTCACAGTGATGTCCCCTCACCCTCCCCACCAAGGGGCCCTAAATGTCTAAGGTGCGGTTAAAATTGGCGGGTAGGGTGCTAGGAGGACATCTGCTGCTTGCTGGCAGTGATGTCCAAGCACCCCCCCTACCAAGGGCCCTACATGTCTAAGGTGCAAATAAAACCGAAAGAGGGGGGGCCCACTCCATACGGCAACCATAGGAGGGGGGGCCACTGCCTAGTAAACCCCCCCCCCAAGGCTCATCGCAGGCTAAGCCCCCCACCCCCTCACCCTATTATGAGGTTATATGAGGAAGGGGGTAAGTTGGGGACAGCTGGTAGACTGTCCCCCGGTGGTCAAACAGCTGTCCCCCGCCCCCCCCCCCCCTGCAAGGGGGCCAGGCCCACCCAGCCCAGGGGCCCCACCCCCGGAGGCGCCGACACCCCAGGCCCAGCACCACCCACCCCACACAGAGGGAGAGGAGCCAGAAAGCGCCGGCCCCCCCTGGAGCAAGCCCAGGCCCCCACCCCCAAACGCCGGCCCTAGAAGAGCTCTGGTCAGGCCTCGACGGGACCGAGGCAGCCAACCGGCCGGGGAAACCGCCGATGGCCTCAGCGGAGACCCCGACCCGTCAACCCCCCCTGCCCCGTACCAATAGCGCCCCCCCCCCTCCCCCAGAATGCCCCCCCACAGGACAGGGCCGACAAGACCCCCCACCCCACCCCACCCCACCCCAGACCCCGCAGCCGAAGCGGATGACACCCAGAGCGCCCGGGGGCCCCAAGAGGGTTGTCCCGTCCCGCCCCAGAGCCAGGGAAGGGCTGATCCCAGCCCCAGGCGTAGATGGGAAGCCCATCCAGTGCCGCTGGGACCCCCCCCCCCCCCGAGCAGCGCCCCCCGCCAACCCCCCCCAGCACAGGCAAAGGGACCACCCCCCCAAGCCAATGGGATCTGTCCTGGTTTTCTTCATATTTATCAGATCGTTGTCAATTTATGCAGATTAAATCTCACAGGTCAAACACCTTCACGCTCTCTGCTGGTATTCCCCAGGGCTCTGTCCTAGGTCCCCTTCTCTTTATCATTTACATCCTCCCTCTTGGTCCTGTCTTCCATAAACACAACATTAATTTCCATTGCAATGCGGATGACACACAGCTCTACATTTCTACTAAACCCTCCTCATCACTTCCTCCTTCCTCCCTTACCCTCTGTCTGCAAGAAATCCATTCCTGGTTCTCTTCCAATTTTTTTCCAACTCAACAGTTCCAAAACTGAAGTCCTCCTTGTAGGCACTTGATCCACTATTTCCAAATCCAATAGCTTCTCCATCTCTATCAACGACTTCGCTGTCCTTCCCTCCTCTCAGGTCAAGAGTCTGGTGTCATCCTCACACAGCTCACTTTCTTTCCAGTCTCATATTAATAACATCACCCGTTCTGCTTACTTCCATCTCCGCAATATATCTCGTCTCTGCCCGTCTCTCACTCCTCATAAACCTGCTGTACTTGTTCATTGTCTTGTCACTTCTCTAATCAATTATTGTAATTCCCTCCTGTTTGGTTTGCCCAGTAAATCTATCAAGAAACTGCAGATTCTCCAAAACTCTGCAGCCCGCATCATCACCAGGACCCCATTATCCCACCACATCACACCAATTCTCCAAAATTTACACTGGCTTCCCATAAAACAAAAAATTAGTTTCAAGATTCTCCTCATAACCTTCAAAGCACTCCATAACCTGGCTCCACCCTACATTTCTGACCTTTTTCACATTTCCATTCCCTCCCGGTCTCTCCGCTCCTCTTCCTCTCTCCAACTCCATGTCCCACCTGCCCGTCTTGCCACCATGGGGGGCCGAGCTTTCAGTCGCTCCGCCCCCAGCTGTGGAATTTTCTTCCTCCAGATTTACACAATACTGACACGCTGCCACTGTTCAAATCCAAACTCAAGACTCATCTCTTCAAACAATCATACAGTTAATCCATTCAGTTAACACAACTTCATTTGTCTGTTTTTATATCCTGTTTTTATCCTGTTTTATGTCTTTATGTCTTTATTTTCACTCTAGTTTTTACTCTGATAAATTATTTTTGATGTTTTTATTCTGTCTTTCTTATTTTAACCTTGTACAGCGACCTTGGGTGACCTGAAAGGCGCTTGAAATAAAATTTATAATTATTATTATTAGTAGCAATATAATCATGTTTGCAGAAGTGTGTTTCTGTTTCACAGGAAGGAGGAGGTGAAACTCTTGGGAGGAAACCGACTGTCCTAGCGTCTTCCCAAGATCAGCATGTTATCTGCTTCCAGACCTGAATCAAAGGACGCTCTGTGTTAGTTTATCCGTGAGAAAAGACTTTGCAGGGCCAGAGATGGTGTGGGAAGACTGGGAACGGATGGACATGTTGCAATTAATATTTTCTGATAGCGCTGCAGCTGTGTTTTTATCTGTTTCCCCTCCTTAGAGCTCAGCGCATATGTAAATTAGGGAAACCCCAACAAATTTAATAAAAGGGGAGGGGACAGGAATATGCGCCAGAGCGGAGAGAGATTGTGACCGGGTACTATTCGTTCTCCTCCTAAAATGTACCTTTTTCTCTTGTCTTTCTTTCCTTTGATGTTATTCTGATGTTGGAGGTTGTTTGAACCCAACATTAAATTGGTCCTTTCGAGCCGGATACCAACATACCTGAGGATTTCAGCGAGTGTGGTGGGACCCAGGAGACTGTGGCCACAGCTGACTCCTAGGTGAGTCAACCCTTTGTTGGAACTGGTGTCCATCCCGTTGGCTGGAGTCAAAGGGCATTATTCTCTGTTCGTTCTCCTCATCAAAGGTACCTCGGTCTGTTTGTCTTTTTTTGCCTTGTTGAATAGTTCAGATGTTGCAGGTTTTTTTAACCCAACACCCAACAATGAATCAATCTGGGATTTATTAACGCTCTCTCATCTTAGTTGTAGTTATGTATTTTTGGAAGTATACCTAATAAAAAAAAAGTTGGCTCTAGTGGGATCTGCTTTAAAGTAATTTTCTCTGTTGTGTTTCACTTCTTCCCAAAATGTTTGGATGCATTTGCATTCCCAAGTACAGTAGAAGTATGTTCCTTTCATTTTCATACATTTGGGGCAAACATTTGCTATATTTTTGTCATACATATTTAAATCCGCTGGTGTTACATATGTACGCATTAACATTTGTATTGTGTTAACTTTAGTCTGGAGTTAATTGATACCTTTTGAGCTGCAGCACAAGCACCCTCCCATTCCTCATTTGTAACTTATTTTTGGAGATCTTCTTTCCAAGTATTTACTTTGTATTGTGGACTTTCGTTTGAATTAGACAAAACATATCATAAAACTCAGAAATGGCGTCTTTTTGGAACTTTCTCTCACCATGACTTTTTCTAAAATTGAACATTGTGGTTTAATGAGGGTCTTCTGTGTTTTTCTTACAAAGTTTCTGACCTGGAGAAATTAATAAAAATGTTTTTTACTCAACTCATATTTAGTTTTTAACTCTTCAAATGACATCATAACATCAGAATCTGGCAAATATAAGACCCGGATGGTGGAAAGACCTTTTGCTGCCCATATTTTAAAGGTGGCATCCGCTCTACCTGGAGTGAAGAATGTGTTCCCCCAAATTGGGCTGTATTGTGATAGTGGTTGAGTTTGGTTCATGTAAATTTCTTTGAGGTGTTTGTATGGTGGATATTAGATCCATTATTTACAACTACAGGGCTGAGAGATTTGGAACAAAGAACAAAAGGCAAAGGCAGTCGAAAGAATCTCCAATCCAGTGAAAATCTAGAAGGCAACGGGAAATTGACAGGTTGGTGAAAGAAAGAAGGCAGCTTAGAAAGCAGTGGAAAAAAGCAACTAACAAAGCTGCGAAGGTCAGAATATCTCAGGCGATAACGGAAAAGGAAAGAAAAGACAAGATCCCTCTTTTACAGCAATCCCTACAGCTTTGTGAAAGGCCTCTTTGAGCAAGAAAAGAGTGGAAGATTCATAACACCCATAAAAGAGCTAGAAAATCACTTGAAGAAGACCTACTCTGATCCTCAGAAGCATGAACCAGTCATTCGGATTAATGCACGTTCACCTTGGGGTAGTTATGCTACATTCAAGTGCGCTGGGAATTTGCAACAAACAGTCGGGGTGTTTTTAGTATTGAAAGTAAATATCTAGTCTTGTTGTTTTACATATTTTCCTGACATTATATATTAAAACAACTTCATGTTTAGAACAATATTTAAAAATTTAAGTTTTGAACAGTTTTTATCATATTTATAAATGAGGATAATTGATTAGTTTCAAGCATTACAGTCAAAGCAATAAATAATTCACACTGATTTATCAAACTCATTACAGAAATGATTAAATAAGTAAAATATACTTTGTACTTTATAAAAGTCTTTATGCTTTTTGTGTTCATTTGAGCTTGTAATCTAGCCACAGGGGTTGCAAGCCAGTTACTTCTGTGCCGGTCCCAAGCCCAGATAAATAGAGAGGGTTGCGTCAGGAAGGGCATCCGGCGTGAAAATTGCCAAAATAACCATGCGAATCATCCACAACACTTTAATACCAGATCGGTCGAGGCCCGGGTTAACAACGACCGCCACCGATGCTGTTAACCTACAGGGTGTTGGTGGAAATTTGACTACTGTTGGTCGAACAAAGAGGGGAGGCAGAAGGGTCCGTGGCCAGAGAGAGAAGGGAAAAGGCAGGAACATAGGTTTGAGAATAGGGACTCTTAACGTTGGCACAATGACAGGGAAAGGCAGAGAGCTGGCAGACATGATGGAGAGAAGGAAGGTAGATGTACTGTGTGTGCAGGAGACAAGGTGGAAGGGCAGCAAGGCACGTAGTATTGGAGGAGGATACAAACTGTTCTATCATGGTGTTGATAGGAAGAGAAACGGGGTAGGAGTGATTCTGAAGAGGGAGTTTGTAAACAGTGTTCTAGAGGTGAAAAGAGTCTCAGACAGGATGATGAGCCTAAAGTTAGAAATTGAAGGGGTGATGGTGAATGTAGTCAGTGGGTATGCGCCACAGGTTGGCTGTGAGTTAGAAGTGAAGGAGAGATTCTGAAGTGAGTTGGATGAGGTCATGGAGAGTTTTCCGAGAGGAGAGAGAGTTGTTATTGGAGCAGACTTTAATGGGCATGTTGGTGAAGGCAACAGAGGTGATGAGGAGGTGATGGGCAGGTTTGGTGTGAAGGAAAGGAATCTGGAGGGACAGATGGTGGTGGACTTTGCGAAGAGGATGGAAATGGCTGTAGTCAACACTTACTTCCAGAAGAGAGAGGAACATAGAGTGACATACAGAAGTGGAGGTAGGAGTACTCAGGTGGACTACATCCTATGTAGACGAGGTCATTTGAGAGAGGTTAATGACTGCAAAGTGGTGGTAGGAGAGAGTGTAGCCAGACAGCACCGCATGGTGGTGTGTAAGATGACTCTGGAGGTCAGGAAGAAGAAGAGAGGGAAAACAGAAAAGAAGACCAAGTGGTGGAAGCTACAGAATGAAGAAACTTGTGAGGAATTTAGGCAGAAGTTGAGACAGGTCCTGGGTGGTCAGGATGAGCTTCCAGATGACTGGGAAACTACAGCAGAGATTATCAGGGAAACAGGTAGGAAGGTGCTAGGTGTGTCATTTGGAAAGAGGAAAGACGGTAAAGAAACTTGGTGGTGGAATGAGGAAGTACAGGAATGCGTCCAGAGGACGAGGTTGGCTAAAAGGAAGTGGGATGTAGAAAGGACTGAGGAAGGTAGACAGGAGTACAAGGAAGCGCAGCGTAGAGTGAAGAGAGAGGTGGCAAAGGCCAAATAGAAGGCTTACGATGAGCTATATGACAGGTTAGACACAAAGGAAGGAGAGAAGGACTTGTACAGGCTAGCCAGACAGAGAGACAGAGATGGGAAGGACGTGCAACAGATAAGGGTGATTAAGGACAGAGATGGAAAGGTGCTAACAACCCAGGAGAGTGTACAGAAAAGATGGAAGGAGTATTTTGAGGAGCTGATGAACGAGGAAAATGACAGGGAAAGAAGGGAGGAAGATGTGGTTGTTGTGGAGCAGGAAGTAGCAGAGATTGGAAAGGATGAGGTTAGGAAGGCTCTGAAAAGGATGAAGAGCGGAAAGGCCGTTGGTCCTGATGACGTACCTGTGGAGGTATGGAAGTGCCTAGGAGAGACAGCAGTGGAATTTCTAACGAGGTTGTTCAATAGGATTTTAGAGAGTGAGAAGATGCCTGAGGAATGGAGGAGAAGCGTTCTGGTCCCGATCTTTAAGAACAAGGGTGACACGCAGAACTGCAGCAACTATAGAGGAATAAAGTTGATGAGCCACACAATGAAGCTGTGGGAAAGAGCAGTGGAAGCCAGGCTTAGGAAGAAGGTGGAGATCTGTGAGCAGCAGTATGGTTTCATGCCCCGTAAAAGCACCACTGATGCCATTTTTGCTTTGAGAATGTTGATGGAAAAGTACAGAGATGGTCAGAAGGAGCTGCATTCTGTGTTCGTAGATTTAGAGAAGGCGTATGACAGGGTGCCGAGGGAGGAGCTGTGGTACTGTATGAGGTCGTCTGGAGTGGCAGAGAAGTATGTCAGAGTAGTTCAGGACATGTATGAGAGAAGTATGACGGTGGTGAGATGTGCTGTAGGTCAGACAGAGGAGTTCAAGGTGGAGGTGGGACTACACCAAGGATCAGCTTTGAGTCCTTTTTTGTTTGCTATGCTGATGGACAGGCTGACAGACGAGGTAAGACAGGAATCTCCCTGGACAATGATGTTTGCGGATGACATTGTAATTTGCAGTGAGAGTAGAGAGCAGGTGGAGGAACAGCTAGAGAGGTGGAGGTTTGCTCTGGAAAGAAGAGGCATGAAGGTCAGTCGTAGTAAGACAGAATACATGTGTCTGAACGAGAGGGATCAAGGTAGAAGCGTTAGGTTACAGGGGGCTGAGGTGAAGAAGGTGCAGGAGTTTAAGTACTTGGGGTCAACAGTTCAGTGTGATGGGGAGTGTGGAAAAGAGGTGAAGAGGCGAGTGCAGGCAGGTTGGAGCAGGTGGAGGAAAGTGTCAGGAGTGTTGTGTGACAGAAGAGTGCCAGCAAGACTCAAAGGAAAGGTGTACAAGACAGTGGTGAGACCAGCTCTGCTCTATGGGTTAGAGACGGTAGCAGTGAGACAGAGACAAGAGGCTGATTTGGAGGTAGCAGAGATGAAGATGTTGAGGTTCTCCTTAGGAGTGACCAGGTTAGACAGGATAAGGAACGAGTACATCAGAGGGACGGCTCATGTTGCCTGTGTTAGCGACAAAGTCAGAGAAGCCAGACTGAGATGGTTTGGACACGTTCAGAGGAGGGATAGTGGATATATTGGTAGAAGGATGTTGGAGATGGAGCTGCCTGGCAGGAGGGCAAGAGGACGGCCAAAGAGGAGGTATATGGATGTCTTAACAGAGGACATGAAGTTGGCTAATGTTAGGGTAGAAGATGTTCATGATAGATCAGGGGTCGGGAACCTATGGCTCGCGAGCCATATATGGCTCTTTTGATGGTCACATGTGGCTCGCAGACAAATCTTTAATTATACTTTTTTTTTTTCATTAGACCAGTCCTCGGCGCGATGCGATGCCAGAGGCAGTAGTAGCGGTGCTTAGAGAGAGAAATCTGCGCCAGCACTTTCAGTTTACTATTATCTATTATTTCACAGAGTTTGTGCCAGCTGAAAACCTGTGAATTGCCGTGGCTAAAACTGCGCGCTCCCGTCTCTGAGAAAGAGCGCGCAGTTGCGGAGACGGGATGTGTGAGGAAGAAAGCAGAGGGTGGGGGTGAGGGGTTGTGGGGACAGGCAGCAGGTGAATCGCGCAGGGATTGTAAAAACGTAAAACCCGCTGCCTGTCACTCACTGCAGCGTGTGAGTGTGTGTTTGGCTCCCCGTCTGCATGTGAGCAGTCTTTGTCACATCTACAGAACATTCAGACCTACAATCACGTTTAAAGTCTCAACGCCTGCATGAAGCAGAAACTCACCACGTATCAACCAGACTAGACCATCAGCAGAACTACCACGAGAAATACTCATCATTTATTAGCAACAGCATAACAATGTTATTAAAAAGAATCCACAGACTTATTGTACTTTATAAATGTTGAAATTACATCAAATGCACACATTCATTTGTATATTTAGTTTTAAACATATTGTCGCGGTCTGAGTTTAACTTGGCTGTTGGGTCGCCTTATAAGTTCTGGAGTTCTGGAACGCATCAAGCAGAGATCTGATTGGCCCTCAGTTCTGTCGCTCAGCCTGTTGTTAGGTAATTTGGACCAATGGGGTTCAGCTATGGGCCAAATAAGGGAAATGGGAGGGCTGGAGCGGGAGCAGGTGAATATAAAGTTGGGAGAAGCGCTCTCATCTCGCTGGAGAGATTCAGAAGTTGCTGAATTAATTGTACGGCGTTTGTTGTGGTCTGCAGTAACCAGAATAAAGAACCTTAAAAGAGGTTAAGTCTCCGTGCCTCAGTGTGGGAAAGGGACACTACATTATTGTATGGCTCTTTCAAAATTACATTTAAAAATATGTGGCGTTTATGGCTCTCTCGGCAAAAAAGGTTCCCGACCCCTGTGATAGAGTGAGGTGGAAAAGGATGATTCGCTGTGGCGACCCCTGATGGGAAAAGCCGAAAGAGAAAGAAGATGTTCATTTGAGCTTGTATTGTGATTTTTCTTGCAGTTAGAAACCCTGAAGAAGTCCTGCACCGTTACCAAACTCTGCTGAAGGAATTTTGACGGACAAAAGCACGACCCTTAGGCCAGTAATGTGTTTTTTGGAATGCTGTTGAGAACTTAAACAAATTTCATTGTGATGACATTTTTTATGCTGCAGAAGTGTATCATTAAAGATTGTTGTTTTCACTGCTGTCTTGTTTCTCTTTACATTTGCGTCAGGTTACAAGAAGTAATCAGGCCAGAATATGTTTTTACAATGCAGTTACTTTACCCTTACCAACAAGTTAGCATTGTCTCGTTTGGTGAGGTCAGAAGACCAAGTGTGTATGTACACTGTACGGGAAGGGAATACGTGAAGATACCCAGCATTTACTACTGAAAGTACCATGTAATAGAGTGGAAATAGGGCTGACTTTCATGTACAGCCCAGTTTCATTGTACTTAAGGGGTAGTTTCTGTGGTAAATTCATGGTAAATACTATGAAACATACGAGTGCAGACTTAAATTCAAGGTTCTTTATTTCTACTTACCTTGCACATACATGTGGTAAGTACCATATAAGACACCTTTGCACAACATGTAAATACCCAGTAAGAATATTATAAATACCCAGCATGTACCACATAGGTATGAACCAAATAGTACCACATAAATACACAGTAAGTACCATGTAAGTACAGAGTAGACACAAAAAAGTACCATGTAAGTACCCAATAAATTCCATAAAAAGTACCATGTAAGTACCCAGTAGTTACACAATAAGTACCATGTAAAAACCACTTAAGTACACTGAACGTACTGTACTGTAGAAGAAAGCGTTACCAGTTTATTTTTAAATTCTCTATACAAATCGATTGGGAGACCATCTGGACCTGCTTTTTTGCCAGATTTGAGACTATCAGTTGTATGTCCAATTTCCTCTTTACTGATTTCCAGGTTTAAAGCCTCTCTTTTTTCATTAGTTATAGGAGGAGTGGTTAACTGATCTAAGAAATTGTTTACATTTTGAGTATTTGTTTTCTCTTCTGCATTGTATAACTCACTGTAGTATTCTTTAAATGCTTCATTAATTTCTGCAGGATTTACAAGAGTTGTGTCATTTGATATAATAGATGTTATTGGTGTTTTAAACTCCAATTGTTTTATCTGCCAAGCCAGCAGTTTGCCTGCCTTGTCACCTTGATCATAGAAGGATTGTTTCAGCCCTAAGAGACTTGCTGCTGCTCAACCAGCTGATTGTTTATTATATTCTGCTCTTGAATTTGCTAACTTGTTTATCAGTTACAAATTATTTTCTTTGTTTACCTTTCCCTGAAGAGTTTTAATCTTGTGTTCCAGCTGTTGCCTCTCCCCTCTCCACTTTCTTGATTTTGAACCTGTGTAGCTAATGATGTGACCTCTAAGAACCGCTTTAAAAGCTTCCCATCTTATACATGCAGATGTTTGCGTTTTATTCATTTTGAAAAACTCATCAATACGTTTTCCTATTATTTGATAAATTCTTTGTCCTGTAACCATTTATGCTGGAAATGGCATCTGGGTGGGTCTTTAATAAGCAGCAGTCAGGCTCCGGCGGGTCGGGCCAGCAGTCAGGCTCCAGCGGGTCGGGCCAGCAGTCAGGCTCCGGCGCGTCGGGCCAGGAGTCAGGCTCCGGCGCGTCGGGCTCCCTCTCCAGTCATGACGGCCCCCTTCCATAGCAGGAGTGCAAAACTGGAGCATGTCAAAGTCCCAATAGGACCTGGTCCTCTCTGCTTCGAGGCAGTAGGCCTCCAAAAGCTGCATGTCCCGCTCTGCTGGGTCCAGAAAACATGGTTGGTCCATTCTGTCATGGTGGGGGGTGGCTCGGGAGCCGGTTGGACCCAGATGCAGAGGCGGAGGCATGAGGATCGGAGTCTAACGGATTTAATTCACAAAAACAAACAAAAAGCGCTGCAGAGCAGGATGTCAGAACAAAACTTACATTGGCGTGGCGTGAAACATGAAACGAGAGCGTGGCGAGGAACAGGGAACTATAAAGCATGACATGAACACCAAGACAGGAATAATGGACCAACACAGGAGGAAGGCAGAGACAAGACTTATATACAGACAGGGCAGACAAGACACAGGTGAACACGATCAGGGAAGATAGGGACCAAAGGAAGTAAACTGCCTTGCCATCTTCTTTTAATAATATCTTCTTTTTAATAATTTTCAAATCTTTGTCAAGACGATGAGTTTCTTGCAGAAATACCACCTGACCATCCATCTATTTTATTCTGTTCATGACTTGTTTCACTTTGTTTGGATTTTGCAGACCTCTGCAGCTCCAAGAAACACAATTAAATTTTACTTCTTGTGTTATATTCAACTAAGACATACATATTAACTCGCAACTTTTTTGTCCGGCGTTGGTTTGTTACCCCTCGGTATTCCTTTTGTGTTCTCAAACCCCTTCAGATTTAGTGTTTTTGAAGGATTTTAGTGTACAGATAGCAGAGCAGTGAGTAATGTGTGTTTTCAGGTGACCGTCATAACCGGAACCCCAATCTAGATATAATTTACAACTGTTTTTTGCAGATTCTTTTACATGTTTTGTTCAATCGGGTTAAAATTTGCTTCATATAGTTTGCCAATCTCTCTAGTAAGTATGACACCAAGATATTTATAGTATTACTTTCCCATTTCAAATTGTACGTTTCTTTAATTTGTTTAGATGGGGAGTAGTTAAGTGTAAGAATTTGGGTTTTATCTATATTAATTTTATATCCTGAGTAGTGACCAAATAGTTTCAAAAATTCCATCATTTTAGGAAGCTCTTTGTCTGGGTTCTCTAGAAAAATTATTACGTCATTTGCAAAGAGGCCAATTATCTGTTTTTTGTTGCCTATCTCTCTTCCTTCTAAGGCTTGAGCTAATGGTTCAATGTATAATGCAAAGAGCGTTGGACTTCAACAACAGCCGTGTCTGGTGCCTCTTTCTAATTTTTTTTTATTTGACAAATCTCCATGTATTTTTATTCTTGCTGTTGGGTCTTGATATAAAGAATTAATAATTTTAATAGAATTCTCATCAAGCCCAATTTTTTTAGGCACCAAGTATAAAAATTCCCAACTAACTCTGTCAAAGTTCCTTTCTGCATTTAGGCTAATAAGTGCAGATTTAATTCCCCTCTTTTGTACATGGTTAATAATATGTAGACTTTCCTAATACTGTCTTGTTTCTGGCAATTCTTTAATAAAACCTGTCTGGTCTTCTTCTATTAGATCGACACAAAAAGTTCAAATCTTTTACATAATATTAATGAATATATTTAAAAGTCTACTTTCAAAACAGAATTTGGTCTGAAGTGTTGTATCCTTCCCTTTCTTAGGGATAGGATAAACAACTGCTTCCTGCCATGAAGGGGGGATAGTTCCTTTAATGTCCAATTAAGGCATCTGAGTAGTAAAGGTAACAGGTCACTTTCAAACATCTTGCATATTTCAGAAGGGAACCCATCACTACTTAGTGCCTTGCAGGTCTTTATTTTTCTAATAGCACATTTCATTTCTTCTGTCTTAATTTCTGATGGCAATACTTTGTTTTGCACTTCTCCTATTGATGGTAGATCAAGTGAGTTAAGGAAGCTAGTTACATTGTCTGCACTTGCTAGTAGGCGCTTTGAATATAAATCCTTGTAGAAATTTTTAAAAATGTCTAGTACTTCCTCTGGATCATCTGTTAATTTGTTTGTTCTGGGATTTTTGATAGTTATTGTGTTATTAGTTTGTTGTTTTCTTAAACCTCCTGTTATGTTTATTTGTGAGGAACAGAGATGATGTTCCTGGGTCAATTTAACCCGGTGCATGTTTAATTATCCAAAAGATGTCTGAAACCCAAAAAATCCTAACAAGCAGTGTGAATATTTCATTACTAACTCTTTTACTAATTATTCTACCAGTATTTAGTGAAATGGTGTTCCTTACCTCTAACAGGAAGTGGTTCAATTATTAGATAATTCACTCGTTTTTCTTAAAAAATATATACATGTTCAAACTTTTTTAAAAAATTTTCATTACTGTATTACTTTTGAAAGACCACCATATAAAATGCAATACTTTTACATAACATTGAAACATAATCTTGAAATTTTGTTTTACATACATGTACTATGAACCAGAAAAAGACAAAATCACAGTACAACAGACAAGCAATCGCAATATGAATTTGTGTGTGTGTCTGTACATATACACAGCACAAGAGTGACCAGTCATCACACTGCTTTGTGCAAATTAATTTTGCACATTTCGCACAGGTCATGCTTGTCTTGAGATCTTCACATGAGTCACTGCCATCCTTGTGGGCCCTGGAACTGTCTTTATTATGTTTCGTGCAGACAGGTTTCTCTGACGCATATTTGGGGATGAAGACCAATGTAATTCACCATTCTTTGATATGAATGTCTTACTTGGAGGAACAATAATAATTCCCTCATCTGGTTCAAAATCAGATTTATTAGAATCAGAATTTAGCTCAAGATAGTCTTCTTCTGATCATGATCAGTGACGACTTCCAGAGCCTCCTGGACTGTCATCGTTCTGCTTCTGCTGCTCATGTTGTAAAGGTCTGCCTGACAGAGTGTAATGTTGGAAGGACTCCCATACAGAGAATCTTTTACATGTTTTGCCCCTCCCCTGTTGAGTGTCTACTGAATGTGGGTGGAGTTTCCCACGAGAACATAAATGATTCCTGTCAAAAGTCACAACACCTATGCACCTGTGTGTGTGCGTGCGTGTGTGTGTGTGATTGGGGTGAAATATTTCTCACAGCTGCAAATAAAGAAATACTAATAATAATAAGAAATCCTTGTACCTCCAGTTTGACTGCTGAGTCAAATTGACCCGAACAGTATCTACGTGATGTAAACATGCAGGGGGGGGGGGGGGGGGGGGGGCAAATATGTGAGATGAACCATTTTCATTTTATATGTTGATTACACTAATTAACACTAATTCATCTTAATTATCACTGCACCAAGCGCCCTCCCAGCAGAATCTGATAACAGCTGCTTTCCTCTGAGAACATCATATTTGTTTTATTAAAAAAACAAAACTAAGATATTTATAAGTATCAGTATACATAATAGTTTTACCAAAATAAAACAGAAAATTACTTTGAGGTACAAAAGGCTTTCTAAAATGAACTATTTGTGTTTTATCACCATTGATAGTGAGTCTCCATTTGTTGCACCAGTCATTCATTGTATTTAACATTCCTTGTTATTTTATTTCCTCATCAGCTATCAAAACAATATCATCAGCATAAAGTAATATGCTCCAGTTCCATTAATATCAATACCTAAGTTAGTTTTCTTAATTTCTTGAGCTAAATCATTGACATAGGTAGTAAAAAGAGTTGGTGAAAGAACATCTCCTTGTTTAACTCCAAATGGGGTAGAAAACCATTATGTTTTTAGGTCATTCACCTGTACACAGGCTAATGGAGCCTTGTACAGAGCTTTAATTGCTGTATAAAATTTACCATTAATACCATACATGAGTAATTTATATTCAAGAAGATATAATTCAGAGGGACTCTTGGGTCTGCTTGAGGGGATTTTGGAATTGGCTTGATGATCGATTTATACCAAATTGACGGTATAAAGCCATTCTTAAAACAGAATCTAAAGACACAATGTGAAGTATTTAACATCATTGAAGAAAAAAGGTTCAGTGCACTGTCTAGTGGGTCTAGATGACCCAACTCCCAATAGTAAAGTGCGTAGGATAGCACAAGGGTTAATTCCTTGATTTCCATCTTGACATCTTCTGTAATTTGCTCCTTCAAGGAGTTCATGTCCTTTTTCGTGTCAGCTCTTAGGTCGCGCTAATGGTAATGATAATGGAGTCGAGTCCACAGCGCATGTTACAGCTAGCTGGTTAGCTCCAGAGAGTTCGTCTCCGTCTTCTTTGGTTTTATCCACATTTCGTTCTTTCATCTGATCTTGTTTTTTCATTTTTCCTCTGGTTTCTACTCCTCCTTTCATTGATTGTTTCGCTCTGTTTGTTAATGATGAATTTTGAGGAGTCTCTTTGCTGTTTTGTTGGGACCAGCAAATTAAACAGGCATAACGTCCACCATCTTGTTGGAAGTCTTATGTTTTTGTGTTGATGTAGTTTGTTGTTGTTGCACCTGAACTCTCTCTCTCCCTCCTAATTGGTTCATGTTCTGCTGCTGTGGGTGTAATGACGCCCCCCCCCCCCCCCCCCCCCCCCCAGCCATGGACCATGTTATAACAAAATGCATAAGGAAGTTCAAAATTCATGAATGTTGTTGTGTTGGTTCTGCTGATGAAACACAGATGAGGCAAAAGTTTAACAATATTGTTTCTGCTTGTTGTTCCTGATTGTTCCTGACCGCTCCGTAGTCTGTTGGTCTGGAATTCTCAAAGTATTTTCCACTTTTTGCTACTTCAGAAATCCTGTTGCTGAAAAACATGAAAAACAAGAAATGAAAGATCATGAAGTTTTTTTTACACCAAGTCTTTTTATTGGTATTTCAACTTTAAACAGAGGGTACAAGGATTTAAGTTTGACAAAGTACACAAAACCGATCCCCTCACACCTCCCCTCCCTCCCCTTACTGCACCACTCTTTCAAATTGCAAATAATTTGTAAAATATACATTGTCAAAAGAAATAAACCTCTCAATTGCACATTTCTAAAATACAGAGTCAATCATCAAATATTCTAACAGCAGTGACGTCTAAGTTCTTCATATAATTTAAGAAGGGGTTCCAAGTGGAATAAAAATCTTGTGTACAACCTCTAGCAGAGAAGCGAATTTTCTCCAAAACCAAATACTGTAAGAGAATATTTATCCACATCTTTAATGTTGGAGGAAAGTCATCCTTCCATTTGAGAAGAATAAGTCTCCTAGCAATTAAGGTCCCAAAGATAATTATGTTTTGTGCTTTGTGGTTGAGATTAAGATCCTGTGGGATTACACCAAATATTGCAGAAATTACAGAAGGCTTTATAGGCCTTTGTAAAACGTCTGAAAATACTTTAAATATTGAATGCCAAAAGTAACTTAATTTTGCACAGGACCAAAACATATGTGAGGTAGTGGCTGTTGATTGTTTACATCGATCACAAATTGGATTAATATCTGGAATGAATTTTGTAAGTCTTGCTTTAGACCAATGGAGTCTATGTACAATTTTAAATTGAGTAATCCTGTGACGTGAACAAATTGAGGAAGAGTATATTCTGTCTAGGGCTTTCTCCCATATCTTCTCAGTAATATTTAAGCCTAAATCCTCTTCCCATTGGGTTTTTAGCAATATTAGAGGTGTCTTTTGATTTGCATTGTATGTGTTTAGCAAATGGTAAATGTTCCCAATTGTTCCCCTGACGTTTATGTTAAGTTTCAAAATGGAGTCTAGAAGTGAGTCAGGTGGGCAGGACGGGAAATGAGGGAATGAAGTTGAAATATAGCTACGAATTTGAAGGTATCTAAAGAAATGGGAGCGGGGGATATTATATTTAATTACAAGTTGCTCAAAGGATGCAAACATACCATCAATGAATAGGTCCTCAGATGAAACGATGCCTCTTCTGCTCCATTCCCAAAAAGCTTTATCTGTAGTAGAGGGTATAAACCTATGATTGTTATTTGTGGGTGTACATTTTGATTGGCTTTTCAGGGAAAACACTTGTCTAAATTGTCTCCAAATTTTCAGAGATTGTTTAACTATGGGATTTGAGGTGTAATTCGATATAGGTTCAGAAAAAGGTAGTTCTGAACAAAGCAGTGATTGTAGAGAGGCATGAGGACAAGAAGCTCCCTCCATATGTAACCATTTTGGGTTTGTGGATTTGTTAAATTGTAAATCTTTCCAATATAACATGGATCTAATGTTGGCCGCCCAGTAGTAATATTGGAAATTAGGAAGGGATAATCCACCTTGTTGACGGTGTTGCTGTAATATATTTTTTCTTATTCTAGGTTTTCTGTTATTCCACAAAAAAACTGATATTAATTTATCCACATCTGTAAAAAAAGATTTAGATAAATGCAAAGGGATGCATTGAAATACATATAAAAACTTTGGGAGCACGTTCATTTTGACTGTGTTAATTCTCCCTCCCAGTGAAAAGGGTAATAGACACCAACATTCTAGATCTTTCTTGAGCTGAGTTAATAATGGGATGTAGTTAGCCTTAAAAATATCTTTAAATGATTGTGTAATCCAAATACCTAAGTATTTAAATTTTTGTGGACTAACTTTAAATGGAAATGGGTCCAAATTTATTTTCTTAGCTTCTGGATTTACTGGCATAATTTCACATTTGTGAAGATTGACTTTGTATCCTGATATTTTACCAAATTCTTGCAAGAGTTTTAAAGTGACTGGTAAGCTTTTTAAAGGGTTGGATAGGAATAAAAGCATATCGTCTGCATACAGGGATACTTTATTCCCAGTGCCATATCTTTGTATTCCTATTATGTTGATTTCATGACGTATTGCTATAGCCAGTGGCTCAATCACTATGGCAAATAAAAGAGGTGATAGAGGACAACCTTGTCTAGTGCCGCGTTGAAGGGGAAAGTAGGGAGAGAGGTTATTGTTAGTACGAACAGCTGCCAGAGGCGATGAGTATAAAACTTTAATGCAAGAGATAAATTTTTCGCCAAAACCAAATTGTTTCAAAGTGTAGAACATATAGTCCCACTCCACTCGGTCAAAGGCTTTCTCAGCGTCTAAAGACAACAATATTTCTGGAATATCGGGTGAAGTGGGACCATAAAGAATATTAAAAAACGCCTAACGTTATAAAATGATTGGCGGCCTTTAATGAAACCAGTTTGGTCATCAGCTATTATCGAAGGCAAAGCCTGTTCTAGGCGGCCTGCTAATATTTTTGAGAAAATTTTGTTGTCCACATTTAAAAGTGAAATAGGACGATATGAGCCACATTCGAGAGGGTTTTTATTCTGTTTGGGGTTAAGAGAGATGACTGCTTGTCGCATAGTCAGGGGGAGGCAGCCTGTAGTAATTGACTCCTCAAAGACTAAAAGTAAGATTGAGGAAAGCTGGTCTGCAAACTTTTTAAAAAATTCAACTGAAAACCCATCAGGTCCAGGGCTCTTCCCATTTTGCATAGATTTAATTGCATTTATGAGCTCCTGGGTAGAGAAGGGTTTGTCCAGCTCTGAGGATATTTTATCTTCTATTAAGGGGACATTTATTTTTCTAAAAAATGTATCAATTAAAGTTCTATCATTGTGAGATTCTGTTTTATACAACGTTGAATAGTACTTATGAAAGCACGAATTTATTTCTAAATGATCTCTGTGCTTAGCACCCAAGTGATCATTTATTTCAATAATACATCTGCTAGCAGCTTTTTGATGAAGTTGTTGGGCCAAAAGTTTTCCTATTTTTTCACCATGTTCATAGATTTTACTTTGTGTTTTATTAATGAGGTTTTCAACATGTTTGGTTGACAACAAATTGAATTCTGTTTGAAGATTTAATCTTAATTTGAACATGTCATCAGACGGGCTGACTGCAAGTGCCATGTCCAATTTAAGTATCTCATTGGTTAGTTTTTCTAGTTTTAAACTGTGATATTTTCGCTGTTGCGCACTGTAGGATATAATTTGTCCCCTGATATATGCTTTCATTGATTCCCACACAGTAGAGTAAGACATTCCAGGGGTTTGGTTATATTTCAAGAAGAATGATATCTCAGAGGATATAAATTTAGTAAAGTTTTCATCGGAGAGTAATGTATTATTAAGCCGCCAGGGGCGGTAATTATTGCATGATACTGGTATGCATAGTGTGAGTATTAGAGGGGCATGATCTGAGATAACTATAGCTTGATATTCACACTTTTTAACCAGGGAGAGGAGCCGTTTATCTAAAAAAAGGTAATCTATGCGGGAGTATGTCCCGTGAACGGAAGAGAAAAAAGAATAACTTTTTGATTTGGGGTTTAGGAATCGCCATGTGTCAACAACGCCATTCGTATTAAGAAAGCGTTGTAACTGAATAGCTGAACTGGACAAGGTTGCAGATCGTGACGAACTACGATCTAAACTTGGTGACAGTACACAGTTCATATCTCCTCCAAATATTAAGTGATGAGTGTCCATGTTTGGGATTTTGGCAAAAAAATTTAGGAAGAAAGAGCTGTCGTCCCAGTGTGGTGCATAGACATTAACTAGGACAACTGGTGTATTGTATAATCTGCCTGTGATAATCAAGTAGCGCCCAGAGGAGTCTGTTTCAACTTTGGACATTACAAATGGGATGTTTTTATTAATAAGAATAGCCACACCTCTACATTTAGAGTGAAAGTTCGAGTGAAATGCTTGTCCAATCCACCCTCCCCTTAGTCGAAAGTGATCAGAATTTCGGAGATGAGTCTCTTGAAGAAAAACAATTCCTGCTTTTAATTTGCTTAAATGGTTCATTACTTTTTTACGTTTGACTGGGGTGTTCAAAGACTTTACATTCCAACTTATAAAATTTACGTCACACCCAGCTGGTTTGTTTGGGAAATCCACTTTGGTTGTGGTCATATTTGATCGGAAGTTGAGTTACTGGTTTGTCCCTTATATAAATGTTCATTTGGAAATAAGGATGACCATTAAAAAGAGAAGTAAAAAATAAATGCAAATTGAGATTGAAAACCAAAACATCAAAAAATTCAAAATAAAAATAAAGTAAAAGTAAGTAAAACCCAAACCGTCACTGATCAGAACGCAGTGACAACACAAACCCCCAAAAAAGTAAATGCACATCTAAGTGCTTAAAGAAGGGCGATGTACCTCCTACTGAGAGAGGTCTGCTATGACATTAAATTATTAATTATCAGGCACCTCATGCCATTTCGAAAAAGAGTAAGGTATAAATCAGAACATATTTATCCCAGATTGTAGTTGCTTAACAAATGTGACCCTGGGGGAACATAAAACAGCTTTTTGAGAAAGATTTTCCAAGGATCAACAACAAAGTGGGAAGTATTTAAGTGTTTACAGAACGGTAATTACTGAGATAAATGCTTCTAACAAATGGAACCTTGTTCGCATCCTTTTTCCAGCTCCTACTTACTCAGAGCAACAGTCAGTTATTTGATGTTCCAAGTAAGATCTTGGATTTCACATAAGCCATGGCTTCCTCTGAGTTTTGGAACCACTTTTCAGTCCCGTTGTGCGTGAGTCGCGCTGGATACAGAAGCCCGTATTTGACGCCCTCTCTCCCGCGTAGGAGCCGCCTCACCTCGCCGAAGGCTGACCGGGCTTGTACCACGCTTGGAGGGTAATCGGGGAAGATGAAGATGTCTTTTCCTTTCCAGCGGAGCGGCCCGGACTCTCTGACGCGGCGGAGAATGTCAACACAGTCCTGATTGTAGTGCACTTTTGCAACGATGACTCTGGGTTTGTCGTTTTGGCTTCTTGTTTGTAATCCTCGGTGAGAACGGTCTATCAGGATATCTTTATCCATATTTAGGACTTCTTTAAGAAGTTTGGACACAGCTGTCGGCGAGCTGGAGCCGGAGGTCTCTGGGACATTCAGTATGCGGATGTTGGAGCGCCTCATTCGCCCCTCCATGTCCAGACATTTCCCTCGCAGGTTGTTCACTTCTGTTTCGAGTTTGTCAACCTTGGTTTGAAGGGATACTAGATCATCTGACTGGGATGAAAGCGCGTGTTCCATGTGTGTCATCGTTGCTTTCATCGTTTCCACCTCAGAGCGGACTGCTGCGGTGCTGCTGGCCAGCTCGGTCTTCAGAGCTAACAGCTCCGTTTTGATGGCTTCAAAGTCCTCTGTGAGCGCGGTCTTTAGTTCCTGCCTGAACATTGCCGCAATGTCCGCTTTCAGAGAGGATAGAATTTCGGCCTTCAGAACCGACGGGTCCATTTGGTCTCCAGGTTGTGATGTGGTAGCTTTGGGTGGTGAACCCGCCTCGCCGGTCGGTGTTTTGGGTCCTGTAGTTGGCGCCGCTCCGGAGTATTTGAATTTTCGAAGATTATTGGCCATTTTTCGGGTTCAACTCGTCAATAAATAGTATTCTTTGAGATTAAGATGACGACAAGTAGAGTTCTGGTGTTTTTTCTGGCATAAAGTGTCAAAATTACTTTAATTTATTTTTAGCAGAGCTCGTCTTCTATGCTGCCTACTCCTTTGCCTGCTCCATAGCGCCCCCCCGAAAGATCATGAAGTTTAACAGAAACATGAACTGAGACCTTTCCTCATTTCCATCAAAACATGATTCCATCCATCTCTCCGTCCGTCCATCATCCATCCATCCATCTTCAGAACCTGCTCTATCCCTTTAACAGAGTCAAACCAGCTACTGTTGGGTAATGGCAGAGGACACCCTGAACAGATCACAAACACACACACACACACCCACACACACACACACACACACACACACACACACACACACACAATGTTTCTGGACAGTGGAATGAAAACCAGAGTGTCTGTAGAAAACCCACACATGCATGAGGAGAACATCCAAAATCCACACAGAAACAAACAGCAGGGATTTGAACCAGGGGGGTGTTCCAGAAAGCAGGTTATGCTAGCTCCCATGGTTAGTTTGAGGCTAAGGAAGTTGATAACCTCAGCTTTTGGTTCCAGAAATGGAGGTATGTTTCAGGGTATGTCAAGTTGCCATGGCAACTCATGCTCTGAACATATCCTGGTTGGGAGCAGGTTTAGTTGAAGGTTAGTTTGTTTTCAGAGAGGTGAAGCAGCATGGCGTGTCCATTTGAAGATGATTTAGTGGATGAAGAAGCTCAGATAATACTTTTTCCACCATGAGAGGGTGATAAGACCACATATGGATGTTGGAAAGATAAACTTTTTGACTTTGATCTAACTTAATTATTTGCTTCAGTTAAGATAAATCATTTGTTTGTCAAGTCAGTTTAAAAATAACACGCAGTTTTCAGACAATTATTTTCCTTTCGTTTAAATTAATTCAATTAAGTAGGTGTAACTTTGGTGCTGCTGTTAGATCGGCGCCGCAAGGGATTGTGGGATACCATTCCCTTTGCCTGTCTGGACGGATTTGGGTTTAAGTGTGGGTTTTTGACAGAATGTGTTTAGTTGTTTAGCTGTTTTACTGTGTTTTGTCGAGTCATTTTGTCCTACTATGCTTAAGAGGGAGGGAGAGGATGATGAGTTTAAATAGCACCCCTACAGTCAAGCTCTGTAATGACGATGTTGGAAAATTCCTAAATGAATGAATGCTCTATGAGCAAATTGTTTCGTTCTTTTTATTGTTATGTGCATTATGTTACGTGCATTTACCCAGGATTACCAAGTCGAGCGTAATTACGTTAACTCATATCCGGTCTTTTGGAACCGACATGCAGAGTAAACAAGTTCAGGTGGATTTCAGCCAGAGTTCAGGGTTAAAGTCAGGCTAGTTTAAACATGCTTTCTGGAATACCCCCCTGGACCTTCTCACTGTGACGCCAGAATGCTACATCTGTGCTATTTGATTCAATATTTCCTCTTTTTTCCAAAAGTGAATCAGTTTGTTTGATTAGAAACCAGCTTTGATCCAAACAACAACCATGTGTGATAAAAAGTGAGATTTTATTCTATTCTGATCTTTTAGAATCATTCTCTATTCTGTTCAGAAACTTCTGCACATTTTCTGCTCACTGTCTCTTTTTCACATTGATTCCAAACTAGAAAGAAACTTGTAAGCTGGATGAAACCTGAACCAGAAGTTGTTCAGTGGTTTGTGTTTCCAGTTTGGATGGAAAGATTTTCAGAAAATCCATGTTTAGTTTTTCAATGGAAGACTTGAGTCCAAACATTCCTGATGGTCCAACATTTTCTCCTGGATCAAACACAAGCTGGGATTCTGCTCTGCTTTGACACTTTCAACACATCCATCCATCTTTCTTTCTGTCTTTTTCTGCAGTTTTGCAGCTCAGCTCCATTTCAGTCCTTTTTCATCTTCTGGAGACTCTGGAGCCTCAAAGTCAGAGCAGCTGAAGCTCAAAGACTGTTGAGGAAAAATGAAGCTGAACTGCAGTCATGAAGCTGATGAGAGTGTTTGTTGAAAGCAGGCCCACAGACCTGCAGCTGACCTCTGTCACCTAAAGGTCATCTGCTAGATCTGCATTTCAGATTCTGCTGTCTGAGCAAAAACTGAACACAAACCTGTGAACAAGGCAGCAAACAGACACACTTACAGGATTGACTCCATGAAGAAGGATTTTTGTCATATCACTCCTGTAACAGAGAAGATGACACACACATTAGTGTTTAACACAAAGACGTGCACAGACACGTGCACTAACACACATGGATGTAAATTCTCAGCTGGGATGTTCATCTCTGAGCTCATTTCTTAATGTCAGACAGACTCTGCACACAATAAAGAAACTAATCATCTTCTTGTTGCTCTTCATCAACTGACCTTCATGTCTTCCTCACACAGAGCAGTCCTAAATGTACAAACTCTCACCTCCTCACTTTATTTTGAAAATCACTGATCGACAACAACTTCCTCCACAACTAAACAACAGCAGGATTTGAGGAACTTTACCGTGTCTTTTTTTCTGCTATAAATCACCAGATAGATTACAGCAGCAGCGACCCCAATAACTATAACCACTACGATGATGATGATGATGGTGACAAGAAAATTTCCTGAAACAGAAAACAGTTATTTAGTTCTTACTTTAAAACTGTGAAACATGAAAGAACATTTAGAGGAAAGTTGACAGAAAATCTTCTGCAGCTAAACGTTGCCGTCTTTGGTAACTTCTTACTGCATTTCCCTCCCTTGTTTAAAAGAAAACATTTCTTCCGTATACATTTTCCTAAAATAAAAAATCACATTGTTCTCAAACTAAATCAAAAATTCTTGTCAAATACCGTTGTGACAAAACTTATAAGAACATATACATGTTATTTTATTTTTTCTTCTATTCAAAACTGTCTGTATCTGATGGGCTTTCTGATAACCCAACCCTTCCTGGTAGTGAGGACATCAGATGCAGAGGGGTCATGTTCTGGTGGGATCTCAACTACTGGTGCGGTCTCTGCAGTTGACACATCCACTGTCTCATGATGGTTTGGTTCATTGCAGGACAATGAAGGCTCAGGGATGTCAAAGTCAACCTCCAGTGGTTTTTTACGAAGATGTTTGACATTTCTGATCACCTTAGCTCCATCCTCTGAGTTGACCAGTTCAAAGGAGTTGTCAAGAGTGTTTATCAGCAGTACAATGAGAGTCTCTTTGAATGTTGGATCCAGCTTTCCATTTTCCATACATGCATCTAGAGTTACAACCTCCAATCTGTGATAACAACTGCTCAAATGTGCTTCTGTATGTCTGTGAATGTTCTGGTGCAAAGCACAAGAGCGCTGCAACTGCGCACTTGAAAATGCACTCTTCTCTGTTGAGAGTTAAACCTCTGTCCTGAAATCTCTGAAAGACTTGTCTCTGTTCAAGCTGCTCTTCCCTCTCTCCAAACACCACAAGTTCATCCATGTAGCAAACCATGGTAGGCATTCCACATAATATGGTGTTATAGCCTTCTGGAAGGCTCCTGGTGTACTCAATAATCCAAAGTTACTTTTCGGAAGCGGTAGCTACTTGTGTTTGTAATGAACGTCGTCAGGGGTCTGGGTTCTAGTGCCAAGTCACACTGCCAAAACCCTTTCCTTGCATCTAACTTAGCGGACACTTTAGCTCCTTCAACTGCCTGTAAGATGATATCCACTGTTGGTACTGGGTGTCTTTCCCTGATCATGGCTCTGTTGACTTCTCTGAGGTCTTCACATAACCTCACTTCTTTTGTGTTCTTCTTTGGTACGATCAGGACATCTTATCTAGTTCCTGGTTTACAGGTTCTAACATGGGATAAGGGACTCTCCTCAAACCCTGTGCTACAGGAGGGACTTCTTTTATCAACTGTAACCTAATGACTATAACCCTTAATCTGATCAATTCACTAAAAGACTGGTGGGTACTCTTTAACGAGTTTGTTGAATCGCTCTTTCTGCTCTACAGTGTTTACCTTTTCCCCTGTTATTAAATATATTTTATGGATTGGATTTATCTGCGCTTTTCAAGTCACTCAAAGCGCTTACAGTGTGTCCGTTATTCATTCACTCCTCATTCATTCTTGGTGATGGTAACTACGGTTGTAGCCACAGCTGCCCTGGAGCAGACTGACAGAGGCGTGGCTGCCAGTTCGCGCCTACGGCCCCTCTGACCATCACCGGGGCATTTATGCACAAAAATTGCTTTTCTACCTAGAAGTGCTTCTACATTACCTTCAGTCACACATGTGTTGTCCATGACTATGTTGTACTTTCATCTCAGTTCTGCCTTAGAATAATCTACACATTTATGTGGAGTTGTCTGAGTATAAGCATAAAATCTGTTTTTGGTTGGTTTCAGTTTTGTTTTATTGGACACTATTCTCCTATTAAGATACTCTCCAATGAAGTTTCTGCCACTTCCTGTGTCTATGACCATTTTCAACCATTGTCCATTTACCTTAATTGTCTCAGTGCCTTCAGAGTTTACAGCATGGATAAAGTCATCTGAATCAGAGTCAGAAGCATTCTGTACTACTGCTCTCAATGGATTACTTGACTTTATCTTTTCTTGATCTCTATTCCTGTCTTTATGCGGCCTATGTGTTCTTTTTCTTTTTAAAACACATTTGTGCTTGAAGTCCCGTTTTCCGACAGAAAAGACGCATCGCTGTCTTTGCACCGCATTCATCCGCTGTGTGAGTGTTCATTCCACATCTGTAACACTGGGTGTCGCTGTCAGCTTGCACTTGGCTGCTTTTTTGTCACGCACTACTCCGGCTGCTCGTCCAGCGTTTGCGTGTGTGCTTTTCTTGGTGAAATTAACTTGATTGTCCCTTTTTCTGTGACCAAAACTCTCCGTGAAAAGTTTCGATTCTGCCTGTGTGGCTTTTAAAAGCTCGTGCATTTGACAGTGCTTTGTCTAAACTCAGTCCTCTTCCTGTAATACCTTGTCACGTAGCCATTTCATCGCGCATTTTTCACTACCTGATCCTGTAGCATGTCATTCTCCAGTGCGCCAAAGTCACATGACCTTGCCAGCTCTCTCGATGCATTTACAAACTCATCAACCGTTTCATCTGGGTACTGAGCTCGGAGCCTAAACTTGTGTCGGTCCAGAACTATATTTCTCTGCAGAGTAAAATATGCATCTAGCGCAGCAGCAGTCTGTTCATGTATACCTTTGTCTCCAGCAAGTTTGGCGAAAATCCTCTGAGTCTGCGCTCCTATGCAATGCAACAGTGTGGCTCTTTGTAACGAATCTTGTACAATAATCATACCACTGGCAACTTCGAAAAAATCTATAGCCCTTGTGCTATCCTTTGTGGTCAAGAACACCATTGACGTGTTCTCCCTACCATGACAAAGGTGGATAAAGGTGGAGAGGATTTCATGTAATCCATGGACACCAGTGAAGATCACAAATCATTGAAGAAAAAAGATTTAGAGCACTGTCTAGTGGGTCTAGATGACCCCAGTCCTAATGTTAAAGTGCCTAGGATAGCACAAGGGTTAAGAGTCCATCTACAGGTTATATTCCGTGAATAAATCCGATGTGCTAAGGTTCAGCAGAACCGGCGGGCTAGCTGAGCATAGCTTGGTCCTGGTGTAGCTTGTTAGATCCTTGGCGTTGCTTGTCAGACGACATTACTGAATTTTATTTTTCTTTCTTTCTTGGCCGGGAAATAAAATCCTGGTCGTCTTTTTTTGTCGTGGGGTCCTTGTTAAAAATCATCCTGGTCTCCAAAATGTTGTGTTGTTCAAATAAACGGTCTTTTCGTTCAGTTTTACCTTTCTTTATTTGACACACATCTACTTTAATCTTCTAGCTAGCTCGTCTCCTGTTCCTTTCCTATTTCCCTCTCTCTCTCTCTCTCTCTCTGTCTGTCTCACGATATTTCAGGGACATTGACCATACTACAGGAGCAATTTCTCTGATCTGTGACAGAAAAACTAGTTTCTCACTTGATTCCTCACCTAAACTCAGAGAGACTTGAGTGATGTTGGTCTCCTCATCCTTGCTGACTTCACATGTGTATGTTCCCTCATGATCTGCAGATAAGTGCTGCAGTGTGAGTCTGCCTGACTCTGATACATCCTTCACATGCTGCTTCCACTCCTCTGACACTCTCTGCTCCTCATCCTCTTTCTTGGTCACAATCATCTGATTCTGATTGAAGCTCCAAACCAGACTGAAGCCTTTGAGGGAGGAGTCTGAGGCAGAGCAGGAGATGGTTGCTTCTCCAGAGATGATCTTCACTAAAGCTGGACAATAGAAACACAGAAACAGTTCGTCATGAAATAAAACATCCAGTCCAAATGTCTGACAGCCTGAAGCAAAGACACTGAGATGTTTGCACACAGCCTCCTGCCTCCATATTGACATGAATGACACTTTGAAAGACTTGAAAGAAATCATTTCAGAGCTGAATCCTCCATAGTCTGCTGGATCCTGGAGGATCCTGTAGGTCTGCATGCAGAAACAGTCCCACAGTGACAAAGAACATCAAGGTCTTTGATTCTGGAAAGTTCTGCCATGATCAGACAGAGATTTCTCCAGATGAACTGGAACACTCACGTCCTCTCCTCCATGAAGCTCTCCTCTGGTTTGATGGAGTGCTGATGGTGCAGATGTAGTCCAGGTCATCTTCACGGTCTGAAAGAGTCAGAGAGCTGCTGATGTTGTAAAGAAGTTCTTCAGTCTTCTGGACTCTGGTTGTGTTCTGGAAGGTTCTGCTGGATGGAGGACTGATGGACCAGCTGAGATCAGGTTGAGGATAGATCCCATCTGAGCTGCAGATGATCTGGTTTTCCATCTGGTTCATGTTGATCTTCTGAGGTGGAGCTGCAACAAGTGGAAAAAGTAGAATTTCAGCTTCCAGCAGTGTAGAATCAGTGTTTGTGTGGAAAAGTCAATCCTCTCTTCCTGCTGCTAGAATTCCAGCTTTAAGCAGGTTCAGGATGAACTGATCCTCAGCAGGTGTGTCCTCCTCTAATCCACACTCTCACTAATCTGCAGCTCTGCTTGAAATCTTTCTTCATTTCCTTCAACATTGGAGCTGAACCTCCTTCAATTCTGCAGAATCTCTCACTTGTTGTTCATTTCTTTTGGGACATTTTCAGCCTTAATGACACATTTCTCTGATAGATTTCCAGCTGTAAAGTCAACAAATGTCTGCATTTTCCCATTTCCTGTCCTTCCTTCATCTCTTCTGGTTCAGCTTTCAGAGCTTCCACATCTTTCTGTTCTTGCAGTCGTCTCTGCTTCAACAAAGAAAACCTTTTAGTGACTCCAAGATTTGGAGGATTTCAAGAAGCTTTTAGTTTCAGAGACACAGAACATTTGTTCATCAGAGAATGGGACAGATTCAGGAGAATCAGGAACTTTGGATCATGAACTACTGTCTAAACTCTGAATTCAAGTTCATTTCATGACTTACTGTGGAACATTCAGCTTTAAGAATGTCTGATGGACTGAATGGGAGAAACTGAACTAAAACATTTGGACTTTCTCCAGTTTTCTGGGTTTGTGTCTCATACCGTAAACCGTCATGTTGATGTAGAATTCTCCTCCATCAGTGATGGTGCTGGTGAAACATTTATATGATCCTTCATCCTGAACCATCACTCCTGTCAGCTGCAGGGAGGCGTTTCCTTTGGAGATCTGATCCTGGAACAGAGACATTCTTCCTCTAAACCTCTGGTCCTGGTGTCCCCATTGGTCCTTGTTGTCATAGTAGGAGTGAACTCCAGTCTGTGTTGGTGTCATATGATACCAGTGGATGATTAGACTTTGTCCAGGTGTAAACCTGCAGGGTAAAATGCAGCTCTGTCCAAACTGACAGGAGACCTCTGCATCTGTGAACATCAGAGACAGATGTGTCAATGTTGAGCTGCACAGAAACACTTTTTCTTTGACAAGTTGAGATTTTATGAAGGACATTTTTCAGATAATGCTTCAGAGGACAATGTGAGTCTTTTCTCTTCCTGCTTTACCTGAGTGCAGCTTTTAACAAAATCTCACTCTCTATCCTTAATCGTCTTCATGAAGCTTTGACACAATTTCAAAAAGGAATATCTACAAAACAACCAAGGATTTTGGATTTCTTCACCCTACACATCATCATCATGCATCTGTAACAAGTGTTAAGTCTCTAGTAGTTTAATTTCACCAAATTCATGGTGAATTTGTTTTTTTGCATACATTTGTACCAGAGTATTAGTCTGTCCAAGGGTATGTGAACACCCCACGGTCACGCAAGTAGCCACGGATGAGCATGCAAGTTTAGACAGATGCGAGCCATGGCTGAGGTAAGACATGCATCTTATGTCTGTGTGTTTGTCCCTAGTAGTAATATTATCTGTTAAATTGGTTTCTTTATTCATCGGAGCACAACGCAGAGTAGAAAACTCAGCCCAGTTGCATTGGTTCCGTGACCCTTTGGATATCAGAAGCATCAAAGTCATCTAGATCACCGGGAAGATCATCTCTTCACAGTTTTTCAAGTTTTTTTGGTTTGGAGTGTTCATGTTTTGGACTTAGTGATTTAGTCAGGTCACGTTGAGCATTTTTTTAATCCTGTAGTGTCTAATTTTTTTTCCCAGCCGTGCGGTTTATTTTGGTTTCTCGCAATGTTCACGACAATTAATCCAGATGTTGATAAATGCGTTTCTGATGGGGCAGTTAACTTGATTGTGGGTTTTGGGAGGGGATGGTTTAAAGATGTTACTAAGATTCCCCAGGTAGGGATATTGAGGACTCCGAGGTTGAGCTTTACTCGTGTAAAACCCCCCTTACATGTGGTAAACTCACAAGACTATTTAAATATCTGACTTGGCTAATCAGATTGGTCAGTCTATTGCTGCTCAGATTCAGAACAATGTAGGGGGTTCTCACCCACAGTTTCAAAGCAGTTTTCAGACAGCCCAAAGTCCTCCTGAGCTGAACCTGATTGGCGTCGAACTTGTAATGCAGTATGATGTTGAGGAACCCCCTAATATACAGAGGTGATGGGAGTGATAAATGCTCGGTATTTAAATGGGTGCAGATGATAGTGTGTTTTCTGTCCAAGAAAGCATTTCCAGTACATCAACAGAAAATGAAGTCTTAAGTAAGTTGTAGGGAAAAGCTAGAGAGACTTGAGGCAATCTTCCACTGACTGACGGCTCCATAAACACCTGCTGTTATGTTCAACATACTAAAGCAGCAATTTGGTGAACTAGCCTACCCTGCTATAACCATGGCTGACTTCTATGACACCAAGCCGCTCCCCAACGAAAGTGTGAGGACTACTGGATCAGACCAAACAAGGCGATCGACTTTGCTGATGAATGCCTGCTGAGACAAGGTAGAGGTGTGGTGGACCCAGGCAGGGAGGTGTCTATGATGTTTATTAAGTATTGCCCAGACCCAGTCCTTGCAAACAGGCTGAGTTTGGACAACTAGTGAGGTTCAGGAGCGCATCACCATGGAAAGTCGGGCTAGAAACCGCCAGTTCTCCACTTCACCAAGAGTTGTGACTAGTCAGCCCCAGTCTGGTGGTGAGCATGTATGTGGACCAACAGAAGAACCAAACACCTCCTCCAGTACGCAACGCCGTCATCTGCCCTACCCAACCACAGTTTTCTTCTGGCCCAGCAATGACTGCTTCTACACCTGTCTTGACCAACCCGGTCTCATCCTAAAATGTGTAGTAGCTACATTTGTCCACATGGAAATGCGTGAGAGTTTTACAAAAACGCCCCCTAAACTGTGAGGTGGATTTTTCTATTCATTTTCTACGAGCCTTCTCAGGATCACGTGACTTTGGAGGTTTGGCCTGCCGTGAGCAAAAAACATGGCGGATGCACGTTCATTTTTCGGTGGAATATCCCATAAAACAAGATATTTTGAGGACTAATTTTTATTTTGACAACATTTCTAGTGAGAAATATACCATTTTCTTTTAAAATATGCTTTCATTTTGGACATACAGTTTGTAGTTTGCTTGTTTCGTTCAACTTTTTCTCCCAAAAGCTCTGTGTTACGTTGGAGAAACACGTTAACTTTCATTCATATCTGCAGACGTGCGCGTGGGTCACGTGACTAATATGTTTCTCTTTTTTCCCGCAGAAAATGCCATAAAATAGGAGTGATTGTGGACTAATTTATTTTTGAAAACATTTTAGCAGTATATATCCCCTTTATTTTCATAATATCCATTCATTGCAGACATGCAGTTCGTAGTTTGTTACGTTCAACTTTTCCTCAAAGGATCTGAACGCTTCTGATCTTTTCCATAAATATATGCGGGCTGACGTGGGTCACGTGACGTGACGTGAGTTTCTCTTTTTTCATATAGGAGATCTCGTGAAAAGGTACGTTGCTATTTATTAATTATTTTTATTTACATTTACGGACCCGTGTATAGGTTTCATGCTGTGTTGTTGCGACTTTGAAGGACATTTAAACAAACCGGAAGAATGTTGTTCAGGAACAGACTGGAGAGTTCTCTGAATTTACTTAGCGATTTGTTTTATTCAATAATCTTTTACATGTTAGACATGTTATTCACACTACAAGTCTAAATACTGTGTACAATGTCTGATCTTTTCCATCATATTTGTGGGCTGACGTGGGGTCATGTGACGCGAGTTTCTTTTTTTCCCCTGTGGAAAAATCTCGTAAAATAAGATCGTCTGAGGTTTAATATTTACGTTTAATGACATTTCTAGGGACTCATGTACTCTGTCGTAACGTCCATGCAAACGTATTTTTTCAACATCAACTAGTTGAGTTTAGAAATACACTGTAAATAATAAAAAAAAACGTTTGGCTCTAAACTGGTTTGTATGGAAGCGATTATGTAGCATAAATAAAAAGCAGTGACGTCATCGCCCCGCCTCCCCTCTGCTAATGCTTTTTCTAAATGAATATTGCGACAAGGTGCACAGGTTGGATGTTAAAATGCAAATGCAATCCCCTCTTTGCATTTTCGTTTTAATTATGACACAGAATAAGCGGTTTTAAGTATAAAATGAAAAAGCATTTTGAAATATTGCTTTTTCTTTTTAATTTTGAGTCAAAAAATGCAGCTTCATTTTGAAAATTAAAAAGCATTTCTGTTAATCCATTTTAATTGTCAAATTAGACATTTCTAAATGAATTATGCTACACATTTACCAGGGACCTTTTTGAAAATGAAATGTCAAATACCATTTTCTTTATCATTTTAATTAAGTGACAGAAAAGCTGGGTTGAGGAAGGAAATGAAAAAGCATTTTGAAGTATGAATTTTTCATTTTAATTTTGAGTCAAAAAATGCAGCTTCATTTTGAAAATTAAAAAGCATTTCTATTAATCCATTTTGAATGTCAAATTTGACATTTCTAAATGAATTATGCTACACATTTACCAGAGAACGTCTTGAAAATGAAATGTCAAATACAATTTTCATTTTAATTTTAATTAAGTGACAGAATAAGCTGTGTTGAGGAAGGAAATGAAAAAGCATTTTGAAGTATTGCTTTTTCATTATATTTTTGAGTCAAAAAATGCAGCTTCATTTTGAAAATGAAAAAGCATTTCTGGTTTTGACTTTGCTTTTTATTTATGTTACATAATCGCTTCCATAGTTTTGTGATTGGTCCCACGTTTATCGGGAAGGTTAAGTTCTACAAGTAAGCCCAGCGACAAACAGGTGTTTATTTTTTTACAGAAATTAATGTTTCCATTACTAATGCAAACTTTTTGTTTTGCAGGTAGTTAAAGAAACAAAACATAAAATGTTTCTCAGAGGGAAGGTATCATGTCGCATGACAGATTGCAGTTGTTTTTTATACAAACTTTATTGACTGTAACAATTCAAAACAACAATTCCCAACAGCAACCAGAAAGAAACAAACCAGAGGATTATTATGACATTTTTCACAAAAACATTGAAACTGACGCACAGATTGAATGTTTTAAATGCTTTCTTATTGTCAGAGTTTCTTATTGTGTTCATGTTTTGTTTGAACTCATTGATAAAGTTAGAAAAATGGGGGGTATGATTTCTAACTTTGTATTTATGAATGTGCCATATGAATAAAAATAAAAAAAGGTTAATGATGTAGAATTGTTCTTTTTTATGGGATGGGCAGTGGGTGAGGCACGACAGATTACAGTAAAACAGTCAAACTGCTACCACAATAGTGTTGAACTTCTGTTGAGAATAATTCATTCATAAATCTGTCTATATATTAGAATATCAGCATCTGGATCATTAATGTCTATTTTAACATAAAAGGGGCTAAAAAGAACTAACATCAACAAACAACAACTACTAATAAATATTATAGGAAATAAGGAAACTAAGTATAAAAAAGTAAAACAAAATAAATGTACATAGTATAATATTTATTATTGTAAATAAAAAAAATAAACATGTCTGACTAAGAGTGGGGGTTGAGGTCGGGGTTTTTTTTGTCTCTTTTTTGGAATCCAGCGTAGAGGCCATGACCCCCCCCCTGCAAGAAAAGTAGAGAAGGTTCAAACAGTGATAGACAACGGGCTACAGTCTGTCCACTCAGTGCTTACATGACGACTGTTTTTAATTTGATTAGTGTCAATTATCCTTTGTAGGAAATATTAGTATTATTCAAATATTCATGAATAATTACAATATTACATTGATTTTTGACGCATAGCACAAAAGCATCAAATAATCAATATCTAACAACTTGTAGAACATGAATAATAAAACTTGGACATGCATCCATCATCTACCCCTTTTGTCCTTTTATTGACAAAATTAGAAAATATTTATATAATTTTAAATAAACAAAAACAACAAATTAGGCTGATTATTATTTGGACGCATTTATTTGCGACCAAGCAAAAAAACGGATGGAAATCCATGTTGAAGAGGCACGTTGCTGGATTGTCCATACGTATTTTAACCATAACCCCGCCTTCTTTACTTGCAAATAGGCACTTCAAAATAAATAAATAAATTCATTAATAATATATACAACATAAAACATGACGAGCACTCCATTAACTCCATCTGGGTTTCATAAATGAAATAAAAACGTTTACCACTCAAAACAATCATCAGAACTCTAACACAGTAAATATGCCAAACAAATTAATAAAAAGCATTTATATACATTAGACTTCCACTTTAAAATAATAATAATGTAAAATAAAAACTGCTCCTTTTTTCTTTAAATGTCCTCATTGCATATTAATCTTTTCCTCCAATCACACGGCTGCATTCTGAAAGATGAAAAGTGTAAACTTGTTTAAGAGATGTTTAAGAGGAAAACTGTAAACTAAGATAAATGTGTTAGTTAAAATAAAGTAATAGTGCATAGTTATTTTATAATAAAAGACTAAAAAAGGCAAATTAATAATACAAAATCCAAATCTTTACAAATTCGGCAAGTATTTTGTCGTATTACTTTTTACTGGTGGAAATGCAAAGAAAAGCGACAAATTAGAAGAACTGGTTTGAACATGAATTATTGCACAAAGACGGAAAGGTGGGCGTGTCTCCAGGAAAGAGATCGTCATGACAACCAACATGATTTTTGATACGGAGGCTGATGCTTCAAGGAGAAAAGAAACGTCAACAGCCAGTGCTGATCAGAACACAATCCAATGTTCTCATCATTTGAATGAATCCTGAAATGTTCATCTCTTGCTGTTTGTCTGCATCTCTTGATGAAGTTTTGCTGCAAAATAAACCCATTAACCATCACTGTTCTGTCTGTGATGGAATAAACGCCAGGGCTACTATTGTAAGATATACGGTAGTCAACATTTTCTTGGAAAGGATTCTTTTTAAATAATATTTTATAGAATCTTTTAATAGTGTGTAAAATGTTTTTAACTACAAAGCATTTTAATTGCATGTTATATGTTTTATATCAACTGTAATGCCCATTAAAAAGAAAAGCACAAGTAAACTTGAACTGAATTATTTCTTTCTTATTAAAGATTTGAGGAAAAGTGTAAAAATAACCACCAGATGAATAATTCTGTTTTTTCATATTTCTTTGGAGAAACATTTGTTGAGGATAAAAAAAAAACAGGAATATCTCAAAAACATATCATTTTTGCTAACTGAGCAAAATAATTAGATTGTACCAGGATAGTAAAATGTCAGGAGTTGGGACACTGGTGGACGGCTGTGGGGCTGAAGTGGCGAGAGGATGGATGTCTGAAACGGTTGATGGTTGGACGGCTGAAGCACTGGAGGGCTGCTGCTTTTTCCAACCTTAATGGATGAAAATGATGAAATGATTAGTGTGGTTGTTTTGGTGAGACATGACCAGATCTGCTGACGGTTCACAAATGAAAGTTTCTAATCAAACTAGAGTTCATGCAGATTGAAGATGTCGTGTCATCAAGCTTCCATGAATAATGAGGAACAACAACAGACTAAGGTGAATGTAAAATTATTATTACCAGTGTACCTGATACAAGGCCTTCATCCAGGCAAAGCACGTTTGTGCTTGATCAGGTAACTTAGGGCACCTTAGGGGCACAACATGTGTGTGGTAAGAGACGGGACTTTTTGGCAGGTTTGGCAGCAATTTTTGTATCGTCATCGTCAAAATTTAAATTATCATATAACACTGTGAACAGATCGACAATTGGTTAATGACTCTGAGTCACAGATGGTAAATACATACCAATACAGACACTTCATCACATGTGAGGCGTTCTCTTTTGGCCTGAAATCTTTGTAGCCCGCCTGACATTTGGATGTTTTGGCGGCCACAGCGATCACCGCTTTGCAGTTGATGCAAGAAGTTGTCGAGCCTCGTGGCAGATTCAGCTGAAAATAGGAAAAGCAGAATTTTTATGTCTCCAGTTCCACATTCTGGGGAAAATATTTCCATATTAATAACAATGGTTGTTAGTTTTACAATTAAATTAAGGTAGCAATTGAAGTCTAACAGTTTTGTAAGAATGTGCAGGTTATTATTTCTGAATTTTAAAAAGAAAAGTTATAAAAAAAAGGTCATGAAGACTTGGTTTTGAGCTGAAGATGTCTTTACCTTATCCAAAATGATTTCTGGAATAAAACTGGTAAAAAAGCAGTTTGACTGGATCAGAGAAAAGGTCTGAGCGAGTGTGACGTCACCCATTTCCTTCCAGATCCATCATAACAAATTCAATTCTGTCGTCGTTTCTCTGTGATACAGACGTCACCACGTTGGAGCCAGTTGACAGTAATTGATCTGAGTATCAATTCTATGGCAACTACTGTCGCCAATCAGGAGTAAGCTTGTTGAAAGTCCACACTGCTTCCACTGAAAGTGAGCTTGGTGGAATTTGTCAAAGAAACATTCAAGGTGGCACATGCTATTACTGAGGCATCTGTTGGTCAGTCTATAATTTGAATAACTTGTGATAAAGAAACAGTTTTGTAAAACAAATAACTGGAATTAGCAAAAACATGTTTAAAAGGGTATCACAACAAGAAAGGTTAATCTGACCCATAGAATGACTAACTAACAGCTGTTTGTTTCTCTTTAGAAGTCTAAAGGATTTTGGCTCCTTGTACTTCCTGTTTGGAACGTGAGGGGGAGGAGTCAGTCAGTCCAGGTCTCTGAGACAGACTGTTTTAAAATATTTACAAAACCAAGTCGAGATGATCGTTGTTACGTTTTTTGTGTAAATTTGGAGAAAAACCCTAAATAGGTCAATCATAACACTTTAATATATCAGTAAATTACTGTTCCTTTTTTTGCCGGGAAACCGGCGGTGGCGCGAGCGCTGCCATAACATTAGCTAATGTAACCCCGATTCTCACAAACCTCCCTTCCTCTGCTCGACCACAATAACTATACAGTCGAAACAAATAATTAATACATTTTTCTATGATGATCATAGTAACCTGCAGTCGTGTTACGTTCAGTCTCTCGATGGACTGGAGGCCGTATATTTTTCAGCCCCGCTCTACAGTGATAACAACAGCTGCATTCATCTGTCAGATGAAAATACTTTCAGATGATCATAAAGTATTTTCATTAATGCCTCGTGTGTTCACATTTCTTACCTTTGAGACTTCTTTAGCTCGTGCAGAGATGCAGAAAGCGCGACAACCAGATTACCTTTATTGACGCCCAACACCCACCGACCGGCGCGCGGACACGTGGGGGTGGGGTGGCTTTATGTGCACGGCGCGCACGCATGCGTATTTGCACTAACATTTTCACATGGCCTCTTTGGCATATAAACCTAACATTTCTATCATTTGTGTCTAAATTACGAGCATTAAATAACACAACTTGATTTGTGTGTGTCAAAAAAATTCCATGTTGGGTCTAAATCAGATAATTATTGTTCATCACATCAAATATTTACATATTTACTGTATTATACTGTTTTCATATATTTATTACTTTTATCATCTAAATTGTCCTAAGATTTATGAAAAAATGAAAATCACACACTGAAAAATAGGGTTTGCTTTATCAGTTTATTCTGCATAATGGAATGTTTGGCTCAAAACTGAGCTCTTTGGCATCAACTCAACCATTGGGTTTGGAGGAAGAGAATTGCTACCTATGACCCCAAGAACAGCTTAACCAATGTCAAACATGGAGGTGGAAGCATTATGCTTTGTGGCTATTTTTCTGCACAGAGCTACGTCACCACGTTGATGGAGCCATTAATGGAAAATCCTGAGTGAGAACTTCCTACCATCCTTAAGTCAGGACCCTTCAAATCAGTCATGGATGGGTCTTCCAACAGGTTAGTGACCTAGAACCTACAGCCAAGGCAACCAAGGAATGGCTGAAGAACAATCATATCAAGGTCATTGAGAGGCCCAGCCCATGTCAATCCTATGGAGAGATCTCACAGTCGCCAAGCAACAGCCACCAAATATTCACGATGTAGAAGGGTCAAAAGAAGGGCAAATGCATTTATATCAATTCTTTCAACTTGATTTCTTTCTAGGTTTGCAATTCTGCACAACAAAAAAAGGACAAAAACTTTTTTTCCTCCAAATAAAGGGAAAAACCTTGAAACTTGATGTGAGTTCTTGGCAACTGCCATTTCCCAAATCCTGCTCATACTGGACCCGCCACGCACATCTCCATGTCTTGGATATAAGTAACTTGCCAATAACAAAGACTTATTAAGGGTCACTGAGGTGAACTTTGTAGACAAGTGCGGAAACTGTATAGTGTAAGGCTGATCGGCAAATAAAAGACCATGAAAGTCATCTTGGACTATAGTAGGCACAGAGGAGGGTTTATAGCTTCCCTTTCCTGGGCATCCCCATCTCAGCTGATCTAACTTGGTTTCCTAACATCCACGACGTTATCAAGGCACATCAGCACGTCTGAAGCTGCTGGCAACCTACCGCTCAGCCAGTCCAACTGCATCATGGTCTGGCTCTCAGATCAAACTGAAGAAGAGCAGCAGAAGCTTCAGTGCTGAAGATACTGGAGCAGATCATCGGCTACCCCCTTCCCTACCTGTCATCCTGTCTGAGTAAAGGGACGTGTCAAGGACAGCACCCTTCCTGCAGCTAACACACTGATAAATACACGTATCACTCCACACTTCTAATATTCTTAATTTCTCATGTCATTTACCCCTAATTTAAGAAAACTCATTGTCATTTTGTTACATTTTACTTCAGTCTTGCAACAATTAAAATGTAGTCTGTACCCTGACAAAGGGTTTGGAGATGCATTGCACATTTATTATATGAGTTTAATAGGACAGTGTTTTATTCTAAGGTGTTGGACATACAAATCAAAGGCCAAACGTTTGAGATAAAATGAGAAGTGTCTTCAGCACAGGTGTGAGCACTGAAATGTTTAGCTAGTGTTGTAGAAACTTGAACGGAGGTAAAAAACAATGTAATTGTTGAAATTTAGGTTGAAAAAACCTTCATTGATGCAGTTCCGAAAAAAATCTCTCATTTCAATTAAAAGTAATTTATTGGTACAAAGTTGAAATGAGGTTTTCCTTTATATAAGCCTTTTTTTAGGGGTGGAGCTGGGGCTTGAACTGCAGAAAGTCCCCTCCTCAGCAGACATGTCCTCATGTCCTCTCCCCATCAATGACTCTGTGCTGCCTAAAAATGAAAAGAAGAAGAAAACACATAAATGCCACAAGCCCTGGACATCCATGCAGATCACAAAGTGAAACCTCCTGACTTTGGGGGGCAGAACCTTCCAAAAGCTGGGAGGAGAGCTCTTCAACCACACTTCAAGGACCCGCAGTGCTGCTGGACTTCACCCACCGCAGTCTGGTCAGCAGCATGACATCATAGAGCCTTTAGTTCTTTACCATGGCACCATAACCTGCAATCCATCACATCATGCTTGATCAGTTATGCAACAACTTTAGAAAGTGTAACCCTTGTGTTATCCTAGACACTTTAGCATTGGGAGTTGGGTCATCTAGACCCACTAGACAGTGCTCTGAACCTTTTTTCTTCAATGATTTGTGATCTTCACTGGTGTCCATGGATTACATGAAATCTTTCCACCTTTATCCACCTTTGTCATGGTAGGGAGAACACGTCAATGGAAGGGTGGGGTCATAGGATAGCACAAGGGTTACAAAAGATTTTTACCATATGTTGATGACACGGCTGATCCTTGTTTTCCTGATGCTCAGACAAAGCCCTTCAGTGTTTTTCTCTGGGTCATTTTGATTGGTCCTTGTGGGAAGAGATTAATGTATTAATAATACTGAAGAAGGGCGTGGTTTGAGCAACGACATGTGAAGACGTTTAGCCTTGTGGCTCCGCAGAAATACCCGATTTTTCGGTTAAATAATAAACATCTAACGTCCTGAACCGATCCACCATCTCCAGAAACGCTCTCTTAGACCGAACTGAAGACGTTCATTTGTGATGTCTGGATCAAGAAATACCAAAAAGTCAGAGACTGCCAAAGCTACCGAGAGCAGCCCCGGGTCAATGGATATGGCTAAGCTAATGGATGCTATCATGAACTCGGAGAAAACAGTACTGGCTAAGATTGCTTCGCTGGACACGAAAATTGAATCTAAATGCCAAATGCTGAACGAAAATATGGAGTCGCTCCGACGGGATTTCAAAGATCAACTTGCAGGTCTGATAAGCGAATTCAGTGCTAAGCTAAGTCCACTGGAGGCTAACATTGCTGACAATCGGGCCCAGATAGCTAGCTTGGAGAATGCTACAAACAACTACTCCGACAGAGTGGTGAACATGGAAGAAGAAATGTGCCGCTTAAAAGCTACTGTGACAACCCTGACGGAGAAGACAGAGGACCTGGAGGGAAGGCAACGCCGCTGCAATATTCGCATTCTCGGGGTAAAGGAGCAGTTTGAAGTTGGCACGCGGCCTGTTGACTCGGTGGCTAAGCTACTTCAGGATGTTTTGGGCATGGATTCGGCCCCCACGCTGGATAGAGCGCACCGCGGCCTGCAGTCCACCCCGGCCAAAGGAAAGCAACCCCGGCCACTTATAGTGAAGTTTCACTATTATCAAGAAAAGCTGGATGTGCTTCGCAGAGCAGCTAGGAAAGAGTCTTTGGAGTATGATGGCAACAAGATCCTTATTTTTCCCGATCTCCCAGCCACAGTGGCAAAGAGAAGAGGAGCCTTTAAAGAGGTTAAAGAGCTGCTGCGAGGATGCCAGGGCGTGAAATATGGGATGCTGTACCCTGCGAGGCTGAGAATTTCTTCAAGTTTGGGTGAGAAAATATTCCTGGACCCCGCTGCAGCCAAAGACTACACCCAGAAACATCTGGTGCACAACAACTAGCAGGGAGACTGAGACAAATGAAGGAGAGTGTTCTGGAGAGGGAGGTTTGTTACATTTTAGTTTAGATTCTGTTAGATGGGAATATTTTGTATCCTAGGTATTTTCTGTTATGAGCATTGTGGTTGGTGAGTATAGTGGTTGGACAGGTTTACATGGTACACCAGCTCATTGGGGGGAGGGGGGAGATTCGGGTTTAATGTGTTTAGTCTGTGTGTTATTTTTTTTGGTTTGTAGGTTGTTGTTTTTTTTTTGTTTTTGTTTTCTTGTTGCAGCTCCAAATATATATACCTCATCCTTGTGTGGGTGTGCACCCTTATGAGAAGATGAAACCTAAGTAGACATGGCTGCCCGTATTACTCTAAGACAAACAGTGGGGCCCAACTCAGTGACATTTCTTACATGGAACGTTAAGGGGCTTAATAATCTGGTCAAACGGAGGAGAGTCTTTACACATTTGCTGAATTTCCAACCAGATATAGTCTTTCTCCAGGAAACACATCTGCGTGCCGCTGATGCTCATAAGTTATCTCATAGCTCTTTTTCACAGACACATCACTCTGCTTTTGACACAAAGGCAAGAGGGGTTGCCATACTTATTAAAAAAAACCTTTCCTTTGTCTGTACAAATGTGATTCAGGATGCTAATGGTCGTTTTGTTATTGTTGCTGGTAAATTGTATAACACCCCAGTTCTTTTGGTTAATGTCTATGCCCCTAATTGGGATAACCCACAATTTTTCACAAGCTTGATTGCAAAGTTAACGAGTTTAGACACTCATCACCTCATCATGGGTGGGGATCTAAACTTAGTTCTTGATCCGATTCTTGACAGATCAAGCACACGTCAGTCAGCAGCGACACCTAAATCAGTTTCTGTTCTCAACACATTCATTCAAAATTATGGTGTCTCTGACCCGCTGCGTATTACTGAGCCATCAGCAAAACATTACTCTTTCTTTTCTCCGGTACATCATTCATACTCAAGGATCGATTACTTTTTGGTGGATAATATTTTTACTTCTCGGATCATTAATTGTAAATACCATGCTATTGTTATTTCGGACCATGCTCCTGTGCAATTGGACCTTTCATTTCCCACGGCTCATGCCCCGCAACAACGGGTGTGGAGACTTGACTCAACCTTGTTATCAGATGAAGAATTTTGTAAATATATTTCCTCACACATTGATCTTTTTTTGGAAATAAACGACACACCTGATGTTTCTAAAACTCTAATATGGGAGTCTCTTAAAGCATATTTACGCGGGCAAATAATCTCTTTTACAGCTCAGAAGAACAAAAAGTGTGGTGAGAGACTTAGGGAATTAACCGAGCTCATAGCAAATCTAGACGTGCAATACGCCAGCAACCCAACACCTGATTTATATAAACAAAAGCTTTTGCTACAATCTGAATTTGAAACATTATCAATTAAAGCAACAGAGAAGTTACTGCTCAGAACAAGGCAAAGGGTATATGAGCATGGGGAAAAAGCAAGCAGATTGCTCTCCCACCAGCTGCGACAATCAATCTCTAATCATTCAATAACAGAGATTAAAACAGACTCAACTCAAGTAGTGACAGACCCCAAACCAATTAATACAGCTTTCAAGAACTATTATCAAAATCTCTATGCCAGTCAAAGTACATGTAATTCCGATGAAATTGAAGCTTTTTTGGAAAAACTAAATATTCCTTCGATGGAATCAGATCAACAACAGACACTTGAGAGACATATTTCTGTGGCTGAAATATTGATGGCAATTGGTTCATTACAGAATGGCAAAGCTCCAGGTCCTGATGGATTTCCATCAGACTTTTACAAGGTCTTTGCTAACAAACTTGCCTCTCTACTCTGCATGGTGTTTGCAGAAATCCATGCAACTTCTAAACTGCCTCAAACATTATCCCAAGCCACGATTTCAGTAATCTTAAAAAAAGGCAGGGACCCCCAGAAGTGCGAATCATATCGACCAATTAGTCTACTTAATGTGGACTACAAGATTTTAACTAAAGTCCTAGCGCTTCGCCTGGAGAAAATAGCCCCCAGTGTTATTCACGAAGACCAGACAGGTTTTATTGCTGGCCGCCAGTCATATTTTAACACCAGGCGTTTGTTTAATATTTTATATTCCGACCACTCTGTTGATGTTCCAGAACTAATTGTCTCACTCGATGCTGAGAAGGCCTTCGACTGCGTGGAGTGGAGATATCTGCTGGCTGTACTGCGCAAGTTTGGCTTTGGCTCAGGGTTCATATCCTGGATTAAAACTTTGTATTCAATGCCCCTCTCATCTGTTCGCACCAATAGTACCGTCTCTGAACATTTTGCCTTGCATAGAGGCACCCGTCAGGGATGCCCGTTGAGCCCACTACTTTTTGATTTTGCAATAGAGCCGCTGGCAATAGCCCTACGAACAGACAAGGGAATTACTGGGATCAGTCGGGGTGGGGAGGTACATAAAACTTCATTGTATGCTGACGACTTACTTACATCGCAAACCCAGAGGAGTCTATTCCGAGGATGTTAGAACTACTTAGCTCCTTTGGATCTTTATCAGGGTACAAACTGAATTTAGGAAAAAGTATCCTTTTTCCCATTAACCAACTGGCAAGAGACTGGGATTATTCAAAATTTCCACTTACAGTAGAAAAAAAAATCATTTGCTTATCTTGGAATTAAAATTACAAATAATTATAATACTCTTTTTAGATACAACTTTTCCTCACTTTTGGAGAAAACAAAGGCAGATCTGGCCAGATGGTCAGCTTTACCAGTTTCTTTAGCGGGGCAAATTAACACGATCAAAATGGCAGTTCTGCCTAAATTTATGTATTTTTTCCAGATGATTCCCCTTTTTCTCCCTAAGGTATTCTTTACAAAGTTAGATGGACTCATATCTTCATTTATATGAAGGTGGTTTTGGCTTGCCAAATTTTAAATATTATTACTGGTCAGCAAATATTGTAAAACTTTCAATTTGGCTCCGCACTTTTAAAGAAAACAGAGGACCCCTCTGGTCCACTATGGAAATCACCTCTGATCTCCCCGCATCACCAGTGTCATTTATGTGTGCCTCGTTGCCAATCACTAAAAATATGAGCTTCAGAAACCCAGTGATTATACACACCCTTAAGATCTGGTTCCAATGCCGTCGCCACTTTGGGTTTCAGCGGACTCTCATTTACTCACCAATCTCCTCCAATCCATTTTTCCAACCTGCCCTAAATGATTTTGGTTTTAAAACATGGCAGAGAAAAGGAATAGTTCTTTTTACTGATTTATTTGTTGATGGTTCATTTATGTCTTTTGAAAGCATCTGTAAAAATTTTGATATCCCCAAGTCTCATTTTTTTAGATACTTACAGGTCCGTAGTTTTGCAGGGAAACACTTCACCACTTATCCAATACAACCACTCCCCGGTACTCTCGAAAATTGCTTGCAGTCTCAACCCACCACCAGAGGTCAGATCTCGCAAATATATAATCAACTACATCACATTGACCCTACATCACTAAGTCAGTTGAAACACTCCTGGGAGCAAGACCTGAATTCTGAGATTCCAGAGGAAGTCTGGAACACAAGTATTACCCTCATACATTCAACATCTATCTGCATTAGACACAGTTTGACACAATTCAAAGTTTTTCATCGCTCATACTTAACGAAGGCTAAGCTGGCAAGGATATACAACAGCAGTGACGATCGATGCCCAAGATGTAACCATTCACCGGCTACTATGAGTCACATGTTCTGGTCATGCACTGCCTTAGATAGGCTATGGGACTCTGTTTTTAAAACATTTTCACATTTGTGTGGGAGGAAAATTGATCCCAATCCATTCACAACAGTGTTTGGTGCTCTCCCGAACACAGAGGGACTAAACTCATACCAAACGAACGCAATAGCTTTTCTATCTCTCCTGGCACGTAGACTAATTCTAGTGAAGTGGAAGGATGAACGGCCCCCTTCCTTTGTCCAATGGGTGAGAGAAGCCATGATGTGTTTACAAATGGAATACCTCAGGTATAACATACAGGGCTCAACAGGCAAATATTATAAAATGTGGGCACCTTTCATAACATATATTGAGGGTCTGCCATTTACATGAGGTAAGGGGTTTTAAAGAATATATCAGCGGTTTTAAGAGGGAGCTGCAGTGTATGTGTATATAAATGTGTTTTGTTTTTTTTGTTCTGTTTTGTTGTTGTTTATTACCCTATAAGAGTATGTTTGGTCTATTTTAGTTGTCTCCTATTTGGGTTTCTGTCGGTGTTGTCTGTTTTATAAAAATTTGACTAAGGGAATCTATAAGTAAGCTGTGTTTCACATGCCACTGGATGGCAGTTTTTTATATTTTTTTTTTTTTTTTTTCTTCTTCTCCTTTTTAACTTGTTCTGTCCAACAGCTGAGCAAACAGATTAGAGCTGAAGGCTTTTTGTGTTGGACAGGTTTTACTATCACAAAAAGAGGTTATATAGCTTCAAGAAACTAGAGTGTAGATTTGTATAAACCCCTTTTTGTCGTATTATTTTTTATTTATTTGTTACATTTAGTGTGTGTGGGGAGGGAGAGGGGAAGAATGTGAGGGGAGGGTGGAAGAGAGTAAAAGGAAGAAAGGTGAAAAGGTGGGGGATACAAGCACTGATTTGACTAAGTTATTAATTTAAGCTGTAACAATTATACCAGATCTGCTGGAAAGACGAATGTTACATCAAAGGTGAAAATCTGACACTAAGATGAGCGAGAAAAAAAAGCTGTCCATCAATACACTGTAGGTAAGGAGGAGGGATGAAGCAGACAGGGAGCAGTGTGGAGTGTGCACGTGCACGTGGGGGTGGAGATACATGCATGCTGCCGACGTGAACCGTGTGTTCATAAAGGGAGCCAGATCCTACCCAGCCAGACCAGCCAGACCAGGAGAGGGGAGGAGAGCCCCCCAGGCCAGAAGCCCCCCCAGCATCCGGACCCAGGCAGCCCGGGAGGGGAGGAGGAGGGGACCGCCCACCCCACCAGCCAGGCACAGAGAGGGCCCCCCTACAGGGGCCCCCCCAATGCCCAGAGGCACAAGCGAACCCAGTGTCCGGCCCCCAGGCCACAAGACAGGAGCGCTTAGCCGTACCAGGCGGCGGCCATGGGGGCCACCGGGCGCCGGACACCGAGACAAAGGCCAGGGACGAAGCCAGGGCCCCCGGAACCCAAGAGCCGGCCACCACCCGACCGGCGCCCCGTCCCCGCAAGCCAGCCCAGGCCCGCGACCTTAGCAACCCAGGGATCGCCACGCACCCACAGCCACAGCCACCCCCCTAAAACCCTACGCACTACCACCCCCCCCCGCCATAATATCTGACCCCCCCTCCCCAACCCTCTCAGTGCCCTCCCCTCTCTGTGATGGGGAGGGAAAGCCCCAGAGGGTCCCAGCGAGCCAGCCCCCAGGTCGGTCCTACCCATGCACTCACACACACATACTCACAATCATCTGGTTACCCTCCCTACCCCCGCCGCCAAGCAGCAACCCCCCCCCCAGCCGGCCGACCCCCAGCGCCGCATGCCCGACCCCTCCCGCAGCCGACAGGACACCCATAAGCCCGGCCGCCCTGAGAGGACCAGGCGGGTGAAGGCCGGCCGCCCCCCCCCCGACCCCACCCATGTGTGGAGGTGTGGGAGTGCTGTGTGTGTGCTGCAGGTAAAATAGGAGGTCACCAGTGTGGGGGGATCCACCGCTGCCAAGCCGCAAAGCCCCCCCACTCCGGAGTCCCTCTGTGAGTGGTGTGTATTTGCTGTGTGTGTGCTGCTAGCATGCAGTGTGTGTGTCTACAGAGAAAGTTAAAATTGTGGGGGGGCCAGCGAAAGGTGAGCACGGATGTTTCACCGTGCCCCCCTCCACCAGACCCTCTCCACAAGGCCCTAGATGAATCAGAGTGTCTAATATGCAAGTAAAAAGCGGGGAGGAGGGCGGGTGCCAACGAGAACCCAGAGAGGGGCATCCCCAGTGAGCCCTGCCAGCATACCCCTCCCATCCAGATCCCGGGGCCCTATGTGCCTGTGTGCAATATTTGTTTGGGTGAGAGCGGGGAGGAGCGGGCGGATGGGCACAACCGGGGGAGAAGGCTCCCCCGAGCGACCGGCCCCCCAGCCGGCCGCGGTAGGCGCCCCCCCTCCCAGAGCGGCCGGGCAGCCAGAAACGCCAAGCCAGCCGCAGTCGGAGGCCAGAGCCTCGCGGCGCCGAGAGACAGCCAGCAAGGAAGGGTCCCGGTGCCAGAACGGGGGGGCAGGGGGTCCAGCCCCACCATTCATACCCTGGCCCCCCTAAGGACTAGCACACTGCCCCCCCAGCCCCCCCCCCCCCCCCCCAAAAAAAATAAATAAGTAATAATAATAATAATAATAATAATAATAATAAAATAATTAATATAATAATAATAATAATAATAATGAAATAAACCCACCCAAGTGAACCCATTAACCCCTGCTGTGACTGCGGCGCCGACCCCCGGGGGGCCAGGCCACGCGCCAACTACCGGCCACGGGCGAAACGGATGGCAGGTTTTATGTTACTCTCATTTGTATAGGCCTGTATATGTACGTATATATGTATATACTTGGTTCTTACTTATTTAATCTTCTACGACTGTACAGTTTTAAAGCTGTTTTTTATATGTATGTGTGTTTCTATAAAAAATTGAAAATCTTTAAATAAAGTGTTCAAAAAAAAAAAAAATAATACTGAAGAAATGTAGAGATATTCCACATCAACAGCACGAGAGTAACATGAAAGAAACAAGCCAACATTTATCTACAACATTACCACAGTCTTTACCTGGAGGTATCATTCTGGTCACGTCTGCTCCAGCTTTTCTGACTTCCGCTTGTTCCAGCCACCGGCCTGAACGGCGAGGATGTCTGTGCAGAATGAAAGGATCAAAATGTATTAAACTGAGAAAACAAACTACACAAAAAGGATGCATCTTCAATGAGTATTTACCAATATTTGACACATATGTACTCTGAACATGTGTCTGCTGAAGAGAGGAAGCTGTTCAGTTGGTTCAGTCCCTTTCCCTGAAGTTGTCCCTTCTTGATTTCATCCTCGGATCCTCATCATTTCAACCAAAATGTATGTTTGCAAACTTTTGAAACATAAGGGATTAGAAAAAAACTCCAACAGGAATAAGGGCAGAGGCCCTAAGGGAGATCCAGGACACGCTGGGGAGACTACGTCTCTCAGCTGGTCCCGGGGTCCCCCAAGAGGAGCTGGAGGAGATGGAAGTCTGGGCATCTTTGCTTAGACTGCTGCCCTCATAACCTGGTTCTGGATGAATGGAAGAAGATGGATGCATGGATGGAACATGTTCAGTCCTTTCAGCAAAACTCCACGATGGCAGACTGCGATCCTTCCTCATTTACTTTGCCAGAAGACTTGGTGGAGGACTCTGGTGCTGCCACAAACTTACCTGCTCCACATCTCCCATCTCCAGGATTCCATCAAAACAAATGAATGTCGTATATTAACATGATGATATGACACAAAATACAATAAAACATATATGCAGGCATGTTCATTTTCTTAAGGAAGAAGACGTGAAAATAACTTTACATGTTCTATTTCCCCATGAATGCAGTTCAAAGGAGGTCACCACAGTGTTTTTGGTCAGAAACGCATCTTCAAAATAACCACTGAGCCTAAAAGAACAGAAAAGTTTACATAAGAAAAACATTTATACCATCAAAAATGTAGGTGAAAAGAGAATTTTACACACCCCAGTTGGCTCTAAAACAGTACATTTTGCAAGTTCCATCCACTGCTACAGCCAACATGGAGGGACAGCATGCAGGACCCTGAAACAGATGAACCTGACAGCCTCTCCATCACAAAGTTAGCAGAAGATCAGTCCAGGAACTATTTGTGCATGTTGTCTCCAAATAACTGACCAGTCTGAGAGAGGAAAGGGAAAAAAACATGAGGTTCTTTTTATGTATATACATACATACATGCACACATACAAGAATCAGGAATCAGACATTCTGATATTTAGCTATTATAAAATCGTTCCCAGTGTTTTTTTTAATTACGATCATTTTGTTTTTTTAAGACATTTTTCTGCAACACAGCAGCTCATTGTGTATCTGTTTATATTTTTGTTAATGTTCTCAATAATGAGAAAAATGTTTGATCTTAAAAACATGACTTCCATTGGAGCGGCTCTTTAACTTTGTTGACCACGCTAGGATAAATACATGTGGTCAGCCAAATCAGCCATAACTGTTTAGACCAGGGGTCTGCAGCCTGAGGCTCCACAGCCACAAGTGGCTCCTTGACCCCTCCTCTGTGGTTCTCCGACAAAAATTAAAAATGTTTTTAATTCAAACAAATATCCTATTTTTCAGACGACACAGCGCATCACGCAAAACAAAACAGTAAGATAAGTCAAACTTTACTCAACTTGGTGATCTACTCAACAGTTGAAGCAAAGTATTACTGTGCCAGGCTCCTGACTACAGTACCCATAATGCTTCAATAATCTATCAAGCGGTGATGCACAATATTTTAAGAAATTCCAGCATTTATGACGAATTTTTTTAAACCTGACAACGTACCACAAAAAATCCATTTGAGGTCAATACGCACAATTTAGAGGGCCTATACCATGCTAGCCATTTAGAATAAACTATTTCCTCGATCTCTGAGGCTCCGCCTTTCTCTTCTTGTGGGTGTCGCCTATTTCATGACATCAACCTAGAGTCGGCGTCGGCAGCGTTTCTGCGTTTCTTCCATCCAAACTTTTGCAAAGATGGATGTGAATATCGTGCAATGAAAGCATTTTGCTGATCACCACTAGCTCCATTGAGAAAGTGGGCGTGTCTGTTAGCCTGGAGGCGGTTTTAGCTGCACAGGCTCTTCCTAGAAGAGGCTGCTCTTCACTTATGATGACGTCACAATGTGAGGACCCTCTTATTGTGAATTGGGAGGGGCTGGTGCTCAGAGGGTTTCAGAGGAATGCTGAGAGATGCGTGAATGGATCAAAATACCCCTGTGGATTAGTTTTTGTGAGGAATTAACATTATAATACACTTTAAAATTTTAAAACGTTGATGTTGCATGATATAGGCCCTCAAAGAAATACTGGCTGAGATGTACTAACAACATAAAATCTACAATGTGTAAAAAAAAAAGCCATTGTAAACCCCAGTAGAGTTATCCAGTTTCCAAAATAACATAAATGCAAATGAGTGTTTGATTTTCTAAAGGCTGAAGAGACACCTTGTGTGTCCTACTGAGTTCTGGACAGTGAGACATTTGAAATGCTCTTAGATGTTTAAAGGGCTGCAGACCCCCGTTTCTGGCTAAATGACCCAAAAGGAAACTTACCTCTGCGGAGACCACGTGACGTTTCCGCCCCCGTCCTACAGAAGAGGCCTTCACCGTGATCCTGCTGCCTTTTCAATTTAAGATGGAAAAACGCCTCGTCATTCAACGTTTATCCTAAACAGCCAACACGTTTTTACCAAAAACCCATCTCTGGTTTCCCAAATCTAAACATTACATTTCTACAGAGAAAAGTTCAAAGCATCGCCCACCTTCCAGCTGTCCAAGAGTTCTTCAGCCGCGCGCCTTCCTGCGGGTTCATCCGGGGGTTTCCGGGGGAGTGGGGTGGGGGTGCCCGTATGACGCTGCGTTCACTGGCTTTTCGAAATGCGCACTTCATGTCAATTGGGGCAAATTGAAGGCTTAAAAGCCTGTTTACTTTAGATAATATATCCTATTTAATATATCCTATTTAAAACATTATTGAGAATTACTACAGGAAACAGTGATGAAACCTTTTTAACAGATAAATTAGAGCACTTCATTGTAATACTATAATATATGAGATACGTCAAAAAATTGACAGTTAAAGAAAAAAAGAATATAATTGATGCTAATATTTTATAAACTCCATCAAAATAATTGTTTCACCTCATTTATCATAATATTTATAGTTTTTTTTTATCACACACCATTAGACTCGTAGTGTAAATAAATTAAAATGCAGAAAAATCAATTTAAAGAACTCTTTGGTCCGTCCCTGAACTCAACATTTTTCCGGTTTGTTATCACTTGTAATATTGATGAGTCAGGACGACCTCCGATGTTTGAACAGGCTTTAATTATCACAGACTCGCCATTCACCATGCACTTCAGTCACATGTACAACACCGCTTCCTAGTGTGTGTCTCGCGATAACAAACAACTCGCATACGTCACATCCCCCTTTTTAACAAGTAATGAAACAAATAAAACATTTGTATTATACTAAAAAAAATATAACATCCCAACCCATAACAACATTTCCTTAGAATGCTAAGTAACTGAAATTTACTCTCTGTACCTAGCAGGTAATCTCACTTGTCTGCCAGATCTGGTTCTATAAAAGATAGATTGGTTAGGAGTCTCATTGTCATGAGCATCAACAGTCTGTTCATTGTCATTGGGTTGCTCAGTATGTTGACTCTCATCATTGTTGTTTTCCTCATTCAGACTCTGTCCCTCTGCTGGTGGAAAGGTTTTCTCCTCCGTTCTCCTCAGACGTTTCCTGTTTCTTCTGTAAAGTCTTCCATCAGGTGTACGAACCACAAATGAACGTGGTTGCTCATGCTTGTGGAGAACCCCTGCAGGCTGCCATGTTGTTCCTCTCTGCATCCTTACATTCTCACCCGAATGCAAGTCTGGAAGATTTCTTGTCTGTCTGTCGAAGTAAAGCTTTTGCTTCTCCTGTCTTCCTCTTAGGTGTTTCTGTGCTTGAGCTGATCCCTTTGGAGTGAGTAGAGAAGTGGAAGTTGGTAACTTTCCTTTGAGTCTTCGTCCCATTAGCAACTGCGCCGGGGATAAGCCTACACTTTCCAGTGGTGTATTGCGAAACTCCAGGAGTGAAATATAGGGATCTCCTTTTCCATTTTCTGATTTCTTGAGCAGATTTTTGATTGTTTGTACTGTTCGTTCTGACTGACCATTGGACTGGGCATGTGTGGGACTAGATGTGACATGCCTGAATTCCCAGCTTTCAGCAAAGTCCTTGAACTCAGCACTGCCATACTGAGGTCCATTATCTGAAATCACAACATCAGGTATCCCGTGCCTGGCAAATATTGATTTCAGAGCCACTATGACACTGTGACTGGTAGTGTCTTTCAGTTTCATGATCTCTGGAAATTTAGAAAAGTAGTCCACACATAACACAAACTCTGCTCCTTTGTAGTGAAATAAGTCTGTGCCTACTTTCTCCCATGGTCTGTCTGGTACTGGGTGTGATAGTAATGGTTCTCTTGGATTACTGTTCTTGTTCTCGTTACAGACTGCACACTTTCACACTGTCTCTTCAATGTGTTTGGACATGTTTGGCCAATATAAAATGTCTCTGGCTCTTTCTTTGCACTTGACCATTCCCAAGTGTGATTCGTGAATTTTTTCAAGCATTTCTTGTCTCAACCTTTGTGGTACTATGAGCTTTGATCCCTTGAACATAAGTCCAGCTGTGTATGTGATCTCTTCCTTGAATGTCCAATATGGCTGAATGTCTTTGTGAACAGCATGCCGCTCTTTTGGCCATCCTCTCTGAACTCTCTCTTTTAGATGTTGTAGTTCTGGATCTTCTGCTGTAGCTTTCTTAAACTTATTCAGCTTTTCCTCTGACATTGGTAGTTGAGGTGTAATCGTGTTTACCTCCAGCTCTTTTCCCATCAAATCTTCCTCTTTTTCTCTTAAGAATGCTCTGCTCAGTGTGTCTGCAATATGGAGTTCTTTGCCGGGTTTGTATGTCACTTTTAGGCTGTATCTTTGCAATCTCAGGAGCATTCTCTGTAATCTCATGGGTGCTTGGTGCAGAGATTTCTTAAAGATGCTCTCCAGTGGCTTGTGATCACTTTCAACCTGAATGTCTTTTCCATAAACGTACTGGTGAAACTTCTCACAGCCATACACAATTGCTAGCAGCTCTTTTTCTATCTGAGCATATCTTTGCTGACAATCTGTTAGTGCTCGTGACCCATAGGCTACAGGTAGTCCATCTTGCAGTAAAACTGCTCCCAAGCCTTGTGAACTTGCATCAACCGAGAGTGTCACTGGCTTGTTGACATCATAAAACTTCAGAGTTGGAGCCTTGGTGACGAGCTGTTTAAGATTTTCAAAGCTCGTTTTCTGTGCTTCTTCCCAGTGCCACTCTATGTCTCCGTCAAGCAGCTGTCTCAATGGTGCACTGATGTCTGACAGGTTTGGTATGAATTTGGCCAAGTACTGGACCATTCCTAAAAACCTCTGTAGTTCTTGTTTGTCCTGAGGTGGGGGTAGCTGCGTCACTGCTCTTACTTTTTCTTCATCTGGTTTCAGTCCTTTATCTGTGAGTGTGTGTCCAATATATTTGATTTCATTAGTTCTGATGAAACATTTGTTTCTGTTCAGTTTCAGGTTGTATTGTCTTGCTCTGTCCAGCAGCTTTCTCAGTCTGTCATCGTGTTCCTCTTTCGAGTCGCCCCACACTAGCAAATCGTCTATGATGTTTACAACACCATCCAGATCCTCAATCATTTGTGCTACCGCTCTCTGGAACACTTCAGGTGCTGATGAGATGCCAAAAGGTAGCCGTAGAAACCTGTAACGACCGATGGGTGTGTTAAATGTACAGAGCCTTGAGCTTTCATCATCCAGCTTGATCTGCCAAAATCCTTGGTTAGCGTCTAACACAGAGAAGTATTTGGCGTTTGGCATACGAGACTTCTTCCACAGTGAGCAATGGATAATGTTCTCGTTTAATTGCTCTGTTCAAGTCTTTTGGATCCATGCATATCCGAATTTTCTTGGGTGTAACTACAGTCACCATGCTGTTAACCCACTCTGTTGCCTCTGTCTGTCTTATAATAACTCCCATGTTTTCCATTCTCTGTAGTTCTTTGACCACTCTGTCTCTCAGGGCTACAGGAATTCTTCTGGGTGCGTGTACGACTGGTGAGACTGAGGGGTCTATTTGGATGTGATGCTGACCTGGCAAACAACCAAGACCATCAAACAAATCATTATAGTCTTTGAGAATTTCTTGTTCTTTTCCAACTGCATATACTCTCTGAAGTAAGCCTATTTTTAAGCATGTAGTTCCTCCAATTATAGTGCTCACATCTTCCTGAGTGATTTCAAACTCAATCTTGTGCTTTTTTCCTTTGTACTCACAGATCAGTTGTTTCTTGCCTATTGCTGCCGCCTTGTGACCAAAACAGGGAACTAGTTTTGTTTTACTTGCTTTCAATGAACCTGCAGCTTCAAGTGCAGTGAGAGTTTTCACAGACATAACATTACAATCTGCTCCTGTGTCCAGCTTACATGTCACCTGTTTTTTGTTGATCTTGAAGTTTTCTGTCCAAATCTCAGTGTTTGTATCTCCAGAATCCATTACAGAAATGACTTTTTCCTCTTTGTTTACTGCTCCCAGAAACATGTCATTTTCACTTTCTCTCTGCTCCACTGTATGCACTCTCTCTCCTTGCTGCTTCCTTTGAACTTGTGATCTGCACATTTTAGCAAAATGATTCTTTTTCTTGCACAAATTGCATGACTGTCCAAATGCAGGACATTTTTTAACTGCATGCTTGAGTCCACATCTATTGCAGTTTATTTCTTTGAACTCTGCTTTCACAGGTTTGAATGTTCTTTATTTTCTTTTGTCATCAGTCTACTCACTTCTGCCTCTTCAGTGAGAGCTTTCACCTGGCTGGTCGTTATTTCACTGGCACGGCAAATATTAATGGCCTTTTCAAGTGTCAGATCTGCCTCTCTGAGTAATCTGCCTCTCACTTGGTCATTCGTAATGCCACACACAATTCTGTCACATACCAGGGAATCGTGTAAATCTTTGAATTCACAGTCCTTGGCTTTGTTTCTTAAATCTGTGACATATGCATCAATGGTTTCTTCCTGTTTCTGCGCTCTTGTGAAGAACATGTGCCGTATGTAAGTTAAGTTTTTTCTAGGTTCACAATAGTCCTTAAACTTCTTTTTCAGCACTTCAATTTTGTCTTTCTCGTCGTCTCCAAATTCAAAAGTATTGTATACTTTTACCGCTTCATCTCCCGCGACGTGAAGAAAAGTTGCACATTGCACCTTCTCGGACTTTTCCGCGATGCCGCTGGCGGTACAGAAGAGCTCAAAACGCTGACTCCAGTTTCTCCAGTTTTCCGCCAAATTTCCTTGCAAACTTAGATTCGGTGGTGGTTGAAACTGCGCCATTTCCTCTTCTTTCCGAATTCTTTTCTTCTGACACCATGTAATATTGATGAGTCAGGACGACCTCCGATGTTTGAACAGGCTTTAATTATCACAGACTCGCCATTCACCATGCACTTCAGTCACATGTACAACACCGCCTCCTAGTGTGTGTCTCGCGATAACAAACAACTCGCATACGTCACATCACTTGTCAATCAAAGCCTGATCGCCGCAACAGCAACACGGAACGAGAAAACCTATACACGGGTCCCTAGAAATGTAAATAAAAGAAATTAATAAATCGCAACGTACCTTTTTAGGAGATTTTCCACAAGAAAAAAAAGAGAAATGCATGTCACGTGACCCACGTCAGCCCGCATATATGAATGGAAAAGATCAGACGCTTTCAGATCCTTTGAGGAAAAGTTGAACGTAAACAACTTCATGTCTGCAATATTACGAAAATAAAGGGGATATATACTGCTAGAAATGTTTTCAAAAATAAATCAGTCCATATTCACTCATATTTTACAATTTTCTGCGGAAAAAAAGAGAAACATATTAGTCACGTGACCCACGCGCACGTCTGCAGATATGGATGAAAGTTAACGTGTTTCTCCAACGTAACAGAGCCTTTGGGGAGAAAAGGTTGAACGAAACAAGCAAACTACAAACTGTATGTCCAAAATGAAAGCATATTTTAAAAGAAAATGGTATATTTCTCACTAGAAATGTTGTCAAAATAAAAATTAGTCCTCAAAATATCTTGTTTTATGGGATATTCCACCGAAAATGAACGTGCATCCGCCATGTTTTTTGCTCACGGCAGGCCAAACCTCCAGAGTCACATGATCCTGAGAAGGCTCGTAGAAAATTAATAGAAAAATGAAACGTATCCGCCTCACAGTTTAGGGGCGTTTTTGTAAAACTCTCACGCATTTCCATGTGGACAAATGTAGCTACTACACATTTTAGGATTAGACTGGGTTGCCAACCTTTGGGTTTGGAGGGTGTACACTCTCTGACACAGTTATTGGACTAAGCACTTAAATTGTTTTTTTATCAGACACTGGGTTTGTTTTGTGTAAAACCTACCGACATGTTTCGGCGGAATGCCTTCCACCTTCGTCAGGGTCGTCATCAGATGGTGGCGTGTGACGTCTTTAAAAACAGCTGATTTGTGACTGAGGCGGAGTCACCTGTCAAACTTTGACAAGTGACTCCGCCCCTTGATGTCCGTCTTTCTCTGGAAAAGACGGACGGAAAAGGCCAAAGTCCTCCGCACCGAAGACAACAGACACCGCAGATGGATCATGGAGGCGGTGGAGATCAGAAAACGAGCCCACACTTCCATGAACCGGGATGAGGGGGCTTTCCTGCTCTCTCACACCTGGAGCAACATCCTCCAGAGAAAGACGGACATCAAGGGGCGGAGTCACTTGTCAAAGTTTGACAGGTGACTCCGCCTCAGTCACAAATCAGCTGTTTTTAAAGACGTCACACGCCACCATCTGATGACGACCCTGACGAAGGTGGAAGGCATTCCGCCGAAACATGTCGGTAGGTTTTACACAAAACAAACCCAGTGTCTGATAAAAAAACAATTTAAGTGCTTAATAGAACTTATAGACACAATGAATTTCATTGAATTAGTTATTGGACTGTTTGGTGGCTCGCCACAACCCAGCATAATTATTTTCAGCTCAGCATGGAGCTCCTGATCGCCTTCCTAGATCCTGCAAAATTTGTGGTAACAAAGGTCACTCGAATCTTTCACGCTGTAGAAGAAACAGTTGGCGCGCTTTTCTCCTGGACACTGCAGAGCTGCCCAAGACAGAACCAACTGCCTTTACAGAACCATACTCAGAACTGTGCTAATCAGACTCAGCCTTTGGGAAACTAAGACACTCGCGCTCGGAGATGGGCAGTGTGAGGGGAAAAGAAAACCCTGTTCACTGAACCAAATCTTGATCTGGTCTATGTCAAAGTATGCTCTACCACTCCAGAGTAGAGGTAAGATCTTAAGCCCGAGTCAGAACCTGACCCACCCCGAAAATTCGGGTCGGGGACTAAAATGACAATCATTACGTTCGGGTCGGGCTTCTCTCTCGCTGACTTTTTTAATAAATATATGTTTATAAAAATTTATACTAAAACGATGTGTGGATACTAAACTAAGGAACACTTGTTATAAATAAATAATTTGGTTAAAACAGAGAAGGCGCTGTAAGGTATTTGCTACATAACCACGACTAAACTTGAAGCGCAGACGCAGGGCCAGGGCACGCTTTGCGCACGTATCGTGAATGTAATCTTCCCTCAGCAAGTCCGCATCTGTTTTGTTTAGGTATCCCCGATATGGAGCAGCAAGAAATCAAGGATAAACTTCAGACAGGGGAACTGAAAAGGACTTGGTCTTCCCCCATTACACTGTGGTGTAATGGGGGAAGAAGGCTGAAGGCGTGCCGAAGAAGGCTGAAAAGAAGGTAAAAAGAAGGTAAAAAGGGGCTTGTTAATTGAGCGGGTAAAGAAAGCTCTGGCAGGCGGCTGTGACGTCGCCATGAGTACCGATATGTGGACGGATGATTACAGAGAGATGAGTTATATTATAATAACTTGTCACTTTACTGAAACGAATTTCAGCTTGGTTGGAAAAACACTCACCACTGCTGTGTTTCCAGCAGAAGATGCCAAAACGGGGGCGAATATAAGAAGAGAACTGGTCCGGCTTCTGGTGAATAGATTTGGAACCTTCATCTTTATCCAGAATAGTGTGGGTTACAGATCAGGTCAGTAACATCGTCAAAGCTTTGGAGCCTTACAAGCGCCTCTCGTGCCTTGATCATGTGATCAACACTGTACTTCGGCATGCCCTGGACAAGAACGCACTGTCTGCTGACGCCCCAGACCTCAGAGAAACAATTATTGCAGCCAAGTGTGTTGTCCGTTTCTTCAAGCAATCTGGTTTGGCAGCACAACTATCAAAAACAGTGCTTCAGATGGTTGAAACCAGATTCAGCACCGTTTACTTGACGCTCAAGTCTGTGCGCGAGATATATAATGAGTTGTGTGAGAAGCCACAGTCACGTGCAGAGGAGTTGCGCATGGACAACATTGCACCAGATCTGTCAGATTTTTTGATCTCCTTTCTAGAGCCTTTCTATGAAGCACAACGAGACCTGGAAGGAGATAAATATACCACACTGTATCTAGTTTGTCTCTGGAATGTTTGTCTCTAGTTTGTCTCTAGTTTGTCTCTCTAGTTTGTCTCTGTCTAAAGTGTTGTGGATGATTCGCATGGTTATTTTGGCAATTTTTACGCCGGATGCCCTTCCTGACGCAACCCTCTCTATTTATCCGGGCTTGGGACCGGCACAGAAGTTACTGGCACAGAAGTTACTGGCTTGCAACCCCTGTGGCTAGATTAGTTTGTCTCTGGAATGAGAAGTTAAAAAAGCACTGTCAACCCAGTTCTATGGATAATCCTAAGCAGGTGTTTGTGCGCCACAGGCATTCTGAACTTTTGGATCAAAAAATCAAAATACATATGTTGCACAAAGTTGCACTGTTACTGTGGCCTAACTTCAACAAAATCAAAATGATGACACCGACAGAGGTGTCAGAGGTGCTTGCACATGTCCGCACACTCCTAGAAGAAGAAGAAGATGAAGGAGGAGTAGCCACCTCTACAACTTTTGAAAACGAGAAGGACGAGGCGCACACCAGCCCCCTTTCTCCAAAACGAAAAAGTAGGAAAACACAGGTTCACCTGTACATTAGTCAAAGCATGTCATGGCTGATGACCGAGATTTGCTTGGCTGGTGGAGAATAATCTCCAGTATATACCCAAACTTGCCAAGTTAGCAAGATCCATGTTGTGCATACCTGCAAGCAGCAGCAGCAGTGAGCAAGTTTTTAGCGCAGCTGGCCGCATGATAGATCAGCGGAGAACTTCACTGAAACCTGGTACAGTGGACGCAATCTTGTTCCTGCATGACGACCACAAATATTGTAGTGGCGGTCATGTGCATTCTAGGTCTGTAGCAGCAGGGGATTGTGGGATGTGGTCCCCTGATCTAATTAGGGCTCAGCAGGAGCGTTTCTTTTTGCCCACGTTTCTTTGCAAATGGCAGTTTCGTTGTTTCACCTTAGTTTGTTCTTCCTGTCATGTTTGTTTCTTGTTGTTGCACCATAAGTGTGGGAGGGGGAGAGGTTGATCACTCCTGTGCAATGTTCAATGTTTTGCGTGTTCAAAATAAATGGTCTTGTTATGCTGGAAAGGAGACTGCACTTTCAGCTTCTCTTTCTGCGTCCTCCTCACTGAGACTGTTCCGAGTCGTGCGTCGTATGGGACATGGACAGTTCTCCAGCGCAGCCAGATTGATTGACACCTCAACTGGTCGACAGCTTGGCTCCCGTACGTACCTGCTGGGCGTTACAATATAAACAATGTCAGTAATATACTGCTGTTAAAATCACCATTTTAATTATTGTCTGAGGCTTTAATTATTTCCCTTATTTCACAGGAATAAAGACCAGGACACGAGGCTGTAATTTGCAGACTATAGGCAAGGCCAGTCAGCAGCTTGAACACTTTAATTGTATTTATGTTTTGCACAGTTTGTAACGTTTATTGTTTGTTCATGTTTGACATTTTTTGTATAATACATTCACTAAGCTTTTGCTTTTTATTCAAACATAATAGTTTTTCTTGTTTTTTTTTTCTTGTTTGAGTTATATGTAATTATTAGTAGGCCTATTTTTACGCATTTACGCACTTTGTTTGGTTTTTTATTTTTTTTAATTATGGTCTTAACACATAATTTTTGTTCTTATATATTCAAATTAATAATGTTGTATTTTATCTAGCTTGCTTATTTATATTATGTTAAATTACTCTTTACAGCAGGTCTGTTCTTACGTTAGGGGCCTATAGTATGATTTTATTCTAAAAGCGGATTCCTGAAAATGATCCTATGTATTTTGTTTCAATACTTCTTAAAGCAGGTTGTTTTTTGTGTTCCAATGCAAATCATTTAAATAAAGAATGTTATTCTTTATTAATTTATCTAGTTTATTTATGTAGACTTATTGTATTTCTGTGTTCTTGCTCTTAGATCATTTAGCTTTTCCATTTTCAGACCAAATTGAAGATAGAGAAAATTAAGGCTTTTATTTTAAATGTCGTTTAAACAAAACTATAGAAAATAACAATTTCATATGTATCTTTTCCCATTCATTTGATTTGCATTTTTCTATTTCAAGCCTAGTGGTGGGCTGCAGTATTTCTCTGCGTAATTAAGCGAGTGCGCATCACTTTGTCTGGCCTCTTATTCTGTGTTCCAGCGTTATTTCGTTGCGCAAATGCAATTATCATGATCATAAAAATATGTAGATTATTTTAACCTCAAGAAATCTTGCGTTTTTTTCTGCCAAAAGTACTATGGGATACATTGAAATTTCGGGTATGCTTCGAGCTCGGGCCGGTTAATCAAATTAATTGGTCGGGCTCGGGCTAGGTTCCGATCGTACCTCTACTCCAGAGGGATACCAAGTTGTAGTTCAAGCGACAACAGAGGTTCCAGCCTTGAGCAAGTTATTCTATTACCAGGTTCAGGTTCACAATGTTGAACTGAGAGGCATGACTGATTCAGGGTTCATGGCTTGCACAGTGAGTGACGTAGCAGTACATATGGAGAGAAATTAGACTCAGTCGGATTTGTGCGTGTGTAATTCTTGATTTGTGCGTAAATTAGGATTTGTGTATGCATATTCTTGCTTTGTGCGTGCGTAAATTAGGATTTGTGCATAAATTTGGATTTGTGCGTGATTTGTTACTCACATAATACGTTTTGTGTATAAGTTAAAAAAATATAAAATGAAAAAAATACAAAATGCAATTTACGTATGCACAAATTAAGATTACAACAGCTTGAAACTACTTACACACACACACATCTTCAAAAAACACGCACGAATCCCTTGTTACGCACACACAAAGCCAAAGTTACGCACGGATCTACCGTGAGACTGTTTTCACGTCTCACAAATTCGTCCGTAAGTGCTGCGTTTAAATACCAGTGGAATGCTCGGTCATTAGAATTTTCCTATCAGCCTTCCCTTCTAAACGTATCTCCTTCAGTGGGTGTAGCAGGGCTTAAAAAAACTTTAAAGGAAAATAAAAATTATTTGAGAATATGACGTTCACTTTTAAACGCTAATATATATGTTAAAAGTATATTATTCTCAGAGACACCGAATTGATACAAAATGCGTAACAGGAACGACCAGTAGGGGGCACTGTTTTTTTCTTCCGGAAAAATCAGAGGCAGTCAGACTGAGAGAGTCACGGGAAGAATGGCGGCCCATCTCGGTGGTCAGCGCCCCGAAGTAAGTAGCCTCTATGTTCAACACTAACATCTACTGTCTTCATGTATTGATTGAGTCATTGTCTGGATACCTTTAGAAGGGAAGGCTGATAGGAAAATTCTAATGACCGAGCATTCCACTGGTATTTAAACGCAGCACTTACGGACGAATTTGTGAGACGTGAAAACAGTCTCACGGTAGATCCGTGCGTAACTTTGGCTTCGTGTGTGCGTAACAAGGGATTCGTGCGTGTTTTTTAAAGATGTGTGTGTGTAAGTAGTTTCAAGCTGTTGTAATCTTAATTTGTGCATACATAAATTGCATTTTGTATTTTTTTCATTTTATATTTTTTTTACTTATACACAAAACGTATTATGTGACTAACAAATCACGCACAAATCCAAATTTATGCACAAATCCTAATTTACGCACGAACAAAGCAAGAATATGCAAACACAAATCCTAATTTACGCACAAATCAAGAATTACGCACGCACAAATCCGACTGAGTCTAATTTCTCTCCATAAGTACACAATCTATTGGAAGCGGGAGCCAAGATTGGAGATTTAAAGTCGACAGAGCAAATTCTTCTGGCCGGTTGCGGCAGTAAGCAGACTCACCCGAAGTGTATTTATGACTTCATGCTCACTATCCATGGGATAAGGTGCATTGTTCCTTTCCTGGTGGATGACCTTATAATTGGTTAAAACGTCCTAAAGAAGTTAAGCTAATGTTCTTACAAACAACAGTGATGATTGAAAACATGTTTCCAACGACTGGAAACACTCTCTTCCTGACTATAAACATTTCCTTGACATACATTGGTCAAGGATCTTACTCCTTCTGACTGAGCATGATGTCCTGCTCAGTCAGATGGAGGGGAGCAGACGCACCTTCCATCATTGGAACACTGAGGTTGCCTCGTGCAGTCACGTTTTTCTTCAAAAGGAATATTTGGTGTGGGGGAAACCGCCCAGCAACTCTCCATTATCCCCTGACAGCACCATCCTGGTAGAACCCTGCTCTTCTAGAGCCAGAACCAGGAACATGTTGGTGGGACGTCTAATTACCTCCATGTATGGGGACAGATGGGTTCCTTTGAAGATTAGCAACCCTTTTAACAGACCGGTCATTCTCAGATAGAATTCAAAAGTTGCAGATGTTTCAAAATGTGTCACCATTGATGATTTCCGCCTCAGCCAGAATCATTGCACCAGCGAAGGCCAAGACTCAGACTCTCAACCTAGGCCATCTGTCACACAAAATCACCTTAAAGCCAAGCTGGAAGAACTGTAATTGAGTGATCTTGATATCGACTCCTGTCATGCTATCTTCGTTCCAAGGAAAAACTCGTAGAACTGACAGAGCAGTATGAAGACATATTTTCACATCACCCTCTTGATTGTGATGAGGCACAGGGTTTTGTTCATCGCATCCACCTGACAGACAAACAACCCTTTTGGATACCATATCGCAGGGTTTTTCCAGCTCATTATCAAAAGCTACGTCAGGTTCTGACAGATTTGGAAGTGAAAGGAATCATTCGCAAGTCAGCTGGCAAATATGCATCTCCTCTTCTTATGGTCTGGAAGACAGATGGAAACTTAAGGATCTGTACAGATTTCAGATGGCTGACATCAGGGTTTTACAACAGCGCTTTCACTGCACCAGTTGGGCTATGCAAGTACAACACAATGTCCCAAGGACTCTGTCATGGGCCTGCATCATTCATGCGCATGATATTGAATATCTTTGGAGAACTCAACTTCACCAGTCTACTCTGCTATTTTGATGATCTGCGAGTTTTTGCCCCAACTGAGGAAGAAGCTCTTCAAAGACTGCATGTTGTCTTCCAGAAGATGAGGGATAACTATCTCAAGCTGAGCCCAAAGAAATGTCACCTTCTGCACAGATCTGTCCGATTTTTTAGACATGGAAGGAGTGTCTGTGGGTCCTTCCAGAGTGGCAATGATTTCCAACATGCCCAAGGTGTCTCTGATGGATGTCGATGGTTCTACGCCCTCCGTAAAAAAAATAAAGATCCTTCTTAGGGATGGTGTTTTGTTTTTTTTGTCTTTTTATCAGAGCTTCATTCCTTGGTGTTCGGCCATTGCAAAACCTCTGTTTGCTCTCATGGCTGGACAGAAGCGGAAGAGCAGACACCTACAAACGAGAAGAAGAATCGGGGCATTCAGGAAACTGACTGAAGCGGACTGGACTCGAGCTTGTGATGAGGCCTTTGAGAAGCTAAAGGGTGCACTCTTGAACTGTGCTGCTATGACTCACCCGGATTTCAACAGGCCCTTTATTCTCTTGGTTGATGGATCTTTGAATGACCTCCATGCAGTTTTATCTCAGCTCCCTGTTAGCGAAGAAAAAGCTCGTCCGGTTGGATTTGCAAATAAAAACTTGAGCGAATAGCAACAATGATACCCAGCTCACACTGTAGTTCAAGGCCCTGAAGTGGAGCATCACAGAGAAATTCAGTCTCTGGCTAAAGGGGCACAATTCACAGTGTTAACCGATAACAATCCTTTGACTAACATGCTCACTAAACCTAAGCTGGATGCTTATGAACAAAGGTGGGTGGCAAAGCTTTCAGCCTACGACTATGACCTGAAATACATCCCAGGTTTCAAAAATGTTCTGGCTGATGCTTTGAGCCGTTAACCATTTGCTTCACCCGTCAGTGATAGGCTATCGAAGGAACCATACAGCAGATTGATCCAGGAAGCTGATAGGGCTGAAGTTAACATGGTGCAAGATGCTTTCGGACTCAGTCTCTAATATAACCAATCTGTTCAACTCTTGCAAACCACTGTTCACACCCCAAGCTCAGTTGGTTTACCAGAGATCAAGGCAGCACCATGATCACTGGCAAAGAGGTACAGAAACTCCAGCTGTTTATCTCCATCAATGTGTGCAATCACTGCAACCCAATGATCCTGAGCCTCTGCCATCTTTCACTTTGAGAAAATTGGAATACAGTCAAAGGCAAGATGTCACCGTCTTAATACTGCTGCCATTTGTCACCCGCAAAATTTACCCCTCAAGACATGAAAGGTCTGGATTTACTCTCAGCTAGCTAACTCTATTGAAATTCTGGGAGAGATTCATAGTCAAAGATAGACTACTGTATAGGTAAACCAAGAAACCAGTAACCAAGATGAAGAGGCTCCAGTTTGTCCTGCTGGCTGACCTCAGGAAAAGGGGCTTGGAAAGTGTCCATGAGTTAGTTGGTCATCAGGGCCAGGCTAGCACTCTCCATCTCTCTAGGCAGCTGTTCTTTTGGCCATACATGCAACAAGATGTCTCTAAATATATCCAGTGTTGGCCCTGTTGTGTTCTCGCCAAGACTCCAGAACCAGCTGCTCATGCTCCGCTAGAGAGGATAATAAGGACTACTGCTCTAATGGAACTAGTCCGTATTGACTTTTGGTCAGTGGAGGACAAGAACAAGCGTTCTGTAAAAGTGTTAGGTGTGACCGATCACTTCCCGAAGAGGGCCCATGCTTTTCCATGTCACAACCAGTCGGCAAAACAAGTGGCCAAAAAGCTCTGGGACAACTCTGATGTGTCTGATTTCACCACCTATTCAGCCACACTTCTAACAAACGTCACAGATGCTGTGAAAGTGGCTCTGCAGCAGGCCGTTCAGCAGCAAGAGCACCAGGCGAAAGGGTAGAACAAGAAAATCAAGGATGTTGCCCTCCAGATTGGCGACAGAGCACTCCTAGCCAATAAAGCCAAGAAGAAACTGGATGAGAAATGGGAAGAACCTACAGTCTACACCAGGTGTGGGCAATTCCAGGCCTCAAGGGCCGGTGTGTCTGCATGATTTCCAGATAGTCTTGCCCTAGTCATGGCTGATTACCTGGTCCAGGTGTGTCCAGCCAATCAGAACAAGCCAGAGCAGGGTATGCTGGAAAACATGCAGGAATGCGGCCCTCAGTGCCCACCTCTGGTCTACACAGTTGTGGGCAGTCAACCCCAACTTTATGTCTACAAAATAAAGGATTCAAACGGACGCTGCAGAGTTGTTCACAGGCATCTGCTCCTTGACGTTAGCTTCCCTACTGTTATTGAGTCATAGAATCTTGGTGTTGGAAAAACTTAGGAGGGGTGCAACATAGAAAATGTGGATCTGAGCGACATGAATAGCCTCCAACTTGATTCTACAGAAGAATGGACTGCTACTTGGGTCTCGTTTGGGTGTGACAACAGCATCACTGGTGGTTAAGTGAAAACTAGTCTATGATCGGATGTGTCTGGTTCCCAAAGTGTTTTGGGAACCACTAAGAGGATGTTGCCCCAGATCTCCGACCAGATCTCCCTGCCGGTGCTGATGGTTACTCACCAAGAGCTGACTTCTACATGACCAGTCCTCTGACTGACACTACCCCCTACCAGACTACGGACACAAAGGGTCCAACAGTGACTATAGACCTGTGCCACCAGTCACTTCAGCCCATGTTCCAGGGCACCTTGTTTCTAGAGCAGGTCGAGTACTTAAACCTGTGACCAGACTTATTTCAGCCATGATGCAGGAACCTGCATGGGTGTAAACTACGGTTTAGGTGGTTCTTTTTCTTTTCCTCTGCTGTTGATATTTGTGTTTTACAACATTTGTTTCTTTGTTTGTTTATTTTGTTTTGACCAATTTGATTAGGGATTTAGGCTGCATCTCTGCATTCTAAAAGGGTTAACAGACTTGATCAACCTGTTTACTTCTTTTAATCTGTTAAGTCAGTTTTTTATACTGATTCAAGGATTTGATTTTTGCGATATTGGTCTCTGCTTTTTTACACAAACCTGGCCAATGGGATGTGGGAATTTGGTGGAATTCCAGGAGGAGGGAATTTAACAAGGGTTAAGATTCTGGTAGTTTAATTCCACCAAATTTATGGTAAAAAGTTGTTTTGCATACATTTGTACAAAGTCTGTCCAAGGGTACTTGAACTCACCATGGTCAGGCAAGCAGGCGTGGATGAGCATGCACATTTAGACTGCTGTGAACTGTGGCTGAGGTAAAACATGCATCTCTATGTGTTGGTCCTTAGTAGTTATTTTATTTGTTAAATTAGTTGTTAGTTTGTTGCAATTTAACTCACAAAAATTAGGAATTGTGTGTTGTCAATTTTCAGTAGTCTGTGTTGTTTTATTTATTTTTAACCGCTCCAAACAAGCTAAGTTGCACTACTTCTGGGGAACTAGTAAAGGTTTGCACCATTTTTCATGGATGTTTATGCAAAATCTTCTTTCTTTATGTGCATTTTTCAACTGTTAGGGGTGAAAACACGGAGGAAACTCTGAACAGCATTGTCCATTTTGTTTTCTGTTAACCAGGCACGATTAAAGGAAATTGACTCAACAACCAAGCGTGATCTTTCTTCATTGGAGCACAACACAGAGCAGAAAACTCTTGTTCTCCATGTGTGGAGTCACACATCCATTCTGAACCAATAGATAAACTCCCCTGTTATTTTCCTCAGCCAATCTCAATCATTTGTTCAAATTTAAATTTTTTGGTGGTTATCTCTTTGACAGTTATGCTGGTCACTAGTTGCAGCAGCAATTGTTGCCCTGGCTCACGCCTTGGATGACACTAAACTTCAGGAACCTGCTGTTGTTGTCAACATTCTAGCTGCTCTGCCTCTTGCAGACGTAGCTGCTTCTCTGCTGTCTCCAGGGTCATAGATCCTCCTCCTCCTGCAGCTCAGGGGCACCAGCTCATGACTCAAACCTGCTCCACAGCTTCGTGTGATAATTATCAGAATCAGAATACTTACTTACTGTTTATCGCAGGGGGAAATTGCATTTGCAGCAGAGCTCCTATCACCAAATTACTACATGGTCAGTAAAATGAAGAGAGAAAGCTATTTACAACACAGTGTGGTGCAAACATGCAGCATTCCAATTAACATTGTGTAACATGAAATGAATAGAACTGTCAGTTTGTTTTTATAAGATGATCATAAATAAAGTGGAACAACTGATTAGACGACAAAGCCACTTTAAAAAAATGACATAAAAGTCACTCTGCTTCTCCTGACATCATTTTGTTTGTTCGACTCATCATGACAAAAACTTCCACAGCCTTCATCTCTCATTTCCACTTTAAAGTAAAAGTCAGACTTTGGAATAACGTGGATCTGATTCTGTGAATCAGAGACAGTTCAGAGTAATAGATTACAGTAAACCCTCCTCATCCACAGGGACTGTAGGATTGTTATGGTGTCATTAACAGGAAGGAGACGCTTCATAAATGCTAACTGGATCTTTCTGTCGTGGTTATCAACTATCAGATCATTTACTAGCAAATAGATTCAGGATCAAAGCAGAGATCTGACATTCAACAGACCATGTTAAAAGATTTTACTATTTAAAGACTTAAGTTCTGATTTTTGTGTTAATGAAGGTTTAGTCATTTGGTACAAAGGTAAACAAAGTTGTAAATACTTGTTCATTTTCAGAGATATTTAGAATTTAAGTTTTTTAAATCCTAATATTTCATTTCAAAATAAGCTCCAAAGTGCTGACATCACTGATTCGTTGATTTTGTTTGAATCAAACTTTTGGATGAAAACAAACAAAAACTGACATTTTCTGTCACGATCATGCTGCAAACTTCAGATTAAAGCATCTTCAACAAGTCAAGTCTGATCTGTGATGTAGAAAAACTGAACGCTGAACAAAACGAACTGTAGAGTTTTCTTAAAACACTTTAGCTTTACACCCTCCCCCCACACACACATTTGACTTTCTATGATGAGTTCACAGATCCAAACAGACCCATCAATATTAAAGAATTAAACTTCAGACTAAACTCTGACAGCAAATATCTTCATGAACTCTTCACTCACCATTCGTGGAAAATGTCGTGTCACACAAGAAAAACATCCAGAGGCCAAAAACCCAGAGCATGTTGCTGCTGTGCTTCTGCTGTGTTCTGTGGATCTCATCAGGAAGACTGTTTGAGCTGCTGGAACAGGTTGAAACATGATAGGAGAAAAAGAAAGTAAAGAAAATGGAGGCAGTTAAAAAAGTTATTGATGTAAGTTATTGATTGCCGCTCACTTTTCTCGTCATGATCAGGTTCTTGCTGCATTTGATCCACTTTGCTTTTGTTTTTGTATTGCTGGATTTAGATTTTGCCTTTTGGATGCTGTTAATAATTCTAACAACCATGCCATGTTTAAAGTCACTTCAATCAACTTTCTTCCTCATGTTGATGCTAGTTTTGAACTGCAGCACATCGTCTGGACCATGTCTACATGCCTAAACGCATCGAGTTGCTGCCTTGTGATTGGCTAATTAGAAGTTTGCCTTAATGAGCAGTCGGACATGTGTGTGTAATAAAATGAACCGTGAGTGTGTAAGTATGCAGTGCTGTCAGTTGTTCTGGTCTAGAACAGTTTTTTGTTACTGTGGCTGACGTGAACACTGCAATGACATTTGTCCTTAATGGTTTGTCAGTTATTCCCACCTGATGTCCTTCTGGAGCCAGACTTTATTTACTGTGACTTTAGGAAGCTTCAGAAGACATCTAGAAACTCTAAAAACTCAGCGACTTTCATGTAAACACCCACTCTCCAAACTGAAGAATGAGCCTGTTGGACAGAGATGACTGAGCATGTTGGGACTTGTGCTGATAATGTGTTGTTTGCTTAATAACCAACCGTCAAGAGAGACACTACTTCCAGATTAGATTCCAAACAGACCTTGAGAGCAGAGTTATCAGATGTGTTCTTTTAATTTTCTTGAATTTATTTAAACTCTCACAATATAAACTCAAGCCTAAAATTTAAAAAAAGCCAAAGAGTGAAGAACAGTCTGCATTGGAAACATGCAGCTTCACTTTTCATTGAATATTCTAACCAGGGTTTGTTTTGGTTCCATGAACAGGAGAAACTGTTTGTTTCCACAGAAATATTTCAGTTCGTCACGTGATCTGACCATGACACCTTGAAATTGGTCTGCAATCAGACTCCCCTCAACATTTCAGCTATTGGCCAGGAATCATGAGGCGGGGCAAAGAAACGAGAGAACAATGGAAGTCCTTTTGCATCCCTTGTGGGGATAGTTCACGTATACAAATTTTATATTTCACTGACCAATTTGTATCAGTCAGGTACAACACCTTTTACTTGGTACGGTGGAGGCATGCTGCAAGGGCGTTACTGAGGAGGTGCCAGCTAAGAAGGTGCGCCGATAAGTGTTTATGACAAATATATTGCTGGGAAAACAGCGTGAGAAACAAAGGGTATCACATTAAAAGTCCCTGGGGAAAACGTGATGCTGTAGTATCGCGAGACCCAGCGAGACGAGTGTGGTGAGTCGACTTGGCGGCGCGTAAGCATTTGAACAAACATTTTCGATCTTGTTTCATTTTTCCGCCATATTAAAATATTTCCTGCAAACTAACATAACCTGTTAAGAGTATTAGGCTTCTGTCAGCCTGGAGGACCTGGAGAAATTCATTGACGAGTGTTTTAATACCTGCAACATGGTGAAGCCCAGAACCGCCACCACCACCCCCTCCGCCAAGCGTGAACGGCCTGAGGACTCTCCCGGGGCTGTGTCCTCTCCAGGCAGCGGAATGAGCGATATACTGGATTCGATTGACAAAAAGCTCTCCAGCTTTGATTGCCGCCTCAATTTGCTGGAGATCCTCCATAGAGAATTTCAAGGTCTGCGGGAGTCTCTGGAATTCAGCCAGCAGCAGGTGCGGGAGCTCGCAGCGGAGAACCAGGCCCTCAGAGAGACCGTCAAGATCCTGAACAGTGACACCACTCGTCTCTCCGAGGAGAACCGATCCATCAAGGAAACCCTCCTGGATCTTCAGTCGAGGAGCATGAGGGACAATCTAGTGGTCGCGGGGGTTCCAGAGGAGGCAGGAGAAGACCCCGAGGCCACCGTTAGATCCTTTTTAGAGGTCCACCTGAAGCTCCCCAAGGAGGAGGTGCAGAAGATCTCTTTCCACAGGGTTCACCGCCTCGGAGGAAGAAGGTCCGACCACCAGCGCCCGCGTCCTATTGTGGCTAAATTCGAACATTTCAAACAGAAGGAGTTGGTGAAGGGCCGAGGCCGAGAGCTGAAAGGCACGCATTACAGCGTTAATGACCAGTTCCCGGCAGAAATCCTCCGTAGAAGGAAGATCCTGTTCCCGCTGAGGAAGAAGCATCTTGCTGCTGGTTCGAGAGCGATTGTGGCCGTTGACAAACTTTACGTGGACGGCCGGCTGTTCCGGGACCCGGAGATCACCCCCTGGCTGTGCTGAAGGCTTTCAGATCCGCGCTGAGAACATCTGCGCTGCCCAGAAGAAACCCGCTAAACTTACTTCAATGAATGGAAAACCGGATCATCAATAATCCACACCTCGATCTCAGGAAAACAGTCTTTTTTTTTCTTCTTCACCTCAGTCCCACTCATGTTTCTATTGTTATTTTGTTGTTGTTTTCGTTTTCCCTTCCATCTCTTTTTTTCTTTCCTTTACTCCCCCCCCCCCCTCTCCCCCCTCATCATATGTAAATCACCTGGAAGCAACTCATCCTCGGTAAGTATTTATTTATGCACTGAACGGGCGTGCTCGCACACAAGCGCACACACGGGCGTGCACATGCGAACCCGCACACACACGCCGACATACTGCAATCACCTCACACAGGCTCTCATAGGACGCACGCGACACGCAGCTCACATAGCCAGAAAACGTTCACGCGCACAGCGCTTCTCAATGCGGGCACGCGCACACGGACTGGTACACAAGCACTACTTAGCTTTACACCTTTTCAGTCAGAGCAGTTATGAACAGTCTTAACATCGTTGGCTGGAATGTGCGTGGACTTGGCTCTGAGCCAAAGAGACTGAAAGTGTTAAATCACCTGGATGGTCTAAAAGCAGATATAGCTCTACTGCAGGAGACCCATTTATCAAACTCTTTGAATCACCTTATGTGCTGCTTACAATTTCCAGTTATATACTCTGCCAGTTACAACTCCAAACAACGAGGAGTTGCTGTTTTAACTAATAAAAATCTTAATTTTACTCATAAGGATACAGTTACTGACCCAGAAGGCAGATTTGTAATCATTAATATATCCATTCAGAATAAGGACTTTTGTATAGCGAGTATTTATGGCCCTAATGTTGACGACTCTTCCTTCTTTCACAGATTCTTCACCTCACTCTCAGTTCACTCTGACTCCACAATCATTATAGGAGGAGACGTCAACCTTGTTTTGGACCCTGAACTTGACAGACTCAGCACAGCAGCAAACCAGCGTACATGGCAGTCTGCAAGTATTCTAAAGCAGTTCATGAATGATTTGGGTCTCTGCGACGAGTGGCGCTCATGTCATCCAAGCACTAAGGGGTTCACCTTTTTCTCCAGTTCACCACTCACACTCCCGTTTAGACTATTTTTTAATCAGTAACTCTCTTTTAAAAAATATTTAAAGCTCCAATATCCATCCAATTATTATCAGTGATCATGCACCAGTCTCTGTAAACATTTCTAGGGAAAAATCCACACCCTCTGGTACAACTTGGAGGTTTAATACGTCTCTGTTAAAGGACCAGGAATTTCTTGAATTCTTTAAAAAAGAGTGGGAAACCTTCTTAGACTTCAACAATACTCCAGACATCCCACCGTGCATTCTTTGGGAAACAGCAAAGGCAGTCATGAGAGGGAAAATCATTTCTTATTCAACGCACAAAAAACGCAAAGAGAAAGCAGATTTATTAGAATTAGAAAATAAAATCAAAACCCTGGAGACTGCTTATGCTGCTTCTGCACAGGAACACATTCTGGGCGACCTGAAAAATTTAAAGCTGCAGTTAAATGACATCATTAATAAACAAACACAATTTCAAATACAAAGGCTATGACTTGAAAGATTTGAAAACTTTAATAAATCTGGCAAATTTCTGGCTAATCAGCTTAAAATTAATAGAGAAAAATCATCAATCACCTCTATTACGGACCAAACAGGAAATGTCACTCATGACCCGGTCAAGATTAATAAAGAATTTGAAAACTTTTATAAAAACTTGTACACACCGCAGATCAATCCGTCAGAGCAAAGTATTGACTCATTTCTTAATAATGTAAACCTACCCAGGCTAAATGAGGATCAAATCACAAACTTAGATTCTCCGCTCTCGCCGTCTGAACTTCATGAAGCTCTGTTACTTATGCCCAATGGTAAAGCACCAGGGCCTGACGGCTTTCCTGCTGAGTTTTATAAAGAATTCTGGGAACAACTGGCACCAACATTTTATAAAACGGTCACATCTATTAATGAGAGCCAATCAATGCCACCTAACATGAACTCAGCCAACATAATTCTTCTTCTAAAACCAGACAAAGATCCCACTAGCCCTTCAAGCTATCGCCCTATTTCTCTAATCAATGCAGATGTAAAAATTATCTGCAAAGCACTAGCACAGAGAATAGAAAAAATCACTCCTCACATAATTCACTTCGACCAAACTGGATTCATCAAAGGCAGACACTCGCATGATAATGTCCGTAGACTAGTTAATGTAATAGACTTTGCCACCATTGAAAACCAGGAAATGACGGTACTATCGCTGGATGCTGAAAAAGCCTTTGACAGAGTAAATTGGAAGTTCCTTATTGACGCCCTCCATAAGTTTTGTTTTGGACAAGCATTCATCAATTGGATCAAAATATTATATCACAACCCCAATGCATCAGTTAGAACTAATAAACAGACTTCAAACAGGTTTTTTCTTGGAAGAGGAACCAGACAGGGCTGCCCACTCCCTCCTTCTCTTTTTGCTATATTCATTGAGCCTTTAGCTGCAGCAATAAGACAGAATGAGAGCATTATAGGAATAAAAACCAAACACAGCCATCATAAAATTAGTCTTTATGCGGATGACATATTACTGTTTTTAAGGAATTTACATTCTGTAAATGAAACAGCAATGATCATAAATGAATTCTCCTCCATGTCAGACTATTCCATTAATTGGAATAAGTCTGTTTTATTACCACTCAACAGGAATATGGAACAAAGACTCACAATTCCAGTTAAAACAGGAAATATCAAATATCTGGGTATCTACTTTTCCCCCAAACTATCAGAACTGGTGCAGCTAAACCACACCCCATTACTGAAAAGCATACAGGACGATCTAAGGCTACGTTCACACTGCAGGCTGAAACGACCCAATTCCGAAATCTTTGCCCCTAAGCGGCCCAATTCCGATCTTTTCATGACAGTCTGAATGACACAGATCCAATCTTTTCAAATGCGACCCAGGCCCCGTGGGTTTGCCGTCCTGATTCCGAATTGTAGCCGTTCTTTTCAATTGCAACCGCCGTGTGACCGGCCAGGCGACTTGATTCCGAACCGTACGTCATCGACACGCAACAAACGTCATCATTTTGCGTTGAAGTAGGCGGGAACGAGAACGTAAAAATCAACCATGGTGGACGATGCTGCTGAGATCAGTCAGTGGAAGGGAAGGGAGGTCACTGATTGGATTATTATTTGGGCTGATCGCTCTTTTCAGGCCAAACTCCAGGGCTCTGATCGCAACTGGGCGGTTTTTGAAAAAATTTCCAGATAAATGGCAGAGCGTGGTGTTGAACCTTTACCGCTATAACTTTTTTTTCTTTCTCCCCTTTCCGACCGTGCTCAGAAGCGCGGGGGACCCGAGGCGATCCTCCTCCTCCCTGTTCTGATCCTTAGATTCTCCAGAACGGGTTAATAAAGAGTCCATAGCATTTATTCTGGGGGAAACCTTCTTTTATTACCATCCTCCGTAACACACAACATGAATGCGCGCCTACACTGCCCCCCCCCTATTCTCTATCGCGGCACGCGCTTGCACACACACACACACACACACACGGGCGCGCGGCCCCAACACATGCACATTTCCTTTCCACAACAGTGGGTACAGACGATCCCGACTCCATTACCTTCTTAAAATGAGAAGATTGTAATTGTGCTGCTCCTTCGTGAAAATAAATTTAATATTACAAAAAGAGCTCCGCTTTTGACAACACTGTTGACATCCATTGTTAACGTTTGCTCCGCAAACAACAAGTGACATCGTTCACTGTTGTTCACTGTATTCTTCTGGCTTCTGCGCATGCGGGTCTCGTTTGGGTCGTGTCACGGTCCCACTGGAGATCACAAAAGTTCGGATTTACTTGGAAATGTGAACGGTCTAGCAAACAAATCAGATTTTTTCAAAAAATCCGAATTGAGCATTAAGCCCTGCAGTGTGAACGTAGCCTAACACGCTGGACCAACCTGCCTCTGTCCCTTATGGGCAAGGTAGCCACGGTTAAAATGAAAATCTTACCCAAGGTTAATTCTCTCTTCTCAATGATTCCCACACAACCGCCATTAAAATGGTTCAAAACATTAGACTCATCCATATCAAGCTTTCTATGGAACAACAAACCTGCAAGAATTAGTCTAAAAACTTTAAAATCTGCAAAAAGCTGTGGAGGATTAGAATTACCTAACTTCCACAAATACTTTCTTGCAAATAGATTACAATACATCTTAAAAAGGTTAAAAAACAATCCAGAAACCAACTCATGGTTAGACTTGAAACAGGCGTTATGTGGAAAGATCAACCTGTCACAGCTACCATTTATTAGCCAAACAGTTAAAAAACAGTTTTGTTTCCAAAGTATTAATATAAACGCCACTTTAATAGCCTGGTGGGAATTTCTCAAAATATCAAAATCATCAATTCAACCGTGCGAAATGACACCCATCTGGAACAACCCGGACATCCTTATTAACAAAAAAATGATTCACTTCCCAGCTTGGCAAGCAGGGGGCATAAAACAACTAGAGCACGTAATTATTGATAGAAGATTCATAACCCCCCAGGAACTTCAAGACAAACATGGAATAAATAACTTCTTGGAATATCAGCAACTTAAATCAAGTATTACTAAAAAGTATAAATTTAAAGACGACGATTTAAAGCTACCAGATGTAGTTACCACTCTGATTAATTTTTCAATGAATAGAACTCTCTCCAAAATATACAAACTTTTATGTAATTTAGATAACAATATTGCCCTTCCAACAAAAAAATGGGATGCAGATTTGAGCATCAGCACAGATGAAAGCTTCTGGTCAGAACTCTGTCTAACACCTTTAAACTGACAAAAAAGTCCAAATCTGCAGCTAATCCATCTCAAAACTCTTCACAGAATTTACTACACTGGACAGAGGATGTTCAAGATGGGTCTCAGTAACTCAGACATTTGAGAGCACTGTGATAATAATCTACCCGACAGCTACATGCACGCACTGTGGTTCTGCACGCCTGTCCAGGCTCTCTGGCAGCAGGTATGTGCCGATTTATCAGTCTGGCTTAAGGTTTCAATCACGGCCTCACCGTCACTTTGTGTGCTTGGTGACATGAGTGCCATCGATATAGAAGAAGGATTAGCATCTATCATATTCATAACTCTTTGTATTGCCAAAAAAACTATTTTAATAAATTGGAAAAACAAGAAAAATATAAACATAAGTCAACACAGAAATCTGCTGTTTGATCATATCAGCTTGGAAAAAATGTCAGCCCAAAGCTCAAGTAACTTTGAAAGAATTCAGTCTCTCTGGTCTCCTGTGGTTGACTCCATGACCTAGGGGGTGGGGGGCTTGGTCGTCGCTGCTCCTTGCCCTTCTGCCGTGGTTTGGGGTGGGGGTCGGGGCCTCCGGTGCCTGGCGGGGGCGGTGGGGGCTCCGTTGGTCGGGGGGTCGGGTCCGGTGCCTGGGTGGGGCGGGCTGGGGCGCTGCGTGGTCCTCTGGGCTTGGGTGTGGGGGTGCGTGGTGGGGTGGTGGTCTGGCTTGGCTTGTGGAGGTGGTCCCTTTGCCTGTGCCGGGGGGGGTTGGCGGGGAGCCCTGCTCGGGGGGGGGGGCCCAGCGGCGCCGGATGGGCTGCCCATTTGCACCTGGGGCTGGGATCGGCCCTTCCCTGGCTCTGGGACGGGACGGGACAACCCTCTCGGGGCCACCGGTCGCTCTGGGTGTCATCCGCTTCGGCTGTGGGGTCTGGGGTGGGGTGGGGGGCTTGTCGGCCCTGTCCTGTAGGGGGGCGTTCTGGGGGGAGGGGGGGGCCCATTATTGGTACGGGTCGGGGGGGCTAACGGGTCGGGGTCTCCGCTGAGGCAATCAGTGGTTGCCTCGGCCGGTTGGCCTCCTCGGTCCCGTCAAGGCCTGACCAGAGCTCCTCTAGGGCCGGCGTCTGGGGGTGGGGGCCTGGGCTTGCTCCGGGGGGGGCGACGCTTTCTGGCTCCTCTCTCTCTGTGTGGGGTGGGTGGTGCCGGGCCTGGGGTGTCGGCGCCTCCGGGGGTGGGGCCCCTGGGCTGGGTGGCCCTGGCCCCTTTGCTGGGGGGGGGGGCTGGGGAACGGCTGTTTGACCACCGGGGGACAGTCTATCAGCTGTCCCCAACTTACCCCCTTCCTCATATAACCTCATATTAGGGTGAGGGGGTGGGGGGTCTAGCCTGCGATGCGCGTTGGGGGGTTTTACATGTGTGGCCCCCCTCCTATGGTTGCCGTATGGAGTGGGCCCCCCCTCTTTCGGTTTTATTTGCACCTTAGACATGTAGGGTCCTTGGTAGGGGGGGTGCTTGGACATCACTGCAAGCAAACAGCAGATGTCCTCCTGGCACCCTACCCGCCAATTTTAACCGCACCTTAGACATTTAGGGCCCCTTGGTGGGGAGGGTGAGGGTACATCACTGTGAGTAATCAGGAGATGTCCCCTTAGTGCCCTACTCGCCAATTTTAACTGCACCCCCCTTAGTACACACACCCCTCCCCCTTCAATATATACATTCCAACATAAACACACACACACACACCCTCTCAAACACACATACACGCACACACCTTTTGCAAGGAAGGTGGGACCTGGGTCCATCTGTCCCCTACCCCTTCCCTGGTGGGGGGTGGGGGCCCCTTGGCGATGGCGGCCGTGTCCCTTGGGTGCCGGATCCCTGGGCCCGGCGGTGCTCTCTCCGCACGGTGGGGGGGTTCATATTACACCTGAGCCGGGGGTGTTCGTGTCCCTGGGGGGTGGGTCCTGGTCCTTGCCCCTGAGCGCTGGGCCCCTCCAAACTTCCAACATGGCCGAGCCTGGTCGGGCCATATTTATAACACCCCTTGTGGGCCGCCCTTTTTTCCCCGGGGTTCCCCCCTCCTGGGCGGGGGCGGCGGGCCCCTGCCTTGCTCCTCCCTGGACCAACCGTGGGCCGGGTGGGTGGCTGCCTGGAGTGCGGAGCGGGTCTCCCTTGGGGGGTCCTGGCTCGTACCTGGGGTTGGGGCGGGGGGATGCCCGGAACTCCTGGGTGTGGTGGGGTGCTCGTCTGGTGCTGTGGGCGTCCTTTTCTGGTGGGGCCCTGCGTTGGGCTCTTCCGGCGGGGGGGCTGCTTTCCTGGCTGGGCTGGGGCGGCGCTTTCTTTCCCTCCGCGCCTCCCTGCTCTCTGGCTCTGGGGGCCTCGCGGCAGTCCTGCTGGCCCTGGCCTGGGTGGCGGTCTTGGTCGCCCGGGGGGCGGTTGTTCCCTGCCTGTTCCTGTGTGGCGTTGGGGGAATTCCGGCTGCCGCTGCTGCTCCTCCTCCTTCTTTTCACATTCCACCATCCATTTTAGAAGAACATAAACACTCACCTGAGCACAGGTGTTAGCTCACCTTTGCACTTATAGTTTGCATGATTGAATGAATGAAAGATTTCACACTAGTTGGTTTAAAGGCATAGGTATGCGTTCGTGAACACTATCTGTTTTGTGTACATGTTGACATGTGAACATTTTTTGCAGCTAGTAGGTGTGTTGATAGTATTTGAGTGTGTGTGAACAGGCCCCTACCGTAATGATAAACCACCAGTAAACCTGTCTGCTCTATGCTGCTTCATGGTCTTACCCCCCCCCCCCCCCCCCCCTCTCACTATCACCCCCCTCTGACATCCCTCCCTCTTCTTCCCTTCTTTCCTTTTCCGTCCGGTCCAACACCAAAGATTTTCAATCATGGTTGAAATGAATAAAGTTTGGTCTCAATTACAAAAGTTCATTATTCAGTTTATTCAGTCATACCTTTGGTTTGTCTGAAGATTAATAACCCCTCTTGTTAAAGTAAAATATGTCCAACACAACAGGCCCTCAGCTCTCATCTGCCTGCCTAGCTGTTGGACAGGACAAGTAAAAATAAATAAATAAATGAATAAATAAATTCGAGGTCAAGCCTCATCTGATTAATGAATATGTTTGCATTGTATAGGGAGCAGAGGCAAGGCAGCCACACTAACAACACTGGACCAGAAAGACCATCTGTTCAGATGGAAATGACACGGTAAACTTGAACAGAACTGTGTTTTCATTCATTTCAACCTTTTTGTGTTGGTAGTTTTTCTGCAGTGACAAAAACAGGCACGACAATGGGGGGTGCTGAATATATCTAGACAAGCCCTTTTTGCCCTTTTGCTATTGCAAAATGCTAGCATAGCCTGCTGCCCTTTCATTTACAAAATCCGGTTTAAAACAATTACTTTTTTTTAACCTACCTTCTGTTCTTCCATTAGCGAAATGACCTACTCCGCCAAGCCTTGAGCACGCAAAAAGACACTTACAGATGACAATTTAGTTGGTTTCACTCCTGCAGCTCCTCAGCTGAATGTGGCTCACATGCTCTTAAATAGCAATGGCAAATTATTTTGTTAAACAAATGTTTGCCACCCAGTTAGTCCAATTTAAGGTTATGCACAACTGAGCAAATACCGTTATAAAATATGGCTAAATAAGATAATTGCTCGACCAATACAAAACATTTATGGCTCCATATTTATTGCCCAAGGTAAAAGGTTAAGAAAATTTGTTTTTGTTTTTTTCACATGAGGTGGTTGTGCTAACTACAATACCACCAATTTACAACTCAAAAGTTCTTGTTCTAAATGTTTATATAACATAAAGAAATCATGGGTGTTGACATTTCTACACTTTCATAATGAAATGTGTCTAGACTTTTGACTCACCGTGTCAGGTTATTACGTCATAGCAAGCTTTATGTTGTTCATCTGTTTCATATGTCAATCTTCAAATAAAATTGTTATAATAGTGTTTTTTAGTCACACATCTTTGTTATCTTGTTTTTTAAAGGTCCTTTCCCGGTATCTTTGCCCGTGGAAGAGGAAAGCGGCGCTTTCGTGCAGCAAGTTATATCCCTGCAAAGAAAATTAAACCATTGGAAGTGGTCTTTCACTTGTTGCCTAAACAATATGAGAGAAGTCCATCTGAAGAAGAGCAGATAGTCCACCTGCAGGCAGGGTTGGGTCGCAGGACTGCTCAACTATATGAAAGCACAACACATTATGAGGTAATAAGATGCAAATTGTCATGTTTGTGTGTCTATTTTCAATATCTATTTGGTAACTACCTCAGTTTGACATCTAAGAAATAAAAAACAAAGTTATTACAATTATATAAGAGCACTTTTTAATTTTTATCCTTTATTAAGTTAGTAATGTATATAATGTTTGTTTACAGCTGTGTGAAGCCCTCAATGTTTTGTTTCCAAAACTGGCAGCAGTTACTGGTGGTTGGTTGGTATACAAGTGTCGAGGTGGGAAATATTGAGTTTCTATTCCAGTGCTATTTCATCACTTTTGCATATTGATACACCTTAAGAAGTTTTGAAAATATATTTATTTGTAATTGTATACATATTACATCTTAAGTCCTAATAACAAAGTTGGGTATCTTTTTTTATCCTTAAGATTGCTTTAGATTATTTTGTTTTTGATAGTACTCATACAGTAATCAAATTGGCCTTAAGTTTTTTAGTATGTTTAAAGTATTAATGTAACTATCTAAGTTTTATAGCCTAATCTTCCTTAAATGTTTTATACAGGCAGATGGGGGAGCCGAAAACTCTCTTTAGTGGCACTTGATAGCACCGGATACACAGGCAAGATCTTAAAATTGGCAAATAAGAATGGCAATGCAACGTTATTCATAGCGCCAATCCAAGAAGAGCTCAGCACCGATCCTCTTCACCCAACTGATACGGCATTCAGCAGCATGCCCAAAGCCACATGTCAGAAGTGTACAAAAAGAGTTCCCCTTCAACTTCTCACAGTACACATCCAGTCTTGTGCTGGTGTGGATGCCAGTGAACCAGTGGTGAACAAACTTAACAACTACTTAACAACTGTGCTATCACCAACTATAATTTGCACTATAAAACAAAGAAATATAAAAACATTTTCAATTTTCCTAAAATGTTATTTAATTCACAAACAGCAGGTCTTTTTTTAAACATATTTTGGCATTCTCTCAAAAAAGTTCTTTCATACCTACATCAATAGGATTGGATAAGTCAATAAATCAAAATAATTCCAAGAACTTCTGTTAGAGTTATATAATTATCATTTGCTTGCACACTATGATCTCCATTATATGATTGTCTAATTTCTATCTTTCAGCAAGAAAACAATGACCTGAAAAGTTCTGATTATAAGAGAATATGATGTTCCTGTTGTTTCTGATTAAATGACCCACATTCATGTCTGCAACCTTCATGATATGGTGCCCCTGTCGGACTCCTCCCCCTCTCTGCTTGGCTCCTGATTCATCCCAGCTGCGACCACTTACCTCAACACCTCATCCGCCTACTTAAGGAGTTCCAGGATCATCAGTCTTGCCAGTCCGTTGCCCCTGATGGTGCATATTGGCCTTCACGTCTAGTTCACGTTTGCTTCCTAGTTTCTAGCCAGCTGTTAATGAACGTTGCTTTACCTGTCTGCAGGAAACCCCAGTCACGAGTGGTTGCCTGAACCTGTTGTTTTCTGGAACCTCCTCTGGTCTGCTTCCCCCGACCTCACCACGAGCCTCTGCCGAGTAAACACCCTCAAGAGACGGATCCACGCTGCCGACCCCGGACTCTGTGAGGACATCAACCAGTGACGCCACGGGCCGTAGTCTCTCTATCTCTGGACCTCCAGAAACTGTGCCTTACCTAACCAGCTACCTCATTAAATCCCCTTTCCTCTTGCCAAGTTACCTGAGCTCTGTGTCTCATTCCGGGTTCCAGCATCTGGGTCTCTGTCATTCTGTAGCCATGACACTTCAGTTTTCAATAAAAGAAGGCTCCATGCACTAGGATGGCAGAACTCTTCTGTGACAGTTCGCGCTGTCACAGACCGATTCTCCTTCTGCAGAAGTCTAGCAAAAATTCTCATCTCCTGTGTGGTTCGTCTCTTTATTAAGGAAAAAGTCAGAACCCTGACACTTCACAACCATCAACATGAAAAATTAGTTATTTTTGTTTATTCAGCTTTTGCTACATTATGAAATAGGGCCTGATTAACTTCATGTGAGTGGAACCTATGATGGTGCTTTTATTGCATGTAAAATTACACATTTTTACTTTTTGATTAGTTTGTTTAACTATAGCAATATACATTTTCCACTATTGGAAAGTATCGTTCTTAATTTTTTTCACCGCCAGTAAATAGAATGATGATCAGCTGCAGTATTTACTTTAAAACTCGTTCACATTTCATATTGACATTTGACAGAACAGAAAGAAAGTCTGGGTTTTAAATGTGTGTATAATTTTTTAAACGTTTCTGTTTGTTTGTGGGAAATTGGACGATTCACAAGGCAAATTAAACAGCTGAGACGGGGACCTAAAGAGACTCCAGTGTGGACAGTGCTTACCAAGCGACCTGAAACTGCAGCCTTGATTTTTCCAAGTGAAGGAACAGGCGACATTTGTCCTGAGGTACATATTTGCCAGTGACCTCAGTTAGGATTAGTACTTCTACCATTTTCTTAAAAAATTCACCTTGTTGAGAATTTTCATGCTTTTTACAAAATAAATGTGGTATTGACATTCTCAAATTTGGCGTATTAACAGGTGTCTCTGGTCCGTAACCCTTGTGAATTGGGGGGGGGATACTATATATTGAAGTTAAAATTGTTCCAACATGTTTAACACTTTTATCCTATTACAGATATTTCTTCAGCGCATCAGTTGGCCAAAGGAGGAGAAAGATGAAGATGATGATTGGTCTGCTGAAACCAAAAGCCGCATTAAGGGGTATCTTCAGGAGTTCATTAAAAATGGTAAGTTTCTTTCATATATGGGAGTGCTACAAAAATTTTACTTGGCTTCTATTGATTTGAATTTAAAAAAAAAAAATCAATTCCAGAAAGAAAACCTTAACATTCATGAATGAAAACATTAACATGATTATGTTACTCTTATTAGACCAGTAAGTGTACCGGTAATTACATCTGTTAAATACATATTTTTCCAAATTAGCCTTAAAGCTACACTGACACACAGTTTAAGAATTGTAAAGTTAAATTATTTTTGACAAATAAATTGAAACATAATCTTTATTCTGGATTTTGCTTCATTAATGCTTACAGGAACGGCAGTTGAATTGATGAATTTAGCCAAATTTTGGACTGGGTGGGAGATTTATGTAAGATCCTGTCTGTGGAGATCATCAGAAGCAGCTATCCCACAGCCTCCACCTGCTATGAGACCTTAAAAATTCCAGGTCATTACAGAGACTGCAGATCTTTCAGATGTGATCTCCTTGCCAGTATTGAGACTTGTCATACAGGATTTGGGCTCCTGTGAATTCTTGGGTTTGTCTTATGTTCATAAAAAAAGGTTTTGTTAGATCAGGAAGTTTGTTGTGGCATTGAATGTCACATTTTTTACTGTTTTTGTTAAAAAAAAAAAAAAAAAACATTGGGATTTTGCTCTCAAATAAACCACTGATGAAACTGATCCCACTGGCCTCTTAACAGATTTTTTTTCCTTTATTGTGGAAAAAAATGTTCACAGAACTGAACAGCTGAAATGTAAACATCAGAGCCAAAGGAGTCTGATTCAGCTCTTGGGTCAACTGCACTTCTTACAGCTGCCATTTGTTCATCTGTCAGTGGGCAGTTGATGTTTGGCACAACGACGTCTGAATGGTCCTGATGAGGAAGTCCACTCTCCTCCCACTCAATATGTGGAATCTCCATGCCCTGAGGTATGCAAGCCACAGAAATAAATTAATGGTAAAGAGCAAACAAACCAACATCACAAAGTACTCTATATATTTGTATATAGATATATTTTGTATATATATAGATATATTATGTATATTTTGTATAGAAGAGGTGTTGAAAACTCGCAATGCTGAGGAATCCCTCTTCTTCAAGGTGGTGGAGAACGTTGTAGTATGTGCTGGTCACAGCAACCCACAGATCTCTCCAGAGCCGCTCAATCCTAGGTCATTACAAAAACAGTGATGCAGTAAATGGAGTATTCCATTATAAATCTTATGTAGGAAATTGCAAAAATTGTGGGTAACACTTTATATTAAGATTCCTTAACAAGCTTTGTTAACACATTAACAAGCATCATAAATGAATTTATAGGGTGTTAGTGAGACATTTATTAGTACAATAAGTCTAATAAGGTTTATTAAATTACTTAGTTAACACATTTACAAGCATTATTATTAGGATGTTTTCAAGATGCTAATGATGCATTTACTGATATTATAGGTGCCTAACAAATGTGTCAGTGTTAATAAGCTTAATAAGATTTATTGACAACCTTTGTTAACAAATTAAGAAGTATTATTATTGTTTGGGGTTCTAGTAAGATATTTATTAGCATTATAGATGCCTGACACAAGCCGAAGTGTTCATAAGCTTAATAAGTTTTATTAACTAACTTAACAAATTAATAGGCTTTATTAATGTTTCAGATGCTAGTAAGATATTTATTAGCATTATAGATGTCTCACACAAGCCTAAGTGTTCATAGGCTTAATAAGTTTTATTAACTAACTTAACACATTAATAGGCTTTATTAATGTGTCAGATGCTAGTAAGATATTTATTAGCATTATAGATGTCTTGCAAATACCTGAAAGTGTTAATAAGATTTATTAACATCTAAAGTCAGACCATTGTCTTCTAAATCCATATTACTAAACTTCTTATAAGCTTTACAAATGTATTAATTAACTTTGTTAATAGTTTATTAATTGTTTTGCAGCACCTCATCTAAAGTGTGGACGTATTTTACCACAAATAACAACCACAAAGCATAAAGATTGTAAAAAGAACTTTATGACATTAAAACAGACTAAACATACACAAATCGTTCTGTAAAAGATATATAATAATTTAATTCAGACAAATAATTTTTTTTTAAAAACATATATACTGGTGTTGGATGACTAGCATCATAGCTATAAGGATAAAGTATTAGCATCTATCCTGAGTGAAACATTCATTGCAAATCCCATCACCAGGAGACAATTCTCTGCATTCAATGCCAACTGCATTCAACCACTGTTGCCTTGCTTCAAAGTCCACAAGAAAGTTGCACAAGCCAGTCATTTTTGAAGAACGAAGACAATAAACCTACAGGAGCCATGCTAAAGCTAACACGCTAACCTGCCCATCTTTGATTCTGAAAGGAATCAAAGATGGGCAGGTTAACTAATGTCACCATTGGCTAATTAATCTGTCAATCAAACTCATCAGCAAAACAGGCATGCTCACTTTCAGCCAATTGAATGGCCTCTTAGACTTTGCTTTCACACAGGTGACGAAAAAAGCTCCGCCCATCTTTGATTCTCTACCGGTCGGTCGTTAGCGTGTTAGCTTTAGCATGGCTCCTGTAGGTTTATTGTCTTCGTTCTTCAAAAATGACTGGCTTGTGCAACTTTATTGTGGACTTTGAAGCAAGGCAACAGTGGTTGAATGCAGTTGGCATTGAATGCAGAGAATTGTCTCCTGGTGATGGGATTTGCAATGAATGTTTCACTCAGGATAGATGCTAATACTTTATCCTATAACTAGCTATGATGCTAGAGTCATCCAACACCAGTCTATATGTTTTTTAATATTTTTTATTTGTCTGAATTAAATTATTATATATCTTTTACAGAACGATTTGTGTATGTTTAGTCTGTTTTAACGTCATAAAGTTCTTTTTACAATCTTTATGCTTTGTGGTTGTTATTTGTGGTAAAATACGTCCACACTTTAGATGAGGTGCTGCAAAACAATTAATAAACTATTAACAAAGTTAATAAATACATTTGTAAAGCTTATAAGCAGTTTAGAAATATGGATTTAGAAGACAATGGTCTGACTTTAGATGTTAATAAATCTTATTAACACTTTCAGGTATTTGCAAGACATCTTTAATGCTAATAAATATCTTACTAGCATCTGACACATTAATAAAGCCTATTAATTTGTTAAGTTAGTTAATAAAACTTATTAAGCTTATGAACACTTAGGCTTGTGTCAGGCATCTATAATGCTAATAAATATCTTACTAGAACCCCAAACAATAATAATACTTCTCAATTTGTTAACAAAGGTTGTCAATAAATCTTATTAAGCTTATTAACACTGACACATTTGTTAGGTACCTATAATATCAGTAAATGCATCATTAGCATCTTGAAAACATCCTAATAATAATGCTTGTAAATGTGTTAACTAAGTAATTTAATAAACCTTATTAGACTTATTGTACTAATAAATGTCTTACTAACACCCTATAAATTCATTTATAATGCTTGTTAATGTGTTAACAAAGCTTGTTAAGGAATCTTAATATAAAGTGTTACCCAATTGTGTTTTAAATGAACACTTAAACGTGCACTGTTCTGTAAACAGCTTTTTAAATTATACTACCTTGTTTGCATTTATGCTACATTTCTTTTTTCTTGTTCTTTTTTTATATTATTCTGTCTTTTTTTTCTCCCTCTGCTGTCAGTTGCTATAGTGACAAACAAATTTCCCACATGTGGGATCAATAAAGTATTTCTGATTCTGATGTGATCCATAATATCACAGGAAAAGTTATATGAACAAAAACATAACATGCTAGTCCAAAATCACGACAGACCTGGACAATTAATAAGTGGTTCGAGCAATCACTTTTACATATGAATTGACCATTGAAATCTCCAGACCTTAAACCCATACAAGATTTGTATTAAATTAATAAATTTTTCTTATAATGAATTGTGTGCTAAAATCCAACTTAGAGTAGTGACTTGTGTGCTAAAATCCAACTTAGAGTAGCACATGTTTTAACAGTGCAGTTGTCCTATTACTACTTGTACAAAAAAAAAAAAAAAACACTCACATATCAGGTTCTTAAAACAAACAAACCTTTGGTTGTGAACACTTTTTCCAGAAATGAAGCTGCTTCTTCCAGTGCCACGGACCGTAAACATAAGTTGTGCAACGTCTACGTTTTCTCCCCTGTGATCAGCACGTACCCTAATATAAAGAATTAAAAAAAAGTATACAATATGTAATAGTGCTTAGAAAATATTGGTTAAATGTCAAATTAGAATTAAAAAATACCTCCTAACCTCAGAGGAAAACCAAACTTTTCAACTGCCCTTTGGAAGAAAGATAGTGTAGTTGCTGCCAGATTGTTGGATGCTGTACCAAGATATATTATCTGAAGAACAGTAAAAAACACCATTATGAGGAATAAGCATCTAAACAAGTGTGTTTTTATTGACAAGTGTGCTTACTTTGCGTGAAAAACCATCAATGCCACCAAAAATGACAATGCTGTAGCTGAAAGTAGGAAAAGGAGAAAATGGATTTTTTTTTTAAACTAAAAAAGTTAAATATAACTCAAATGTGTTTTTCTTTGTGCTGCATGGTAAGTAACATCAACAAAGCACTTGATCAAATAACATCAATATCATTTGCAACTGTATTTCAACGCAAACTTTGCATTAAGGTTTACGTCATCAAGAATATATAATTTCCGAAATAACATACCGTATTAGTTTGTGGTTGGTATCTATGTGTATCAAGGACATGGGGCCTGGAACAGAGTATGTTCGTCAAGCAATGCATCCTAGATGGACCATACGTGACAGGACACCTGAGGTGTCTACACGATGCATGGATGCTCTGACTCTGTTGTACTGCACTCTATGTCCTTGGGCTTGCAGCAGAGCCTTCATCATTCGATACCCAGAATTAGGCTGCCTGGATTTTATTTCTCTGACACACTGATCCAAGTCTTCATCTGACATGGTGCTATATAGTCCTTTCACTGAAAGATCAGATTCATTCATACGTCTGTAAACCGTTCTTCTGGACATACCCAAGAGTTTGGCTATGCATGTGACCGGAAGATTAAGTTCCAGAAGGCTACAAAGGTAGTCTCAGGATAGCGCCATTCGTTGTCGCCCAGCTGGACCCTGCTCCCATTGCACAACAGCAATGCAACTGTTTGTTCTTTCTTTTTCAGTACTAATAAGTCTTTGCAGATGTGTCAGTTCCTCTAAAATTGCAGGACAGACTGTTAACTGACTAGACAAAGCATTTAAAAAGACATGTTCTTGAGTGCAAATGAAGTCTAAGAAGTCCAGATCTAGGGGTACGCGCTGAAGAACATGTTCCAAACGGGAGCGAAGTCTCTCAAAAATATGTTGTAGTTCCTAGAAGAGAGATAAAGAAAAAAAAAGACAGAATTAGAGTCTTGTTAAATCTGACGGACATTTGCAGATTTCCAGCTTTTATTGTCAATAACTCCTAAATATAGACATTATTTTGCCTCCTTGCAACTACTGAAACAGAAGCCTGGGACTTATTGTTTTGGGGTATGCCCCCGCCTTGCACCCGAAGGCATTACAGCAACAACAATCCATCCATCATTCGTTTTTCAAATTAAAATAAATTTAAAAAAAAAAAAATGTTTTTTTTATTTTCCCATTTATGTAATGCCGGTTAATCATATCTGAGTTTTCTTTACTGTTGCAAAAAGGAGACTTCTGACCGCAGTCTCCGTCCGCCGGCTCTGCATGAGTGAGCTGCTGGACTCGGGAGAACTGTGTCTCCAATCAGAGGATCGGCTTTGGGACAGTGAGAAGTCACGTCCAGAAAAAAAGCGGATTCTATTCCCACATATTTACCTGCAGCCAAGATGCACATTTCGGCGTTGAATGTAAGTTCATCCGAAGCTAAAGGTTTTTGACACGTATTAGCCTAACCCTAGGTTATTACGCGTAAATTCGGCAAAGAATAAAGCACTGGCCACATGTATGGACTTAGAAAATTATGAGCGAACATGAACTCAATAATTATCACAACAAAAATAAAAGCACATTAGAAAATCATCTCGTTCATAGTCGGAAATCGCTTCTCTGCTCCGGTCTAAGCAATAACGTCCTGAACCCGGAAGCTGAAAGTTGACACATAGTTCGCGGCAGGAAAAATTGAAAAAATAAAATATCAACAAAAGATGCACGTTTTTGTGCTCTATTAGCCGACGTCAATGAGACGATAATAGAGAGATATAAAGGATTAATGACTCACCGTTGAACCGCCTGCCGAGTTTGCTGCCATCTTTTGGACTTCTGTAAAACGTACCGAACGCTGACGTAATGTCGTTCTCATGACTTGATTGGCTGGATATCGATGCGTTCTTAGATCGACTAGTTGTGCTAGTGGCACAAAAGAAGCAGCGTCTTCCCCGTGGAAATTTTTTACATTGAATTTTTGGGAGATCAAAATGTTAAGGTTAAAAAATATTCAGAATGAAAATTCAAAGGTTATAAAAATTCAGAATGAAAATTCAAAGGTTATAAAAATTCAGAATAAAAATTCAAAGGTAAAGAAAATTCAGAATAAAAATTCAAAGGTAAAGAAAATTCAGATAGAAAATTCAAGGGTTAAAAATATTCAGAATGTGATGGCACAGAAAAACTTCCATAGTCATACATGTACCGTATTTTCACGACTATAAGGCGCACTTAAAAGTCATAAATTTCTTTCCGCCAGCAGGGGCGCCCTATGAGCCAGCGCGCCTAAAGTTTAGTTGTGGGTCGTAGAAGAAGGTGGAGTGAGGAACGAAGAGAGACGTAAAGGCCAAGTGGAACCTAACTGCATTGCAACTAGCTACATTTTGAAGCCTTTTATGCTCCTTCTACCTCATAACCCTCAACCATTTCAGTACAGGAGGAGTAAGCAGAAAAGCTGCTTGCCCACTGCTTTAAGCTCCTGTTTTCGTTAGCGTATAGGAGAAATGCAGAGACAGACTGGGGCAAGTCTTTGTGTGTGTGTGTGTGCTGAAAGGAGCAGGTTTTCACCAGCATATATGAAGAAAGGAGACGCGCAAGTCTGTCTGTTTTTTTCCGCCCTTCCTTCCTTGGGCCGGCTGGTGTGTGGGGAGTCGCCCCGCTCTGTGTACCCCAATGGGTCCAGCCCTGGCTTCAGGGACTTGCATCAGCCTCAGTCATGAATGAGTCAGTGTCTACGTGGCCTTCTTTTCTCAACTTGACAGTTGCTCTTAGCTGAGTGTCCCGCGGGGTCCGAAGCGTTTACTTTGAAAAGTGTTCAAAGCAGGCCCGGTCGTCTGAATACCGCAGCTAGGGGCTCTCGCCGCCCGCTGCGCTGGTCGCCGCTGAGGGAGCACGGAGCGGCTGACGCCGCCCCTCGCTCGCTGCCGGCGGCATGCGCGGGTTCCGCTGGGTTCCAGCGGTCGCGCAGATGTCTTCTGTTCAGATGCTGAATCATGGAAGATGTGCTGTTGTGGTATGCCAGCTCTATTTTGCAGTAGAGACACTGCACCTTGTTCTCTTCTTTATTAAGTGTGTAATGATCCCACACTTTAGACAATTTCTGCCGTTTATCTATAGATCAATTCTCTGCCATCACGCCAACTAAATTCAAAAGGTCTGTGTGAATAAACAGTCCGTGTGACACAATCAAATCCCTGCGCCGCGCCTGTAGTGCGCGTCATAGGAATTTAACAAGGCTTCGAGGCAGAGTTTTGCCTCGAGGAATTTTTGTAATCGAGTAACTCGAGTAACTCGAGGAATCGTTTCAGCCCTATTCTGGATATTCATGTCTTGCATTTTTTGGTCTTTCTTTCTCAATGTTTGGAGTGGTTTTGTTATGATGATGATTGTCGTGTCTTCAGTCTCCCTCCACTTGTTCTTCTGAGGCTGCGCCCTCTGGTTTTGGGGGGAAAGATTTATGAAGATGGGTTTGTGTATGTCCGGCCGCCAGAATCCACAGCTCTAATGGTTTTAAGGGATTGTGTGGTTATGAGAGAATTCAGCCATGGAGATTATATTAAGGCTGTTTCAATAGTGAGATGATAGTCTTATGTGTCATCGGTTGTCTTGGTTGGTGTTTAAATAACACCATGAGCAATTTTAACCCTGACCGTAGAAATTATATCACTTACGCTCTCAAGCTTAGTTCAAGAGTTAAATTTTGTGTCCACAAGCCAATCTTCTATCTGCCCTGCTTAAGCAGATGACACTCGGGTAGATGTTTTTTTCATTTAGAGCAGGGGTCGGGAACCTTTTTGGCCAAGAGAGCCATAAACGCCACATATTTTTAAATGTAATTTCGAAAGAGCCATAAAACAATGTAGTGTCCCTTCCCCACACTGAGGCACGGAGACTTAACCTCTTTTAAGGTTCTTTATTCTGGTTACTGTAGACTGCAACAAACACCGTACAATTAATTCAGCAACTCCTCAATCTCTCCCGCAGAGACGAGAGAGAGCGCTTCTCCCAACTTTATATTCGCTCCTGCCGCGTCAGCCCTCCCATTTCCATTATTCGGCCCACAGCTGAACCCCATTGGTCCAAACTACCTAACAACAGGCTGAGCGACAGAACTGAGAGCTAATCAGATCTCTGCTTGATGCGTTCATGAACTCCAGAACTTTTAACGCGGCCCAACAGCCATCCAACTCAGTCCGCGACAATTTGTTTAAAGCTAAATATACAAATGAATGTGTGCATTTGATGTAATTTCAACACTTTTAAAGTACAATAAGTCTGTGGATTATTTTTAATAACATTGTTATGCTGTTGCTAATAAATGATGAGTATTTCTCGTGGTAGTTCTGCTGATGGTCTAGTCTGGTTGATACGTGGTGAGTTTCTGCTTCATGCAGGCGTTGAGACTTTAAACGTGATCGTAGGTCTGAATGTTCTGTAGATGTTAGACAGACTGATCACATGCAGACCTGGAGTCAAACACACACTCACACGCCGCAGTGAGTGACGGGCAGCGGGTTTTACGTTTTTACAATCCCTGCGCGATTCACCTGCTGCCTGTCCCCACAACCCCTCACCCCCACCCTCTGCTTTCTTCCTCACACATCCCGTCCCCGCAACTGCGCGCTCTTTCTCAGAGACGGGAGCGCGCAGTTTTAGGCACGTCAATTCACAGGTTTCCAGCTGGTACAAACTCTGTGAAATAATAGATAATAGTAACTGATAGCGCTGGTGTAGATTTTGTTCTCCAAGCACCGCTACTACTGCGCGCCTCTGGCATCGCATCGCGCCCGAGAAGGACTGGTCTAATGAAAAAAAAAGTATAATTAAAGATTTGTCTGCGAGCCACATGTGAACATCAAAAGAGCCATATATGGCTCGCGAGCCATAGGTTCCCGACCCCTGGTTTAAGCTCTAAATTATATTTCTGAAGGATAATAATTATTGTATGCATTCATCTGTTTATAGTTTTATTTAACTACCAGTTTAATAAAAGGAAGTGTCTGCAGGAGTTTGCTGAGGAACAAAAGATGCTTGGCAAATGTGAGAGAATTGAGGAAGACCTGAAGAATGAACAATCTTCTAATGTCAAGAATGTTGAGTTTCATTTTTGACCCTCATCCATGTCTCATAATTCAGTTTGGAACTTTGTGAATTTGTGCAGCCATTGCGCAAAGAAAGGAGGGATTGCAGTTCTTCTTCACAGCAGCAGTTTCTCCACGTCCCCCTTTAAATGTCATGTGTCTGCTCAACACACTAGATGGCAGCAACACACTATTGAACGCACGCCTGCATTTATAAGTGCAAGAGAAACAGTAGTGCTTGTAATATTAAAACATGTTCAATGCTCAAAATGCATGTGGTCAATTGAACAGCAAAAGAAATGTGCATTTTTATCTGACTCCAGTGAAGTCAGTGTCTCACCAGCCATAAAGTTCACTGCATGATTCTGCTCAAATCAGTTTCTGCAGAAAAACTGATTTGATTTTCCAAGTTACAGACTTGATTGTTTATTATATTTGTGAACATGCTACATTTCTGCTCACTGCACAGTGTTTGATATGTGACTGGCTCAAAGACCTGTTTATGTAAGACTGAAATGGTCAAGCTTATAGATGCAGCTTCTCACTTTCTCTTTGGTTTTTACGTTCATTACGTTTGTGTCAATGTGATACTACATTTTCTGTCTGTTTTTGTCTCATGGATCCATGTTCTGATGATGATCTTTTTTTTGTCCTCTGACCCAAAGTTGCGGTTGTTACCTTTAAAAATTCCATTTCTGGTCGAGCAATTTTCATGGTTTTCTCCACAGCCACACAAATGCAAGTTGTTGATCATTTTGCATCGTTACTTTTGTGGAACGCTTTTAAAATAATGTTTTTAAAATGTGGCTTAGTTGTAAAAATGTTTGACCAAATGTTTAGTTCAAGTTTGAAATGATCATCAATGAGCTAAGTTTACCCTTATGTATTAGATGTTCTGTGAGGATGTATGGCTTTACCAAACTTGGGTTGATGTGTTTGACTTCTGGTTTTCTGTAACAGGAAGTCTGACTTACAACTGAAGGCAGCAACTCACTGCTGATGATCCACATTGAAGGCAACTACTGCCTGCTGTCAGTCATTTCCCTTCCAGCTCTTCCTAAACATCATTTGTGTTTCTCAGGGGACTTTTGACTTCAGGCTTTACACACAAATGGGAAGCACCTGGATTCAATTATTTGTAGCTTTGATTGTTCTTCAGGTAAGATTTTGTGATATATTTTTTTGGTTTTCTAACATTATGTTATGAGATTTGTCTGGTTCTTGTAAGAAAACTTAAATTTCTCCATCATGTGTCAGTTTAGGATTTTTTATGGTATTTTATAGTGGAAAGGTTGTATTGAATCAGTCATAAATGGCATTTAAAAAAACTAATAAGTTGTAAGTGGAAAAAAAAACATCACAATAATTTCTTTGTCATTATACATTTTTTACTGTGTGTGTGTTTCCTCGCACTCGTTCACCCTCGTTTTCCCCGCTCACCTTTTTTACGTTTTATTTTACAGAATCTTTCCTTAAGGTGTTGAATGTGGTGTTATTAGGTTTTTGGAATTATTTAATAGTTTTAATAGTGTTTTTGGCCCCCCCGTTCCTCTCATTTTCAGCATAATCTAGCAGAATACAATTCCATTTCAGACTGACTCATTTGAAATTAATAACTTTATGTATTGTAGGTAAAATGTTGCATTTGTTCAGCAGAGCTGTCAAATTTAAAGAACCTCCTCAAATCTGAGGCATTACAGAGCGAGGAGGAAGCCACAACTACAATGATAATTAAAGCTACAAGTAGCATTTAGCGGGCCCGAGCACGTGCGACCGCATGGCACGAGCGACCGCCCCGTGAGCAACGCCCTGCTCGAGCCATTCTCGTCGTTTTTTCTTGTCCATTCTGGAGCTCCAAGCTATTGTTAATACGACAGCAGCCTGGGGGGGGGGGGGGGGGGGGGGGGGGCTGTAATCTGTTGCCTTAAGGGACAAAGACTTTTGCATATAGCATGAAAAAAATTCAAGCAATGATGATAATTGCTATCACTGTCCCTAAGGATGAGAACAATAGAACTCATTCAATTTCCACTACAATGTCTAGATGAGTGTCAGCTATGTCTGATAACTTGGCCAATTAGCTGGACCGGGATCTTGCAAAGTGCAGGTGGTTAACGTCCAGTGTGATGAGCCTGTGGACGGCAACAGTACAGCATAGCTTTTGGTTTCCACAAGAGAAGAACTCCTGACACATCTGCCCTAACAGACATCTACAAGAGGAGTTGAAATGTATAACACGGTGAAGGAGTTTTTGTGCAGAAAAAGGTACAATTAGAAAAGCTGGTAGCAGTGACTGCAGATGGGACTCCTGCTATGATCAATAGACAAACAGGTTTCATCACTCACTGTAAAGCTGACCCAGACTTTCCAAAATGTCTGCATTACTGCTGCGTCATTCACCAGCAGGCCTTATGTGCAGAAGTGATTGGCTCTGGACATATAATGACTCTTATTCTGAAAATCGTAAACAACCTCAGCTGCAAAGCAAAACAGCACAGGATTTTTAAGGTGCTATTGGAGGAGATGTCTGTTGAATATGGTGAATATGAACATTGTGAATCTGAACTTGCATTCTTGACTGACATTACTGGAAAACTAAACCACTTGATCTGCGAGCTGCAAGACAATGGCAAAACTATTTTTTTTTGACCAGCCTGCCTGAGCCAGTGTTTTTCTTGTGGGGATCTTTTCTGCCAGGGCTTGTCAGCTTGGTCAGTGGATGTTGCTGCAGTTGTCTCCCTTGCTGGGACAGCTGGAGTTAAACACAGCAGCTCACGGCTCTGAAGTGGACCCCGTTGCTGTCCCAGTCTGGATGGGCACTGTGGCGATGTTCCAATGGCCAGGCTGGCTCCTGGTATAAAGAGATTCCCAAATACCATTTCCTAACCGCAGAGCCAAGGATGTGTTTACATGTTTAGGTCAAAAATGTGATGGACAGCTTCATGTTGTCTAAACATGCCACCCTGTTATTAATCCAGTTGATATGGTTCTCCATCTGTGTCTAGGTGATAGAAAAGCATTTTTTTTTATATTTACAGCTCTAAGCAAACAAACAGTTGTCTATATAAAAGAGCTTTTACAATTGTGCACTTTTAGCAGGTCTCTGAGTTCATGTGACCAATGTATGGTGGATTTTCACAGACCTTGTTTAAAACTGAAGGTGAGAGAGACTTAGAGAAATGGCTTCATTGTTCTGGAGTTCTTTGTTTCATCCACAGAAGAGTAGAATTGGTGATTGATTTTGAAAAGCTGCTGAAAAAAGTATCTTTTCAAATTGCAATTTCTAACTTGGGTTTTACATTTTGTTTTCCATTTTTTGTGCTTTATTTGGGAAGCATTTGTTATTTGTTTGGTGTTTTTAAGGTTCTGTAAATATACACATCATTTTTTAGAGACATTTGTTATCAGTTGTGTTTGTTGATTTGTAGTTTAATTTCATTGGATGTATAGATGTCGTGTGGGGGGGAGGCTCGAGAGCAGGTAGGACCCAGGCGCAGAGACGGGAGGCAAACGGGTTCAGGGCAAGTGGGTTTATTTAACTAACAAAAAGCGCTGCAGAGCAGGATGACAAAACTAAAAACAAAAACTTACTGTGGCATGGCAAGGGACATGGACGCCAGACAAGAAGACGTGATCAACATGAGCAGAAGTTAATGGACCAGCACAGGAGGAAGGCAGAGACAAGACTTATATACAGACAGGGCAGACAAGACACAGGTGAACACGATTAGGGCAGATGGGGACCAAAGGAAGTAAAACTCAAAAACATGACAAGACAGGAAACCTTTCAAAATAAAACAGGAAACAGAACCAAACAAGACAGAACAAGAACTAAAGCGAAAAAAAAGACAACAAACTGAAACCATGACAATAGAAAGGAAAAGAAGTTCAAACATTGATTATAAAAAAGGATATAAGAGATAAAAAAAAAGAAAAAGGAAAAGAAAAAAGATAAAATATTGATTTAATTGCATTTTGAATGAATAAAAAACAATGATTAATAGAATCAGAAATCAGAAAAAGTTTTATTGCCAGGTTCAGTAGAGCGCACTTTACAAAACGAGGAATTTGACTTGGTGTATAGTGCAATTAAGAATAAGTTAAAAATTAAGTTAACAGCAACAACACACTATATACAGTAGAGTAAGGTGAATTAAAGTGGGAGCACAGATGGGCTGGGATGGTGGGGCCTGTAAGTGGCACCGACAGTCCTTTGGTGGGCGGGGGGGGGGGGGGGGGGAGGGGGGGTCACCTGGGGGAGTTGGGGTACTGTTCAGCAGGCTGACTGCAGTGGGGAAGAAGCTGTTCTTGTGGCGCGAGGTCCTGGTCCTGATGGACCGGAGCCTCTTGCCAGAAGGGAGGGGCCGAAAGAGATTATGTCCTGGATGAGAGGGGTTGGCTACAATCCTGGCTGCCTGCCTCCAGGTCCTGGAGATGTGCAGCTCCTGGAGAGACGGGAGGTGGCAGCCGATCACCTTCTCTGCTGAGTGGATGACGCGTTGCAGCTTGGCCTTGTCTCTGGCCGTGGCCGCAGCGAACCAGACTGTGATGGAGGACGTGAGGGTGGATTCGATGATGGCGGTGTAAAAGTCTACCAGCATCTTTTCATGGAGGTGAAACTTCTTCAGCTGCCTCAGGAAGTACATCCTCTGCTGGACCTTCTTAGTGATGGAGCTGATGTTCTGCTCCCACTTGAGGTCCTGGCTGATGATGGTTCCCAGGAAGCAGAAGGACTCCACAGAGGTCACCGGGGAGTCACAGAGGATGACAGGGGGGAGGGGGGCTGGGGCCTTCCTGAAGTCCACTGTCATCTCCACTGTCTTCAGAGCATTAAGCTCCAGGTTGTTAGCGCTGCACTATGACACCAGCCTGGCTATTTCACTCCTGTAGGCCGACTCATCTCCGTCAGAGATGAGGCCGATGAGTGTGGTGTCGTCAGCAAACTTCAGGAGTTTGACAGACAGGTGACCAGCTGTGCAGCTGTTTGTGTACAGGGAGAGTAACAGGGGTGAAAGGACACAGCCCTGGGGGGAATCCGGTGCTTGTGGTCCGAGTATCTGAGACGAGCTTCCCCAGCCTCACATACTGCTGTCTGTCCGTCAGGAAGTCTGTGATCCACCTGCAGGTGGAGTCAGGCACATTCATCTTGGAGAGTTTTTAATACTAAGTCTAGACAGATTTAACACAGGTTTTTGGATGAAAAAGGATTTTTTATAAATCATCTGTTACACTTTTAAGTCTGAAAAAAATATGGAAGGCAGCAAACACAGATCCCTACCGTTTTTAATTTTTTTGTGCTGATATTTGAAAGATAAGTTATGCAAAAAAATAGGTGTTTGCAGTTTTGCCTAAAAAGACGTTTTCGGACCTTTTTGGATCAAATGTTGTCTAAAAGTTCACCTGTAACTTCAATCATTCTGAATTTTTTTAGGAAAACTAAACCACTTCAACTGTGATCTGCAAGGCAATGGTAAAACTATATTTTTTATGGAACAGCCTGCAGTGTTTCTTGTGGGGATCTTTTCTGCCAGGGCTTGCCGGCTTGGTCGGTGGTTGTTGCTGTTACCAATCCAGTTGATATGGTTCTCCATCTGTGTCTAAGTGATATAATCAGAATCAGAATCGTTTATTGTCATTGTACATGGGGATACAATGAAATTGCAGCAGCCTTGGAGTGAAGGAGTTACATAAAATAAAAATAAAAATAGAATAGAAAAAGAAATACTGTATTTACAACTCTTAACAAAAAATGAACAATATGGACAGAAACTGTTAAATATTAAATATTTGTGAATAAAATAGAATGGAATTACATGAGTTGCTGTGAGCACAGCTTAATAAATATCAAGTTATTGCACAGTGACCCGGTTAGACAGTCAGGATATTGCACGCATTGTAGTAAAATTAGAGTGAGGTGTGGTTGGTGGACGTATGTGCATTCCGTATGATAATTGCCTGTGGAAAAAAGCTGTTTCTTAGTCTGTTTGTCCTGGTTCTGATGGACCTGTACCTCCTTCCAGAGGGCAGCAGTTCAAACAGAGGGAAAGCAGAATGGGTGGAGTTAGTGGTGATGCTAGTCACTCTGCTGAGGCAGCGAGACTGGTAAATGTCCTTCAGTGAGGGGAGGGGGCAGCCGATGATCCTCTGCGCTGTCTTTACCACTCTCTGGAGACTCTGCCGTTCTGCTTCAGTGCAGTGGGAAAACCACACTGTGCTGCAGTAGGACAGAATGCTCTCAATGGTTGAGCGGTAGAACGTTACCAGCAGCTCCTGGCTGACGTCGTTCCTCCTAAGTTTTCTCAGGAAGTGCAGGCGTTGCTGGGCCTTCCTGATGACAGTCATGGTGTTGTTAGACCATGTGAGGTCAGCAGAGATGGTGGTGCCCAGGAGGGTGAAGCTGTGGACCCTCTCCACACAGTTTCCATCGATGTAGAGTGGGGGTGGATCTGTTCTGTTTTTTCTGAAGTCCAGGATGATCTCCTTGGTCTTGGTGGTGTTCAGGATGAGGTTATTAGCCTGACACCACCTTGAGAGTTTCAGGACTTCGTCTCTGTAGGCCGTCTCGTCGTCCCCAGAGATCAGCCCCACCACAGTAGTGTCGTCTGCAAACTTCACCACGGTGTTGCTGGTGTGGGCTGGTCTGCAGTCTGCTGTGTACAGTGTATACAGCAGAGGACTCAGCACACATCCCTGTGTGGAGCCTGTGCTCAGCGTCCGGGTGGAGGAGAGGTGGGGGTCAAGTTTGACTGTCTGTGGTCTGTTTGTCAGGAAGTCCTTGATCCACGAGCAGGTGAGTGGGTGGAGTCCTAGTTCAGACAGTTTGTTGACCAGAATGTCAGGAATGATTGTGTTAAAGGCTGAGCTATAGTCCACAAAGAGCATCCTGGCGTAGGTGTCTCTGTGTTCCAGGTGGCTCAGCGCAGTGTGGAGGGTGATGGAAATGGCATCATCCGTTGATCTGTTTGCTTTGTAAGCAAACTGGTGGGGGACGAAGATTGGAGGGAGGGAGTCTTTGATGTGTCCCAGGAGCAGCCGCTCCAGACACTTTGTGATGACAGCAGTGAGTGCAACTGGGCGGAAGTCCGTGAGGAAGGCTGTGGATGAGGACTTTTTGGGTATCGGGATGATAGTGGATGACTTCAGGCAAGCAGGGATGAAAGCCTGAGCTAGCGACAGGTTGAAGATTTTTGTGAAGACCTGGGAGAGTTGATCGGCGCAGGCCCGCAGAACCTTTCCGGGAACTCCATCAGGTCCCGCCGCTTTCCTGGGGTTTACCCTGCTGAACATCCGTGCCATCCGTGCCACGTCCATAAAGGCATTGTTTTTATATTTAGAGCTCTAAGCAACCAAACAGTTGTCTATATAAAAGAGCTTTTACAATTGTGCACTTTTAGCAGGCTGAAAAAATTATCTTTTTAAAATTGCCATTTCAAATTTGGGTTTTAAATTTTGTGTTCCATTTTTCTGTGCTTGTATTGGAAGGATTTGTTATTATTTTGTTTAAAAGTGCTACATATTGTATATACACATAATTTATTTAGAGAAATTTGCTATAGGTTGTGTTTTTTGGTTTTGTAGTTTAATTTCATTGGATTTATATTAAGGAAAAGAAGTTGCAGCATTGATTAAAAAAGGATAAAAGAGACATTTACTGTCTAAGTCTTATGTTACATCTGTAGAACTGTACTGAGAGTTGGGTTTTGTTTTGGAGCACATTCATATGTTTTGTTTGTAAAAAAAAAAGATAAAATATTAGGTTAATTGCATTTTACATGACTAGAAAAGCAATGATTATTCATAAAAATCTATGAAAGACATACAAAACAAATGAAAAAGCAGTCTGCCCTCCCTCTTGTGTCTAAACTATTGTCACCTCACTTCTGGGTTAGTTAGCATATGAACTGGCAGCTGGTGTGTGTGTGTGTGTGTGTGGGGGGGGGGGGGTGAAATTTGACTCCAGCAACAGGGATGATTGAGGAGCAGGCTGCAGCATGAGGAAAAGACTTAAGCATGTAAGAGGAAATGACATCCTACAGTTGACCAGTTCATTTTATATCTGTAAAGAATATTCAAGGAGCATTTAGACATGTTCAGCTATATGCGTGTGAAACTTGGTGTGGATATTTGAAGCATAAGTAATTTTAAAACACACTTGTTTGGAGTCCAGACGGAAAAAGCACAGGTTTTGGGATGAATCAGGATTTTTTTAAAATCATCTGTTTCACCTGGACTTCTGAAAAAAATATGGAAGGCAGCAAACACAGATCCCTACATTTAAAAAAATAAATGGTGTTGATATATGATGATTAAGTTATGAAAAAAAATAGGTGTTTGTAGTTTTGCCTAAAAAGACGTTTTCGGACCTTTTTGGATGTAATGCTCTCTATGATGTCACCTGTAACTTCAATCATTCTGAATTTTTTTAGGAAGCAGTAGCACATAAATGCCTATGAAAGTTGAATTCTTGGTGCTGATAACCTAAACAGAATTTATGCTAAAAATCTTTGTTCAGTCCAAAATTTCATTAAAAAAATCAAGTGATGAAGTTTCTCGTAGACCCTATAGTGTTACATATCAAAGCTGGAGGTTATTAAAGGCATCTAATTCTGAAATCTCAGCTTCCTGAGACAAACGGCTGATTTATAATAAATTTCTATTATTTGGGTGCACATAATCGACCACTTCCTGTTACGCAGGCACCGTCAGGTGTACACCCATGAAACTTTACATGATGAGAGAGGACCCTTCTGAGTATCTCCAGTTTTAATTTCATGCACATCGGACAAAGCAAAGAGAAAATACAGGGCAGAATGTGCCCAATGCAATAACTAGGTGGCGCTATAGAGCTCGTCCAAGATTGTCATATCCATGGGTTCAGAATAGAAGCTTCATCATATCCATTGAATTTCAGTGAGATTGGACAAGGAATGTGCACGTGAGAGCAACTTTTGTGTGCATAGCGAGATGCCCAACTTTGCCGCTCTGTCACGACCACACCCCCGCATTGAAAGTTATGGTTTTTTGTCAGAGTAAACTTCAATGGCTTTTCAACAGGTGGACGTCATTTTCAGGTGTGTCGGCTCATCCTACTCGGAGTAGTGATGCTCCAAGTAAAACATGTCATTTCCTCTTGCCAGCAGGTGGCGCTACACTTTTTCCAGATTTTTTCACTGCAGATGTGTTCAGAGTCAGACTACAATCATGCACATCAATTTTGGATCAGATTGGATTATGCATGGCTGAGTAATGGCCATTTTTCTTTTCATGGCGTGTTTTCGAAACGACCTCCAATTTTGACGCGCCGCCATGGTCACAAACATCCATAAAAACTTAAAAGCTTTGCAATTTAACATCGGACATGTGTCTAGTTTACAAAACCAAAGTTTGGAGTCATTACTCTCAAATCTCTAGGAGGAGTTCGTTCTAGAGCGAGGCCTGCAAATGACCAAAATACAGCAAAAATGACATATTGTCATCAAAATATCAGACTTCCTGTGCGACTGACAGCTTGGTCCCAAGAGACTTTTTTGTAGGTTTCTATCCGATGAACATGCCCTGTTAAAATCAGGTTTGTACTATAAAGCATATGGAGGTGCTCGCGAAAACAAATTTTGCAGGTGGCGCTATCGAGCCATTTTTGTTTACCTATGCCGTTCTCCTATAAAATATGAAATTTTTCGCGACTCCTGATGTGTATACAAAATTTGGTGAGTTTTGGGGTATGTTAAAGGCCTCAAAAAGGCGACGGAAAAGTCGGAAGAATAATAATAATAATAATTAAAGCTACAAGTAGCATTTAGCGGGCCCGAGCACGTGCCACCGCCTGGCACGAGCGACCGCCCCGTGAGCAACGCCCTGCTCGAGCCATTCTCGTCGTTTTTTCTTGTCCATTCTGGAGCTCCAAGCTAATGTTAATATGACAGCAGCCTGTGGGGGGGGGGGGGAGGGGGACTATAATCTGTTGCCTTAAAGGACAAAGACTTTTGCATATAGCATGAAAAAAATTCTTAAATCTAAGCCTCGTTTAGACCTGCTCATTTTCTCATCAAGTAGAAGAAGGTTTTTATCAGATTAAGAAACAAGCAATGATGATAATTGCTATCACTGTCCCTAAGGATGAGAACAATAGAACTCATTCAATTTTCACTACAATGTCTAGATGAGTGTCAGCTATGTCTGATAACTTGGCCAATTAGCTGGACCGGGATCTTACAAAGTGCAGGTGGTTTAACGTCCAGTGTGATGAGTCTGTGGACGGCAACAGTTCAGCATAGCTTTTGGTTTCCACAAGAGAAGAATTCCTGACACATCTGCCCTAACAGACAACTACAAGAGGAGTTGAAATGTATAACACGGTGAAGGAGTTTTTGTGCAGAAAAAGGTACCATTAGAAAAGCTGGTAGCCATACCTGCAGACGGGGCTCCTGCTATGATTGACCGACAAACAGGTTTCATCACTCACTGTAAAGCTGACCAAGACTTTCCAAAATGTCTGCATTACTCCTGCTTCTTTCACCAGTAGGCCTTATGTGCAGAAGTGATTGGCTCTGGACATATAATGACTCCTATTGTGAAAATCATAAAAAACCTCAGCTGCAAAGCAAAACAGAACAGGATTTTTAAGGTGCTATTGGTGGAGATATCTGCTGAATATGGTGAATCTGAACTTGTATTCTTGACTGACATTACTGGAAAACTAAACCACTTGATCTGCGAGCTGCAAGACATTGGTAAAACTATATTTTTTTATTGACCAGCCTGCCTGAGCCAGTGTTTTTCTTGTGGGGATCTTTTCTGCCAGGGCTTGTCAGCTTGGTCAGTGGATGTTGCTGCAGTTGTCTCCCTTGCTGGGACAGCTGGAGTTAAACACAGCAGCCTCACGGCTGTGAAGTGGACCCCGTTGCTGTCCCAGTCTGGATGGGCACTGTGGTGATGTTCCAATGTTCAGGCTGGCTCCTGGTATGAAGAGATTCCCAATTACCATTTCCTAACCGCAGAGCCAAGGATGTGTTTACATGTTTAGGTCAAAAATGTGATGAACAGCTTCATGTTGTCTATTGATGTAAGTTTAAACCTAAACATGTTTCCCTGTTACTAATCCAGTTGATATGGTTCTCCATCTGTGTCTAGGTGATAGAAAAGCATTTTTTTATATTTAGAGCTCCAAGCAAACAAACAGTTGTCTATATAAGAGCTTTTACAATTGTGGACTTTTAGCAGGTCTCTGAATACATGTGACCAATGTATGGTGGATTTTCACAGACTTTGTGTAAAACTGAAGGTGACAGAGACTTTGGAGAAGTGGCTACATTGCTCTGGACTTCTTTGTTTCATCCACAGAAGAGTAAAATATGTGATTGATTTTGAAAAGCTTCTGAAAAATGTATCTTTTTAAAATTGCAATTTCTAATTTGGGTTTTACATTTTGTGTTCCATTTTTTGTGATTTTATTAGAAAGATTTGTTATTTATTTGGTGTTTAAAGGTGGTACATAATGTATATACACAATCTTCTTAGAGACATTTGCTATATGTTGTGTTTGTTGTCGTTGTAGTTCAATTTCTTTGGATGTATTGAAAGGAAATGAAAAGAAGTTGCAGCATTGATTAAAAAAGCATAAAAGAGACATTTACTGTCTGATGTTACATCTGTAGGAGTGTACTGAGACTGGGTTTTGTTTTGGAGCACATTCATATATTTTGTTTGTAAAAAAAAAAAAAGATAAAATATAAAGTTAATTGTATTTTGGATGAATAAAAAAGCAATGATTAGTGCTAAGGATGTATAAAAGACAAACAAAACAAAGGAAATTGCTGTATTTTAGTGTTGAACTAGGCTTTCTAACTGTTCTACTTTCTGTCTGCCACTCCTGGCTAATTTACATGTGAGCACACAGCCGGGGGGGGGGGGGGGGGGGGGGGGGGGGCTAACTCCACTCCTGCAGCAGGGGAGACTGATGAAAAGCTTGAGGATGTAAGATTGAATAAATAAAATCCTAGAGTTGACCAGTTCATTTTATAAATGTAAATATTTTTTATTTTGGTGCTGAAAAACTAAACAGATGTTATGATAAAAATATTTGCTTGAGTCAAAATGTCCAAAAATTTGCTTTCAGCACAATAGGGTGATTAAGGTGGTTAAATGTTTCTCGTACGTATAGTGCTGCTTTTCAAACGTGGAGCTTTGTAAGACGCATCTAATTCTGAAATCTCAGCTTCCTGAGACAAACGGCTGATTTCCTATGAAGCTTGATTATATGATCATGCTTCATGATCATTTATGAACATATATAGCTCGTCCAAAATTGTCATATCCATGGGTTCAGAATGGAAGTTTCATCAAATCTACTTAATTTCAGTGAGATCAGACAAGGAATGTGAAAGTGAGAGCAACATTTGTGCATGGCGAGATACCCAACTTCGCCGCTCTGTCACGACCACACCCCCGCGTTGAAAGATTTGTTTTTCATCAGAGTAAACTTCAATGGTTTTTCAACAGGTGGACGTCATTTTGAGGTGTGGTTTGCTCATCCTACTTGGAGCAGTGATGCTCCAAGTAAAACATGTCATTTCCTGTTGCCAACAGGTGGCGCTACACCTGTTTCGGATTTTTCCACTGCAGATGTGTTCAAAGTCAGACTACAATCATGCACAACAAATTTGGATCAGATTAGATTATTTATGGCTGAGTAATGGCCATTTTTCTTTTCATGGCGTGATTTCGAAACGACCTCAAATTTTGACGCGCCGCCACGGTCACAAACAACCGTAAAAACTTAAAAGCTTCGCAATTTAAGATCGGACATGTGTTTAGTTTACAAAACCAAAGTTTGGAGTCATTGTTCAAAAATCTCTAGGAGGAGTTCGTTCTAGAACGAGGCCTGCAAAGGACCAAAATAGAGCAAAACTGACATATTGACATCAATATAGCAGACTTCCTGTGCGACTGACAGCTTGGTCCCAAGAGACTTTTTTGTAGGTTTCCATCTAATGAACATGTCCTGTAAATATCAAGCTTGTATGTTAAAGAACATGGCGGGGCTCTCAAAAACAAACATTGTAGGTGGCGCTATTGAGCCGTTTTTTGTTCACCCATGCAAGTGCTGTGTATTTAAGTTGGAGATATGTAAGAGGCCTCTCATTCTGAAATCTCAGCCTCGTGATACAAACGGCTGATTTTTTATGAATTTTTAATTATCTGACTGCAACGCAATCAACCACTTCCTGTTTGGTGGTGGCTTGCGCAGGCACCGTCAGGTGTACACCCATGAAACTTTAGACGATGAGAGAAGACCCTTATGAGTATCTCCTGTTGTAATTTTATGAATGTCGGACAAAGCACAGAGAAAAGATAGGTCAGAATGTGACATAAAATGTATTTGTCAATATCTAGGTGGCGCTATGGAGCTCGTCCAAGATTGTCATATCCATTGGTTCAGAATGGAAGCCTCATCACCTCTATTGAATTTCAGTGAGATTGGACAAGGAATGTGCACGTGAGAGCAACTTTTGTGTGCATGGCGAGACGCCCAACTTCGCCGCTCTGTCACGACCACACCCCCGCATTGAAAGTTATGGCTTTTTATCAGAGTAAACATCAATGGCTTTTCAACAGGTGGACATCATTTTGAGGTGTGTCGGCTCATCCTACTTGGAGCAGTGATGCTCCAAGTAAAACATGTCATTTCCTTTTACCAGCAGGTGGCGCTACACCTATTCCAGATTCTTCCACTCCAGATGTGTTCAGAGTCAGACTACAATCATGCATATCAACTTTGGATCATATTGGATTTTGCATGGCTGAGTAATGGCCATTTTTCTTTTCATGGCGTGTTTTCAAAATGACCTCCATTTTCGACGCGCCGCCACGGTCACAAACAACCGTAAAAACGTAAAAGCTTCGCAATTTAACATCGGACATGTGTTTAGTTTACAAAACCAAAGTTTGGAGTCATTATTCACAAATCTCTAGGAGGAGTTCGCTCTAGAGTGAGGCCTGCAAATGTCCAAAATGAAGCAAAAATGACATATTGACCTCAATATATCAGACTTCCTGTGCGAGTGACAGGTGGGTCCTTTCAGACTTTTTTGTAGGTCTCCATCTGAAGAACATGCCCTGTAAAAATCAAGCTTGTACGTTAAAGCGTATGCGGGGCGTCGGGACAAAAGTCACTGTAGGTGGCGCTATCAAGCCGTTTTTCTGCGCCCATGCCAATCTCCTATAAAAGACGAAATTTTTCGCGACTCCTGATGTGTGTGCCAAATTTGGTGAGTTTTGGGGTATGTTAAAGGCCTCAAAAAGGCGACTCTTCCGGTAGAATAATAATAATAATAATTAAAGCTACAAGTAGCATTTAGCGGGCCCGAGCACGTGCGACCGCGTGGCACGAGCGACCGCCCCGTGAGCAACGCCCTGCTCGAGCCATTCTCGTCGTTTTTTCTTGTCCATTCTGGAGCTCCAAGCTATTGTTAATACGACAGCAGCCTGGGGGGGGGGGGGGGGGGGGGGGGGGGGGGGGGGCTGTAATCTGTTGCCTTAAGGGACAAAGACTTTTGCATATAGCATGAAAAAAATTCAAGCAATGATGATAATTGCTATCACTGTCCCTAAGGATGAGAACAATAGAACTCATTCAATTTCCACTACAATGTCTAGATGAGTGTCAGCTATGTCTGATAACTTGGCCAATTAGCTGGACCGGGATCTTGCAAAGTGCAGGTGGTTAACGTCCAGTGTGATGAGCCTGTGGACGGCAACAGTACAGCATAGCTTTTGGTTTCCACAAGAGAAGAACTCCTGACACATCTGCCCTAACAGACATCTACAAGAGGAGTTGAAATGTATAACACGGTGAAGGAGTTTTTGTGCAGAAAAAGGTACAATTAGAAAAGCTGGTAGCAGTGACTGCAGATGGGACTCCTGCTATGATCAATAGACAAACAGGTTTCATCACTCACTGTAAAGCTGACCCAGACTTTCCAAAATGTCTGCATTACTGCTGCGTCATTCACCAGCAGGCCTTATGTGCAGAAGTGATTGGCTCTGGACATATAATGACTCTTATTCTGAAAATCGTAAACAACCTCAGCTGCAAAGCTAAACAGCACAGGATTTTTAAGGTGCTATTGGAGGAGATGTCTGTTGAATATGGTGAATATGAACATTGTGAATCTGAACTTGCATTCTTGACTGACATTACTGGAAAACTAAACCACTTGATCTGCGAGCTGCAAGACAATGGCAAAACTATTTTTTTTTGACCAGCCTGCCTGAGCCAGTGTTTTTCTTGTGGGGATCTTTTCTGCCAGGGCTTGTCAGCTTGGTCAGTGGATGTTGCTGCAGTTGTCTACCTTGCTGGGACAGCTGGAGTTAAACACAGCAGCTCACGGCTCTGAAGTGGACCCCGTTGCTGTCCCAGTCTGGATGGGCACTGTGGCGATGTTCCAATGGCCAGGCTGGCTCCTGGTATAAAGAGATTCCCAAATACCATTTCCTAACCGCAGAGCCAAGGATGTGTTTACATGTTTAGGTCAAAAATGTGATGGACAGCTTCATGTTGTCTAAACATGCCACCCTGTTATTAATCCAGTTGATATGGTTCTCCATCTGTGTCTAGGTGATAGAAAAGCATTTTTTTTATATTTAGAGCTCTAAGCAAACAAACAGTTGTCTATATAAAAGAGTTTTTACAATTGTGCACTTTTAGCAGGTCTCTGAGTTCATGTGACCAATGTATGGTGGATTTTCACAGACCTTGTTTAAAACTGAAGGTGAGAGAGACTTAGAGAAATGGCTTCATTGTTCTGGAGTTCTTTGTTTCATCCACAGAAGAGTAGAATTGGTGATTGATTTTGAAAAGCTGCTGAAAAAAGTATCTTTTTCAAATTGCAATTTCTAACTTGGGTTTTACATTTTGTGTTCCATTTTTTGTGCTTTAATTGGGAAGCATTTGTTATTTGTTTGGTGTTTTTAAGGTTCTGCAAATATACACATCATTTTTTAGAGACATTTGTTATCAGTTGTGTTTGTTGATTTGTAGTTTAATTTCATTGGATGTATAGATGTCGTGTGGGGGGGGAGGCTCGAGAGCAGGTAGGACCCAGGCGCAGAGACGGGAGGCAAACGGGTTCAGGGCAAGTGGGTTTATTTAACTAACAAAAAGCGCTGCAGAGCAGGGTGACAAAACTGGTCCTGGCGAGGTCCTGGTCCTTATGGACCGGAGCCTCTTGCCAGAAGGGAGGGGCCGAAAGAGATTATGTCCTGGATGAGAGGGGTTGGCTACAATCCTGGCTGCCCGCCTCCAGGTCCTGGAGATGTGCAGCTCCTGGAGAGACGGGAGGTGGCAGCCGATCACCTTCTCTGCTGAGTGGATGACGCGTTGCAGCTTGGCCTTGTCTCTGGCCGTGGCCGCAGCGAACCAGACTGTGATGGAGGACGTGAGGGTGGATTCGATGATGGCGGTGTAAAAGTCTACCAGCATCTTTTCAGGGAGGTGAAACTTCTTCAGCTGCCTCAGGAAGTACATCCTCTGCTGGACCTTCTTAGTGATGGAGCTGATGTTCTGCTCCCACTTGAGGTCCTGGCTGATGATGGTTCCCAGGAAGCAGAAGGACTCCACAGAGGTCACCGGGGAGTCACAGAGGATGACAGGGGGGAGGGGGGCTGGGGCCTTCCTGAAGTCCACTGTCATCTCCACTGTCTTCAGAGCATTAAGCTCCAGGTTGTTAGCGCTGCACTATGACACCAGCCTGGCTATTTCACTCCTGTAGGCCGACTCATCTCCGTCAGAGATGAGGCCGATGAGTGTGGTGTCGTCAGCAAACTTCAGGAGTTTGACAGACAGGTGACCAGCTGTGCAGCTGTTTGTGTACAGGGAGAGTAACAGGGGTGAAAGGACACAGCCCTGGGGGGATCCGGTGCTTGTGGTCCGAGTATCTGAGACGAGCTTCCCCAGCCTCACATACTGCTGTCTGTCCGTCAGGAAGTCTGTGATCCACCTGCAAGTGGAGTCAGGCACATTCATCTTGGAGAGTTTTTAATACTAAAGATGTATGAAAGACATACCGAAAAAATATGTCTTTCAGTGTTTAACTGGCTGTCTTTGGATTATGCATGCCTGAGTAATGACCATTCTTACTCCTCATCTCTCTGTTCACTGCTTGCTAATTTACATAGCAGGGGTCCCAGCAGGAGGGGGCGGGGTTGTAACACGACTCCTTCAGCAGAGCCAGGCTGAGAGAGGCTTTGACATGTAAGATGTTAGATGTTAGAATGCCAGATGTTAGAATGACCAGTTCATTTTATATCTATGAAAATATTCAGGGAGCTATGGGACATGTTCAGCTTTAGGTCTGTGAAAATTGGTGTCGATTGTTGAAACATAAGTTACCATAAAAAAATGTTTGTTTGGAGTCTAGACAGATTTAACACAGGTTTTTGGATGAAAAGGATTTTTTATAAATCATCTGTTACACTTTTAAGTCTGAAAAAAATATGGAAGGCAGCAAACACAGATCCCTACCGTTTTTAATTTTTTTGTGCTGATATTTGAAAGATAAGTTATGCAAAAAAATAGGTGTTTGCAGTTTTGCCTAAAAAGACGTTTTCGGACCTTTTTGGATGTAATGCTCTGTAAGATGTCACCTGTAACTTCAATCATTCTGAATTTTTTTAGGAAGCAGTAGCACATAAATGCCTATGAAAGTTGAATTCTTGGTGCTGATAACCTAAACATAATTTATGCTAAAAATCTTTGTTCAGTCCAAAATTTCATTAAAAAAATCAAGTGATGAAGTTTCTCGTAGACCCTATAGTGTTACATATCAAAGCTGGAGGTTATTAAAGGCATCTAATTCTGAAATCTCAGCTTCCTGAGACAAACGGCTGATTTATAATAAATTTCTATTATTTGGGTGCACATAATCGACCACTTCCTGTTACGCAGGCACCGTCAGGTGTACACCCATGAAACTTTACATGATGAGAGAAGACCCTTCTGAGTATCTCCAGTTTTAATTTCATGCACATCGGACAAAGCAAAGAGAAAATACAGGGCAGAATGTGCCCCATGCAATAACTAGGTGGCGCTATAGAGCTCGTCCAAGATTGTCATATCCATGGGTTCAGAATAGAAGCTTCATCATATCCATTGAATTTCAGTGAGATTGGACAAGGAATGTGCACGTGAGAGCAACTTTTGTGTGCATAGCGAGATGCCCAACTTTGCCGCTCTGTCACGACCACACCCCCGCATTGAAAGTTATGGTTTTTTGTCAGAGTAAACTTCAATGGCTTTTCAACAGGTGGACGTCATTTTCAGGTGTGTCGGCTCATCCTACTCGGAGTAGTGATGCTCCAAGTAAAACATGTCATTTCCTCTTGCCAGCAGGTGGCGCTACACTTTTTCCAGATTTTTTCACTGCAGATGTGTTCAGAGTCAGACTACAATCATGCACATCAATTTTGGATCAGATTGGATTTTGCATGGCTGAGTAATGGCCATTTTTCTTTTCATGGCGTGTTTTCGAAACGACCTCCAATTTTGACGCGCCGCCATGGTCACAAACATCCATAAAAACTTAAAAGCTTCGCAATTTAACATCGGACATGTGTATAGTTTACACAACCAAAGTTTGAAGTCATTACTCCAAAATCTCTAGGAGGAGTTCGTTCTAGAGCGAGGCCTGCAAATGTCCAAAATGAAGCAAAAATGACATATTGACCTCAATATATCAGACTTCCTGTGCGAGTGACAGGTGGGTCCTTTCAGACTTTTTTGTAAGTCTCCATCTGAAGAACATGCCCTGTAAAAATCAAGCTTGTACGTTAAAGCGTATGCGGGGCGTCGGGACAAAAGTCACTGTAGGTGGCGCTATCGAGCCGTTTTTGTGCGCCCATGCCAATCTCCTATAAAATACGAAATTTTTCGCGACTCCTGATGTGTGTGCCAAATTTGGTGAGTTTTGGGGTATGTTAAAGGCCTCAAAAAGGCGACTCTTCCGGTAGAATAATAATAATAATAATAATTAAAGCTACAAGTAGCATTTAGCGGGCCCGAGCACGTGCGACCGCATGGCACGAGCGACTGCCCCGTGAGCAACGCCCTGCTCGAGCCATTCTCGTCGTTTTTTCTTGTCCATTCTGGAGCTCCAAGCTATTGTTAACACGACAGCAGCCTGGGGGGGGGGGGGGGGGGGGGGGGGGGGGGCTGTAATCTGTTGCCTTAAGGGACAAAGACTTTTGCATATAGCATGAAAAAAATTCAAGCAATGATGATAATTGCTATCACTGTCCCTAAGGATGAGAACAATAGAACTCATTCAATTTCCACTACAATGTCTAGATGAGTGTCAGCTATGTCTGATAACTTGGCCAATTAGCTGGACCGGGATCTTGCAAAGTGCAGGTGGTTAACGTCCAGTGTGATGAGTCTGTGGACGGCAACAGTACAGCATAGCTTTTGGTTTCCACAAGAGAAGAACTCCTGACACATCTGCCCTAACAGACAACTACAAGAGGAGTTGAAATGTATAACACGGTGAAGGAGTTTTTGTGCAGAAAAAGGTACAATTAGAAAAGCTGGTAGCAGTGACTGCAGATGGGACTCCTGCTATGATCAATAGACAAACAGGTTTCATAACTCACTGTAAAGCTGACCCAGACTTTCCAAAATGTCTGCATTACTGCTGCGTCATTCACCAGCAGGCCTTATGTGCAGAAGTGATTGGCTCTGGACATATAATGACTCTTATTCTGAAAATCGTAAACAACCTCAGCTGCAAAGCAAAACAGCACAGGATTTTTAAGGTGCTATTGGAGGAGATGTCTGTTGAATATGGTGAATATGAACATTGTGAATCTGAACTTGCATTCTTGACTGACATTACTGGAAAACTAAACCACTTGATCTGCGAGCTGCAAGACAATGGCAAAACTATTTTTTTTTGACCAGCCTGCCTGAGCCAGTGTTTTTCTTGTGGGGATCTTTTCTGCCAGGGCTTGTCAGCTTGGTCAGTGGATGTTGCTGCAGTTGTCTACCTTGCTGGGACAGCTGGAGTTAAACACAGCAGCTCACGGCTCTGAAGTGGACCCCGTTGCTGTCCCAGTCTGGATGGGCACTGTGGCGATGTTCCAATGGCCAGGCTGGCTCCTGGTATAAAGAGATTCCCAAATACCATTTCCTAACCGCAGAGCCAAGGATGTGTTTACATGTTTAGGTCAAAAATGTGATGGACAGCTTCATGTTGTCTAAACATGCCACCCTGTTATTAATCCAGTTGATATGGTTCTCCATCTGTGTCTAGGTGATAGAAAAGCATTTTTTTTTATATTTAGAGCTCTAAGCAAACAAAAAGTTGTCTATATAAAAGAGCTTTTACAATTGTGCACTTTTAGCAGGTCTCTGAGTTCATGTGACCAATGTATGGTGGATTTTCACAGACCTTGTTTAAAACTGAAGGTGAGAGAGACTTAGAGAAATGGCTTCATTGTTCTGGAGTTCTTTGTTTCATCCACAGAAGAGTAGAATTGGTGATTGATTTTGAAAAGCTGCTGAAAAAAGTATCTTTTTCAAATTGCAATTTCTAACTTGGGTTTTACATTTTGTGTTCCATTTTTTGTGCTTTAATTGGGAAGCATTTATTTGTTTGGTGTTTTTAAGGTTCTGCAAATATACACATCATTTTTTAGAGACATTTGTTATCAGTTGTGTTTGTTGATTTGTAGTTTAATTTCATTGGATGTATAGATGTCGTGTGGGGGGGAGGCTCGAGAGCAGGTAGGACCCAGGCCCAGAGACGGGAGGCAAACGGGTTCAGGGCAAGTGGGTTTATTTAACTAACAAAAAGCGCTGCAGAGCAGGATGACAAAACTAAAAACAAAAACTTACTGTGGCATGGCAAGGGACATGGACGCCAGACAAGAAGACGTGATCAACATGAGCAGAAGTTAATGGACCAGCACAGGAGGAAGGCAGAGACAAGACTTATATACAGACAGGGCAGACAAGACACAGGTGAACACGATTAGGGCAGATGGGGACCAAAGGAAGTAAAACTCAAGAAACATGACAAGACAGGAAACCTTTCAAAATAAAACAGGAAACAGAACCAAACAAGACAGAACAAGAACTAAAGCGAAAAAAAAGACAACAAACTGAAACCATGACAATAGAAAGGAAAAGAAGTTCAAACATTGATTATAAAAAAGGATATAAGAGATAAAAAAAAAGAAAAAGGAAAAGAAAAAAGATAAAATATTGATTTAATTGCATTTTGAATGAATAAAAAACAATGATTAATAGAATCAGAAATCAGAAAAAGTTTTATTGCCAGGTTCAGTAGAGCGCACTTTACAAAACGAGGAATTTGACTTGGTGTATAGTGCAATTAAGAATAAGTTAAAAATTAAGTTAACAACAACAACACACTATATACAGTAGAGTAAGGTGAATTAAAGTGGGAGCACAGATGGGCTGGGATGGTGGGGCCTGTAAGTGGCACCGACAGTCCTTTGGTGGGCGGGGGGGGGGGGAGGGGGGGTCACCTGGGGGAGTTGGGGTACTGTTCAGCAGGCTGACTGCAGTGGGGAAGAAGCTGTTCTTGTGGCGCGAGGTCCTGGTCCTGATGGACCGGAGCCTCTTGCCAGAAGGGAGGGGCCGAAAGAGATTATGTCCTGGATGAGAGGGGTTGGCTACAATCCTGGCTGCCCGCCTCCAGGTCCTGGAGATGTGCAGCTCCTGGAGAGACGGGAGGTGGCAGCCGATCACCTTCTCTGCTGAGTGGATGACGCGTTGCAGCTTGGCCTTGTCTCTGGCCGTGGCCGCAGCGAACCAGACTGTGATGGAGGACGTGAGGGTGGATTCGATGATGGCGGTGTAAAAGTCTACCAGCATCTTTTCAGGGAGGTGAAACTTCTTCAGCTGCCTCAGGAAGTACATCCTCTGCTGGACCTTCTTAGTGATGGAGCTGATGTTCTGCTCCCACTTGAGGTCCTGGCTGATGATGGTTCCCAGGAAGCAGAAGGACTCCACAGAGGTCACCGGGGAGTCACAGAGGATGACAGGGGGGAGGGGGGCTGGGGCCTTCCTCAAGTCCACTGTCATCTCCACTGTCTTCAGAGCATTAAGCTCCAGGTTGTTAGCGCTGCACTATGACACCAGCCTGGCTATTTCACTCCTGTAGGCCGACTCATCTCCGTCAGAGATGAGGCCGATGAGTGTGGTGTCGTCAGCAAACTTCAGGAGTTTGACAGACAGGTGACCAGCTGTGCAGCTGTTTGTGTACAGGGAGAGTAACAGGGGTGAAAGGACACAGCCCTGGGGGGAATCCGGTGCTTGTGGTCCGAGTATCTGAGACGAGCTTCCCCAGCCTCACATACTGCTGTCTGTCCGTCAGGAAGTCTGTGATCCACCTGCAGGTGGAGTCAGGCACATTCATCTTGGAGAGTTTTTAATACTAAGTCTAGACAGATTTAACACAGGTTTTTGGATGAAAAAGGATTTTTTATAAATCATCTGTTACACTTTTAAGTCTGAAAAAAATATGGAAGGCAGCAAACACAGATCCCTACCGTTTTTAATTTTTTTGTGCTGATATTTGAAAGATAAGTTATGCAAAAAAATAGGTGTTTGCAGTTTTGCCTAAAAAGACGTTTTCGGACCTTTTTGGATCAAATGTTGTCTAAAAGTTCACCTGTAACTTCAATCATTCTGAATTTTTTTAGGAAAACTAAACCACTTCAACTGTGATCTGCAAGGCAATGGTAAAACTATATTTTTTATGGAACAGCCTGCAGTGTTTCTTGTGGGGATCTTTTCTGCCAGGGCTTGCCGGCTTGGTCGGTGGTTGTTGCTGTTACCAATCCAGTTGATATGGTTCTCCATCTGTGTCTAAGTGATATAATCAGAATCAGAATCGTTTATTGTCATTGTACATGGGGATACAATGAAATTGCAGCAGCCTTGGAGTGAAGGAGTTACATAAAATAAAAATAAAAATAGAATAGAAAAAGAAATACTGTATTTACAACTCTTAACAAAAAATGAACAATATGGACAGAAACTGTTAAATATTAAATATTTGTGAATAAAATAGAATGGAATTACATGAGTTGCTGTGAGCACAGCTTAATAAATATCAAGTTATTGCACAGTGACCTGGTTAGACAGTCAGGATATTGCACGCATTGTAGTAAAATTAGAGTGAGGTGTGGTTGGTGGACGTATGTGCATTCCGTATGATAATTGCCTGTGGAAAAAAGCTGTTTCTTAGTCTGTTTGTCCTGGTTCAGATGGACCTGTACCTCCTTCCAGAGGGCAGCAGTTCAAACAGAGGGAAAGCAGAATGGGTGGAGTTAGTGGTGATGCTAGTCACTCTGCTGAGGCAGCGAGACTGGTAAATGTCCTTCAGTGAGGGGAGGGGGCAGCCGATGATCCTCTGCGCTGTCTTTACCATTCTCTGGAGACTCTGCCGTTCTGCTTCAGTGCAGTGGGAAAACCACACTGTGATGCCATAGGACAGAATGCTCTCAATGGTTGAGCGGTAGAACGTTACCAGCAGCTCCTGGCTGACGTCGTTCCTCCTAAGTTTTCTCAGGAAGTGCAGGCGTTGCTGGGCCTTCCTGATGACAGTCATGGTGTTGTTAGACCATGTGAGGTCAGCAGAGATGGTGGTGCCCAGGAGGGTGAAGCTGTGGACCCTCTCCACACAGTTTCCATCGATGTAGAGTGGGGGTGGATCTGTTCTGTTTTTTCTGAAGTCCAGGATGATCTCCTTGGTCTTGGTGGTGTTCAGGATGAGGTTATTAGCCTGACACCACCTTGAGAGTTTCAGGACTTCGTCTCTGTAGGCCGTCTCGTCGTCCCCAGAGATCAGCCCCACCACAGTAGTGTCGTCTGCAAACTTCACCACGGTGTTGCTGGTGTGGGCTGGTCTGCAGTCTGCTGTGTACAGTGTATACAGCAGAGGACTCAGCACACATCCCTGTGTGGAGCCTGTGCTCAGCGTCCGGGTGGAGGAGAGGTGGGGGTCAAGTTTGACTGTCTGTGGTCTGTTTGTCAGGAAGTCCTTGATCCACGAGCAGGTGAGTGGGTGGAGTCCTAGTTCAGACAGTTTGTTGACCAGAATGTCAGGAATGATTGTGTTAAAGGCTGAGCTATAGTCCACAAAGAGCATCCTGGCGTAGGTGTCTCTGTGTTCCAGGTGGCTCAGCGCAGTGTGGAGGGTGATGGAAATGGCATCATCCGTTGATCTGTTTGCTTTGTAAGCAAACTGGTGGGGGACGAAGATTGGAGGGAGGGAGTCTTTGATGTGTCCCAGGAGCAGCCGCTCCAGACACTTTGTGATGACAGCAGTGAGTGCAACTGGGCGGAAGTCCGTGAGGAAGGCTGTGGATGAGGACTTTTTGGGTATCGGGATGATAGTGGATGACTTCAGGCAAGCAGGGATGAAAGCCTGAGCTAGCGACAGGTTGAAGATTTTTGTGAAGACCTGGGAGAGTTGATCGGCGCAGGCCCGCAGAACCTTTCCGGGAACTCCATCAGGTCCCGCCGCTTTCCTGGGGTTTACCCTGCTGAACATCCGTGCCATCCGTGCCACGTCCATAAAGGCATTGTTTTTATATTTAGAGCTCTAAGCAACCAAACAGTTGTCTATATAAAAGAGCTTTTACAATTGTGCACTTTTAGCAGGCTGAAAAAATTATCTTTTTAAAATTGCCATTTCAAATTTGGGTTTTAAATTTTGTGTTCCATTTTTCTGTGCTTGTATTGGAAGGATTTGTTATTATTTTGTTTAAAAGTGCTACATATTGTATATACACATAATTTATTTAGAGAAATTTGCTATACGTTGTGTTTTTTGGTTTTGTAGTTTAATTTCATTGGATTTATATTAAGGAAAAGAAGTTGCAGCATTGATTAAAAAAGGATAAAAGAGACATTTACTGTCTAAGTCTTATGTTACATCTGTAGAACTGTACTGAGAGTTGGGTTTTGTTTTGGAGCACATTCATATGTTTTGTTTGTAAAAAAAAAAGATAAAATATTAGGTTAATTGCATTTTACATGACTAGAAAAGCAATGATTATTCATAAAAATCTATGAAAGACATACAAAACAAATGAAAAAGCAGTCTGCCCTCCCTCTTGTGTCTAAACTCTTGTCACCTCACTGCTGGGTTAGTTAGCATATGAACTGGCAGCTGGTGTGTGTGTGTGGGGGGGGGGGGGGGGGGGGGGTGAAATTTGACTCCAGCAACAGGGATGATTGAGGAGCAGGCTGCAGCATGAGGAAAAGACTTAAGCATGTAAGAGGAAATGACATCCTACAGTTGACCAGTTCATTTTATATCTGTAAAGAATATTCAAGAAGCATTTAGACATGTTCAGCTATATGCGTGTGAAACTTGGTGTGGATATTTGAAGCATAAGTAATTTTAAAACACACTTGTTTGGAGTCCAGACGGAAAAAGCACAGGTTTTGGGATGAATCAGGATTTTTTTAAAATCATCTGTTTCACCTGGACTTCTGAAAAAAATATGGAAGGCAGCAAACACAGATCCCTACATTTAAAAAAATAAATGGTGTTGATATATGATGATTAAGTTATGAAAAAAAATAGGTGTTTGTAGTTTTGCCTAAAAAGACGTTTTCGGACCTTTTTGGATGTAATGCTCTCTAAGATGTCACCTGTAACTTCAATCATTCTGAATTTTTTTAGGAAGCAGTAGCACATAAATGCCTATGAAAGTTGAATTCCTGGTGCTGATAACCTAAACAGAATTTATGCTAAAAATCTTTGTTCAGTCCAAAATTTCATTAAAAAAATCAAGTGATGAAGTTTCTCGTAGACCCTATAGTGTTACATATCAAAGCTGGAGGTTATTAAAGGCATCTAATTCTGAAATCTCAGCTTCCTGAGACAAACGGCTGATTTATAATAAATTTCTATTATTTGGGTGCACATAATCGACCACTTCCTGTTACGCAGGCACCGTCAGGTGTACACCCATGAAACTTTACATGATGAGAGAGGACCCTTCTGAGTATCTCCAGTTTTAATTTCATGCACATCGGACAAAGCAAAGAGAAAATACAGGGCAGAATGTGCCCAATGCAATAACTAGGTGGCGCTATAGAGCTCGTCCAAGATTGTCATATCCATGGGTTCAGAATAGAAGCTTCATCATATCCATTGAATTTCAGTGAGATTGGACAAGGAATGTGCACGTGAGAGCAACTTTTGTGTGCATAGCGAGATGCCCAACTTTGCAGCTCTGTCACGACCACACCCCCGCATTGAAAGTTATGGTTTTTTGTCAGAGTAAACTTCAATGGCTTTTCAACAGGTGGACGTCATTTTCAGGTGTGTCGGCTCATCCAACTCGGAGTAGTGATGCTCCAAGTAAAACATGTCATTTCCTCTTGCCAGCAGGTGGCGCTACACTTTTTCCAGATTTTTTCACTGCAGATGTGTTCAGAGTCAGACTACAATCATGCACATCAATTTTGGATCAGATTGGATTATGCATGGCTGAGTAATGGCCATTTTTCTTTTCATGGCGTGTTTTCAAAATGACCTCGAATTTTGACGCGCCGCCACGGTCACAAACAACCGTAAAAACTTAAAAGCTTCGCAATTTAACATCGGACATGGGTCTAGTTTACAAAACCAAAGTTTGGAGTCATTATTCATAAATCTCTAGGAGGAGTTCGTTCTAGAACGAGACCTGCAAATGTCCAAAATGCAGCAAAAATGACATATTGACATCCATATAGCAGACTTCCTGTGCAACTGACAGCTTGGTCCCAAGAGACTTTTTTGTAGGTTTCCATCTGATGGACATTCCTTGAAAAAATCAAGCTTGTATGTCAAAGCATGTGGCGGGGCTCGCCAAAACAAATTTTGTAGGTGGCGCTATCGAGCCATTTTTGTGCACCCATGTCAGTCTCCCATAAAATATAAAATTTTTCGCGACTCCTGATGTGTGTGCGAAATTTGGTGAGTTTTGGGGTATGTTAAAGGCCTCAAAAAGGCGACTGTTCCGTCGGAAGAAAAATAATAATAATAATAATCCGAGTAAATACAATAGGGTCCTTGCACTACGTGCTCGGGCCCTAATAATAATAAACATTCGAATTACAATAGGGTCCTTGCACTCCGTGCTCGGGCCCTAATAATAATAATAATAATAATTAAAGCTACAAGTAGCATTTAGCGGGCCCGAGCACGTGCGACCGCATGGCACGAGCGACCGCCCCGTGAGCAACGCCCTGCTCGAGCCATTCTCGTCGTTTTTTCTTGTCCATTCTGGAGCTCCAAGCTATTGTTTATACGACAGCAGCCTGGGGGGGGGGGGGGGGGGGGGGCTGTAATCTGTTGCCTTAAGGGACAAAGACTTTTGCATATAGCATGAAAAAAATTCAAGCAATGATGATAATTGCTATCACTGTCCCTAAGGATGAGAACAATAGAACTCATTCAATTTCCACTACAATGTCTAGATGAGTGTCAGCTATGTCTGATAACTTGGCCAATTAGCTGGACCGGGATCTTGCAAAGTGCAGGTGGTTAACGTCCAGTGTGATGAGTCTGTGGACGGCAACAGTACAGCATAGCTTTTGGTTTCCACAAGAGAAGAACTCCTGACACATCTGCCCTAACAGACAATTACAAGAGGAGTTGAAATGTATAACACGGTGAAGGAGTTTTTGTGCAGAAAAAGGTACAATTAGAAAAGCTGGTAGCAGTGACTGCAGATGGGACTCCTGCTATGATCAATAGACAAACAGGTTTCATCACTCACTGTAAAGCTGACCCAGACTTTCCAAAATGTCTGTATTACTGCTGCGTCATTCACCAGCAGGCCTTATGTGCAGAAGTGATTGGCTCTGGACATATAATGACTCTTATTCTGAAAATCGTAAACAACCTCAGCTGCAAAGCTAAACAGCACAGGATTTTTAAGGTGCTATTGGAGGAGATGTCTGTTGAATATGGTGAATATGAACATTGTGAATCTGAACTTGCATTCTTGACTGACATTACTGGAAAACTAAACCACTTGATCTGCGAGCTGCAAGACAATGGCAAAACTATTTTTTTTTTGACCAGCCTGCCTGAGCCAGTGTTTTTCTTGTGGGGATCTTTTCTGCCAGGGCTTGTCAGCTTGGTCAGTGGATGTTGCTGCAGTTGTCTACCTTGCTGGGACAGCTGGAGTTAAACACAGCAGCTCACGGCTCTGAAGTGGACCCCGTTGCTGTCCCAGTCTGGATGGGCACTGTGGCGATGTTCCAATGGCCAGGCTGGCTCCTGGTATAAAGAGATTCCCAAATACCATTTCCTAACCGCAGAGCCAAGGATGTGTTTACATGTTTAGGTCAAAAATGTGATGGACAGCTTCATGTTGTCTAAACATGCCACCCTGTTATTAATCCAGTTGATATGGTTCTCCATCTGTGTCTAGGTGATAGAAAAGCATTTTTTTTATATTTAGAGCTCTAAGCAAACAAACAGTTGTCTATATAAAAGAGCTTTTACAATTGTGCACTTTTAGCAGGTCTCTGAGTTCATGTGACCAATGTATGGTGGATTTTCACAGACCTTGTTTAAAACTGAAGGTGAGAGAGACTTAGAGAAATGGCTTCATTGTTCTGGAGTTCTTTGTTTCATCCACAGAAGAGTAGAATTGGTGATTGATTTTGAAAAGCTGCTGAAAAAAGTATCTTTTCAAATTGCAATTTCTAACTTGGGTTTTACATTTTGTGTTCCATTTTTTGTGCTTTAATTGGGAAGCATTTGTTATTTGTTTGGTGTTTTTAAGGTTCTGCAAATATACACATCATTTTTTAGAGACATTTGTTATCAGTTGTGTTTGTTGATTTGTAGTTTAATTTCATTGGATGTATAGATGTCGTGTGGGGGGGAGGCTCGAGAGCAGGTAGGACCCAGGCGCAGAGACGGGAGGCAAACGGGTTCAGGGCAAGTGGGTTTATTTAACTAACAAAAAGTGCTGCAGAGCAGGATGACAAAACTAAAAACAAAAACTTACTGTGGCATGGCAAGGGACATGGACGCCAGACAAGAAGACGTGATCAACATGAGCAGAAGTTAATGGACCAGCACAGGAGGAAGGCAGAGACAAGACTTATATACAGACAGGGCAGACAAGACACAGGTGAACACGATTAGGGCAGATGGGGACCAAAGGAAGTAAAACTCAAGAAACATGACAAGACAGGAAACCTTTCAAAATAAAACAGGAAACAGAACCAAACAAGACAGAACAAGAACTAAAGCAAAAAAAAAGACAACAAACTGAAACCATGACAATAGAAAGGAAAAGAAGTTCAAACATTGATTATAAAAAAGGATATAAGAGATAAAAAAAAAGAAAAAGGAAAAGAAAAAAGATAAAATATTGATTTAATTGCATTTTGAATGAATAAAAAACAATGATTAATAGAATCAGAAATCAGAAAAAGTTTTATTGCCAGGTTCAGTAGAGCGCACTTTACAAAACGAGGAATTTGACTTGGTGTATAGTGCAATTAAGAATAAGTTAAAAATTAAGTTAACAACAACAACACACTATATACAGTAGAGTAAGGTGAATTAAAGTGGGAGCACAGATGGGCTGGGATGGTGGGGCCTGTAAGTGGCACCGACAGTCCTTTGGTGGGCGGGGGGGGGTGGGGGAGGGGGGGTCACCTGGGGGAGTTGGGGTACTGTTCAGCAGGCTGACTGCAGTGGGGAAGAAGCTGTTCTTGTGGCGCGAGGTCCTGGTCCTGATGGACCGGAGCCTCTTGCCAGGAGGGAGGGGCCGAAAGAGATTATGTCCTGGATGAGAGGGGTTGGCTACAATCCTGGCTGCCCGCCTCCAGGTCCTGGAGATGTGCAGCTCCTGGAGAGACGGGAGGTGGCAGCCGATCACCTTCTCTGCTGAGTGGATGACGCGTTGCAGCTTGGCCTTGTCTCTGGCCGTGGCCGCAGCGAACCAGACTGTGATGGAGGACGTGAGGGTGGATTCGATGATGGCGGTGTAAAAGTCTACCAACATCTTTTCAGGGAGGTGAAACTTCTTCAGCTGCCTCAGGAAGTACATCCTCTGCTGGACCTTCTTAGTGATGGAGCTGATGTTCTGCTCCCACTTGAGGTCCTGGCTGATGATGGTTCCCAGGAAGCAGAAGGACTCCACAGAGGTCACCGGGGAGTCACAGAGGATGACAGGGGGGAGGGGGGCTGGGGCCTTCCTGAAGTCCACTGTCATCTCCACTGTCTTCAGAGCATTAAGCTCCAGGTTGTTAGCGCTGCACTATGACACCAGCCTGGCTATTTCACTCCTGTAGGCCGACTCATCTCCGTCAGAGATGAGGCCGATGAGTGTGGTGTCGTCAGCAAACTTCAGGAGTTTGACAGACAGGTGACCAGCTGTGCAGCTGTTTGTGTACAGGGAGAGTAACAGGGGTGAAAGGACACAGCCCTGGGGGGATCCGGTGCTTGTGGTCCGAGTATCTGAGACGAGCTTCCCCAGCCTCACATACTGCTGTCTGTCCGTCAGGAAGTCTGTGATCCACCTGCAGGTGGAGTCAGGCACATTCATCTTGGAGAGTTTTTAATACTAAGTCTAGACAGATTTAACACAGGTTTTTGGATGAAAAAGGATTTTTTATAAATCATCTGTTACACTTTTAAGTCTGAAAAAAATATGGAAGGCAGCAAACACAGATCCCTACCGTTTTTAATTTTTTTGTGCTGATATTTGAAAGATAAGTTATGCAAAAAAATAGGTGTTTGCAGTTTTGCCTAAAAAGACGTTTTCGGACCTTTTTGGATCAAATGTTGTCTAAAAGTTCACCTGTAACTTCAATCATTCTGAATTTTTTTAGGAAAACTAAACCACTTCAACTGTGATCTGCAAGGCAATGGTAAAACTATATTTTTTATGGAACAGCCTGCAGTGTTTCTTGTGGGGATCTTTTCTGCCAGGGCTTGCCGGCTTGGTCGGTGGTTGTTGCTGTTACCAATCCAGTTGATATGGTTCTCCATCTGTGTCTAAGTGATATAATCAGAATCAGAATCGTTTATTGTCATTGTACATGGGGATACAATGAAATTGCAGCAGCCTTGGAGTGAAGGAGTTACATAAAATAAAAATAAAAATAGAATAGAAAAAGAAATACTGTATTTACAACTCTTAACAAAAAATGAACAATATGGACAGAAACTGTTAAATATTAAATATTTGTGAATAAAATAGAATGGAATTACATGAGTTGCTGTGAGCACAGCTTAATAAATATCAAGTTATTGCACAGTGACCCGGTTAGACAGTCAGGATATTGCACGCATTGTAGTAAAATTAGAGTGAGGTGTGGTTGGTGGACGTATGTGCATTCCGTATGATAATTGCCTGTGGAAAAAAGCTGTTTCTTAGTCTGTTTGTCCTGGTTCTGATGGACCTGTACCTCCTTCCAGAGGGCAGCAGTTCAAACAGAGGGAAAGCAGAATGGGTGGAGTTAGTGGTGATGCTAGTCACTCTGCTGAGGCAGCGAGACTGGTAAATGTCCTTCAGTGAGGGGAGGGGGCAGCCGATGATCCTCTGCGCTGTCTTTACCACTCTCTGGAGACTCTGCCGTTCTGCTTCAGTGCAGTGGGAAAACCACACTGTGATGCCATAGGACAGAATAGTCTCAATGGTTGAGCGGTAGAACGTTACCAGCAGCTCCTGGCTGACGTCGTTCCTCCTAAGTTTTCTCAGGAAGTGCAGGCGTTGCTGGGCCTTCCTGATGACAGTCATGGTGTTGTTAGACCATGTGAGGTCAGCAGAGATGGTGGTGCCCAGGAGGGTGAAGCTGTGGACCCTCTCCACACAGTTTCCATCGATGTAGAGTGGGGGTGGATCTGTTCTGTTTTTTCTGAAGTCCAGGATGATCTCCTTGGTCTTGGTGGTGTTCAGGATGAGGTTATTAGCCTGACACCACCTTGAGAGTTTCAGGACTTCGTCTCTGTAGGCCGTCTCGTCGTCCCCAGAGATCAGCCCCACCACAGTAGTGTCGTCTGCAAACTTCACCACGGTGTTGCTGGTGTGGGCTGGTCTGCAGTCTGCTGTGTACAGTGTATACAGCAGAGGACTCAGCACACATCCCTGTGTGGAGCCTGTGCTCAGCGTCCGGGTGGAGGAGAGGTGGGGGTCAAGTTTGACTGTCTGTGGTCTGTTTGTCAGGAAGTCCTTGATCCACGAGCAGGTGAGTGGGTGGAGTCCTAGTTCAGACAGTTTGTTGACCAGAATGTCAGGAATGATTGTGTTAAAGGCTGAGCTATAGTCCACAAAGAGCATCCTGGCGTAGGTGTCTCTGTGTTCCAGGTGGCTCAGCGCAGTGTGGAGGGTGATGGAAATGGCATCATCCGTTGATCTGTTTGCTTTGTAAGCAAACTGGTGGGGGACGAAGATTGGAGGGAGGGAGTCTTTGATGTGTCCCAGGAGCAGCCGCTCCAGACACTTTGTGATGACAGCAGTGAGTGCAACTGGGCGGAAGTCCGTGAGGAAGGCTGTGGATGAGGACTTTTTGGGTATCGGGATGATAGTGGATGACTTCAGGCAAGCAGGGATGAAAGCCTGAGCTAGCGACAGGTTGAAGATTTTTGTGAAGACCTGGGAGAGTTGATCGGCGCAGGCCCGCAGAACCTTTCCGGGAACTCCATCAGGTCCCGCCGCTTTCCTGGGGTTTACCCTGCTGAACATCCGTGCCATCCGTGCCACGTCCATAAAGGCATTGTTTTTATATTTAGAGCTCTAAGCAACCAAACAGTTGTCTATATAAAAGAGCTTTTACAATTGTGCACTTTTAGCAGGCTGAAAAAATTATCTTTTTAAAATTGCCATTTCAAATGTGGGTTTTAAATTTTGTGTTCCATTTTTCTGTGCTTGTATTGGAAGGATTTGTTATTATTTTGTTTAAAAGTGCTACATATTGTATATACACATAATTTATTTAGAGAAATTTGCTATACGTTGTGTTTTTTGGTTTTGTAGTTTAATTTCATTGGATTTATATTAAGGAAAAGAAGTTGCAGCATTGATTAAAAAAGGATAAAAGAGACATTTACTGTCTAAGTCTTATGTTACATCTGTAGAACTGTACTGAGAGTTGGGTTTTGTTTTGGAGCACATTCATATGTTTTGTTTGTAAAAAAAAAAGATAAAATATTAGGTTAATTGCATTTTACATGACTAGAAAAGCAATGATTATTCATAAAAATCTATGAAAGACATACAAAACAAATGAAAAAGCAGTCTGCCCTCCCTCTTGTGTCTAAACTCTTGTCACCTCACTTCTGGGTTAGTTAGCATATGAACTGGCAGCTGGTGTGTGTGTGTGTGTGTGGGGGGGGGGGGGGGGTGAAATTTGACTCCAGCAACAGGGATGATTGAGGAGCAGGCTGCAGCATGAGGAAAAGACTTAAGCATGTAAGAGGAAATGACATCCTACAGTTGACCAGTTCATTTTATATCTGTAAAGAATATTCAAGAAGCATTTAGACATGTTCAGCTATATGCGTGTGAAACTTGGTGTGGATATTTGAAGCATAAGTAATTTTAAAACACACTTGTTTGGAGTCCAGACGGAAAAAGCACAGGTTTTGGGATGAATCAGGATTTTTTTAAAATCATCTGTTTCACCTGGACTTCTGAAAAAAATATGGAAGGCAGCAAACACAGATCCCTACATTTAAAAAAATAAATGGTGTTGATATATGATGATTAAGTTATGAAAAAAAATAGGTGTTTGTAGTTTTGCCTAAAAAGACGTTTTCGGACCTTTTTGGATGTAATGCTCTCTAAGATGTCACCTGTAACTTCAATAATTCTGAATTTTTTTAGGAAGCAGTAGCACATAAATGCCTATGAAAGTTGAATTCTTGGTGCTGATAACCTAAACAGAATTTATGCTAAAAATCTTTGTTCAGTCCAAAATTTCATTAAAAAAATCAAGTGATGAAGTTTCTCGTAGACCCTATAGTGTTACATATCAAAGCTGGAGGTTATTAAAGGCATCTAATTCTGAAATCTCAGCTTCCTGAGACAAACGGCTGATTTATAATAAATTTCTATTATTTGGGTGCACATAATCGACCACTTCCTGTTACGCAGGCACCGTCAGGTGTACACCCATGAAACTTTACATGATGAGAGAGGACCCTTCTGAGTATCTCCAGTTTTAATTTCATGCACATCGGACAAAGCAAAGAGAAAATACAGGGCAGAATGTGCCCAATGCAATAACTAGGTGGCGCTATAGAGCTCGTCCAAGATTGTCATATCCATGGGTTCAGAATAGAAGCTTCATCATATCCATTGAATTTCAGTGAGATTGGACAAGGAATGTGCACGTGAGAGCAACTTTTGTGTGCATAGCGAGATGCCCAACTTTGCCGCTCTGTCACGACCACACCCCCGCATTGAAAGTTATGGTTTTTTGTCAGAGTAAACTTCAATGGCTTTTCAACAGGTGGACGTCATTTTCAGGTGTGTCGGCTCATCCTACTCGGAGTAGTGATGCTCCAAGTAAAACATGTCATTTCCTCTTGCCAGCAGGTGGCGCTACACTTTTTCCAGATTTTTTCACTGCAGATGTGTTCAGAGTCAGACTACAATCATGCACATCAATTTTGGATCAGATTGGATTATGCATGGCTGAGTAATGGCCATTTTTCTTTTCATGGCGTGTTTTCGAAACAACGTCGAATTTCTACGCGCCGCCACGGTCACAAACAACCGTAAAAACTTAAAAGCTTCGCAATTTAACATCGGACATGTGTTTATTTTACAAAACCAAAGTTTGGAGTCATTATTCACAAATCTCTAGGAGGAGTTCGTTCTAGAAGGAGGCCTGCAAATGTCCAAAATAGAGCAAAAATGACATATTGACATCAATATAGCAGACTTCCTGTGCAACTGACAGCTTGGTACCTACAGACTTTTTTGTAGGTTTCCATCTGATGAACATGCCCTGAAAAAATCAAGCTTGTACGTTAAAGCGTATGCGGGGCGTCGGGACAAAAGTCATTGTAGGTGGCGCTGTCGAGCCGTTTTTGCGCGCCCATGCCAATTTCTCATAAAATATGAAATTTTTCGCGACTCCTGATGTGTGTGCCAAATTTGGTGAGTTTTGGGGTATGTTAAAGGCCTCAAAAATGCGATTCTTCCGGCGGAAGAAAAATAATAATAATTAAAGCTACAAGTAGCATTTAGCGGGCCCGAGCACGTGCGACCGCGTGGCACGAGCGACCGCCCCGTGAGCAACGCCCTGCTCGAGCCATTCTCGTCGTTTTTTCTTGTCCATTCTGGAGCTCCAAGCTATTGTTAATACGACAGCAGCCTGGGGGGGGGGGGGGGGGGGGGGGGGGGGGGGGCTGTAATCTGTTGCCTTAAGGGACAAAGACTTTTGCATATAGCATGAAAAAAATTCAAGCAATGATGATAATTGCTATCACTGTCCCTAAGGATGAGAACAATAGAACTCATTCAATTTCCACTACAATGTCTAGATGAGTGTCAGCTATGTCTGATAACTTGGCCAATTAGCTGGACCGGGATCTTGCAAAGTGCAGGTGGTTAACGTCCAGTGTGATGAGCCTGTGGACGGCAACAGTACAGCATAGCTTTTGGTTTCCACAAGAGAAGAACTCCTGACACATCTGCCCTAACAGACATCTACAAGAGGAGTTGAAATGTATAACACGGTGAAGGAGTTTTTGTGCAGAAAAAGGTACAATTAGAAAAGCTGGTAGCAGTGACTGCAGATGGGACTCCTGCTATGATCAATAGACAAACAGGTTTCATCACTCACTGTAAAGCTGACCCAGACTTTCCAAAATGTCTGCATTACTGCTGCGTCATTCACCAGCAGGCCTTATGTGCAGAAGTGATTGGCTCTGGACATATAATGACTCTTATTCTGAAAATCGTAAACAACCTCAGCTGCAAAGCTAAACAGCACAGGATTTTTAAGGTGCTATTGGAGGAGATGTCTGTTGAATATGGTGAATATGAACATTGTGAATCTGAACTTGCATTCTTGACTGACATTACTGGAAAACTAAACCACTTGATCTGCGAGCTGCAAGACAATGGCAAAACTATTTTTTTTTGACCAGCCTGCCTGAGCCAGTGTTTTTCTTGTGGGGATCTTTTCTGCCAGGGCTTGTCAGCTTGGTCAGTGGATGTTGCTGCAGTTGTCTACCTTGCTGGGACAGCTGGAGTTAAACACAGCAGCTCACGGCTCTGAAGTGGAGCCCGTTGCTGTCCCAGTCTGGATGGGCACTGTGGCGATGTTCCAATGGCCAGGCTGGCTCCTGGTATAAAGAGATTCCCAAATACCATTTCCTAACCGCAGAGCCAAGGATGTGTTTACATGTTTAGGTCAAAAATGTGATGGACAGCTTCATGTTGTCTAAACATGCCACCCTGTTATTAATCCAGTTGATATGGTTCTCCATCTGTGTCTAGGTGATAGAAAAGCATTTTTTTTTATATTTAGAGCTCTAAGCAAACAAACAGTTGTCTATATAAAAGAGCTTTTACAATTGTGCACTTTTAGCAGGTCTCTGAGTTCATGTGACCAATGTATGGTGGATTTTCACAGACCTTGTTTAAAACTGAAGGTGAGAGAGACTTAGAGAAATGGCTTCATTGTTCTGGAGTTCTTTGTTTCATCCACAGAAGAGTAGAATTGGTGATTGATTTTGAAAAGCTGCTGAAAAAAGTATCTTTTTCAAATTGCAATTTCTAACTTGGGTTTTACATTTTGTGTTCCATTTTTTGTGCTTTAATTGGGAAGCATTTGTTATTTGTTTGGTGTTTTTAAGGTTCTGCAAATATACACATCATTTTTTAGAGACATTTGTTATCAGTTGTGTTTGTTGATTTGTAGTTTAATTTCATTGGATGTATAGATGTCGTGTGGGGGGGAGGCTCGAGAGCAGGTAGGACCCAGGCGCAGAGACGGGAGGCAAACGGGTTCAGGGCAAGTGGGTTTATTTAACTAACAAAAAGTGCTGCAGAGCAGGATGACAAAACTAAAAACAAAAACTTACTGTGGCATGGCAAGGGACATGGACGCCAGACAAGAAGACGTGATCAACATGAGCAGAAGTTAATGGACCAGCACAGGAGGAAGGCAGAGACAAGACTTATATACAGACAGGGCAGACAAGACACAGGTGAACACGATTAGGGCAGATGGGGACCAAAGGAAGTAAAACTCAAGAAACATGACAAGACAGGAAACCTTTCAAAATAAAACAGGAAACAGAACCAAACAAGACAGAACAAGAACTAAAGCGAAAAAAAAGACAACAAACTGAAACCATGACAATAGAAAGGAAAAGAAGTTCAAACATTGATTATAAAAAAGGATATAAGAGATAAAAAAAAAAGAAAAAGGAAAAGAAAAAAGATAAAATATTGATTTAATTGCATTTTGAATGAATAAAAAACAATGATTAATAGAATCAGAAATCAGAAAAAGTTTTATTGCCAGGTTCAGTAGAGCGCACTTTACAAAACGAGGAATTTGACTTGGTGTATAGTGCAATTAAGAATAAGTTAAAAATTAAGTTAACAACAACAACACACTATATACAGTAGAGTAAGGTGAATTAAAGTGGGAGCACAGATGGGCTGGGATGGTGGGGCCTGTAAGTGGCACCGACAGTCCTTTGGTGGGCGGGGGTGGGGGGGGGGAGGGGGGGGTCACCTGGGGGAGTTGGGGTACTGTTCAGCAGGCTGACTGCAGTGGGGAAGAAGCTGTTCTTGTGGCGCGAGGTCCTGGTCCTGATGGACCGGAGCCTCTTGCCAGGAGGGAGGGGCCGAAAGAGATTATGTCCTGGATGAGAGGGGTTGGCTACAATCAACAAGGATTTTTTATAAATCATCTGTTACACTTTTAAGTCTGAAAAAAATATGGAAGGCAGCAAACACAGATCCCTACCGTTTTTAATTTTTTTGTGCTGATATTTGAAAGATAAGTTATGCAAAAAAATAGGTGTTTGCAGTTTTGCCTAAAAAGACGTTTTCGGACCTTTTTGGATCAAATGTTGTCTAAAAGTTCACCTGTAACTTCAATCATTCTGAATTTTTTTAGGAAAACTAAACCACTTCAACTGTGATCTGCAAGGCAATGGTAAAACTATATTTTTTATGGAACAGCCTGCAGTGTTTCTTGTGGGGATCTTTTCTGCCAGGGCTTGCCGGCTTGGTCGGTGGTTGTTGCTGTTACCAATCCAGTTGATATGGTTCTCCATCTGTGTCTAAGTGATATAATCAGAATCAGAATCGTTTATTGTCATTGTACATGGGGATACAATGAAATTGCAGCAGCCTTGGAGTGAAGGAGTTACATAAAATAAAAATAAAAATAGAATAGAAAAAGAAATACTGTATTTACAACTCTTAACAAAAAATGAACAATATGGACAGAAACTGTTAAATATTAAATATTTGTGAATAAAATAGAATGGAATTACATGAGTTGCTGTGAGCACAGCTTAATAAATATCAAGTTATTGCACAGTGACCCGGTTAGACAGTCAGGATATTGCACGCATTGTAGTAAAATTAGAGTGAGGTGTGGTTGGTGGACGTATGTGCATTCCGTATGATAATTGCCTGTGGAAAAAAGCTGTTTCTTAGTCTGTTTGTCCTGGTTCAGATGGACCTGTACCTCCTTCCAGAGGGCAGCAGTTCAAACAGAGGGAAAGCAGAATGGGTGGAGTTAGTGGTGATGCTAGTCACTCTGCTGAGGCAGCGAGACTGGTAAATGTCCTTCAGTGAGGGGAGGGGGCAGCCGATGATCCTCTGCGCTGTCTTTACCACTCTCTGGAGACTCTGCCGTTCTGCTTCAGTGCAGTGGGAAAACCACACTGTGATGCCATAGGACAGAATGCTCTCAATGGTTGAGCGGTAGAACGTTACCAGCAGCTCCTGGCTGACGTCGTTCCTCCTAAGTTTTCTCAGGAAGTGCAGGCGTTGCTGGGCCTTCCTGATGACAGTCATGGTGTTGTTAGACCATGTGAGGTCAGCAGAGATGGTGGTGCCCAGGAGGGTGAAGCTGTGGACCCTCTCCACACAGTTTCCATCGATGTAGAGTGGGGGTGGATCTGTTCTGTTTTTTCTGAAGTCCAGGATGATCTCCTTGGTCTTGGTGGTGTTCAGGATGAGGTTATTAGCCTGACACCACCTTGAGAGTTTCAGGACTTCGTCTCTGTAGGCCGTCTCGTCGTCCCCAGAGATCAGCCCCACCACAGTAGTGTCGTCTGCAAACTTCACCACGGTGTTGCTGGTGTGGGCTGGTCTGCAGTCTGCTGTGTACAGTGTATACAGCAGAGGACTCAGCACACATCCCTGTGTGGAGCCTGTGCTCAGCGTCCGGGTGGAGGAGAGGTGGGGGTCAAGTTTGACTGTCTGTGGTCTGTTTGTCAGGAAGTCCTTGATCCACGAGCAGGTGAGTGGGTGGAGTCCTAGTTCAGACAGTTTGTTGACCAGAATGTCAGGAATGATTGTGTTAAAGGCTGAGCTATAGTCCACAAAGAGCATCCTGGCGTAGGTGTCTCTGTGTTCCAGGTGGCTCAGCGCAGTGTGGAGGGTGATGGAAATGGCATCATCCGTTGATCTGTTTGCTTTGTAAGCAAACTGGTGGGGGACGAAGATTGGAGGGAGGGAGTCTTTGATGTGTCCCAGGAGCAGCCGCTCCAGACACTTTGTGATGACAGCAGTGAGTGCAACTGGGCGGAAGTCCGTGAGGAAGGCTGTGGATGAGGACTTTTTGGGTATCGGGATGATAGTGGATGACTTCAGGCAAGCAGGGATGAAAGCCTGAGCTAGCGACAGGTTGAAGATTTTTGTGAAGACCTGGGAGAGTTGATCGGCGCAGGCCCGCCGAACCTTTCCGGGAACTCCATCAGGTCCCGCCGCTTTCCTGGGGTTTACCCTGCTGAACATCCGTGCCATCCGTGCCACGTCCATAAATGCATTGTTTTTATATTTAGAGCTCTAAGCAACCAAACAGTTGTCTATATAAAAGAGCTTTTACAATTGTGCACTTTTAGCAGGCTGAAAAAATTATCTTTTTAAAATTGCCATTTCAAATTTGGGTTTTAAATTTTGTGTTCCATTTTTCTGTGCTTGTATTGGAAGGATTTGTTATTATTTTGTTTAAAAGTGCTACATATTGTATATACACATAATTTATTTAGAGAAATTTGCTATACGTTGTGTTTTTTGGTTTTGTAGTTTAATTTCATTGGATTTATATTAAGGAAAAGAAGTTGCAGCATTGATTAAAAAAGGATAAAAGAGACATTTACTGTCTAAGTCTTATAGTACATCTGTAGAACTGTACTGAGAGTTGGGTTTTGTTTTGGAGCACATTCATATGTTTTGTTTGTAAAAAAAAAAGATAAAATATTAGGTTAATTGCATTTTACATGACTAGAAAAGCAATGATTATTCATAAAAATCTATGAAAGACATACAAAACAAATGAAAAAGCAGTCTGCCCTCCCTCTTGTGTCTAAACTCTTGTCACCTCACTTCTGGGTTAGTTAGCATATGAACTGGCAGCTGGTGTGTGTGTGTGTGTGGGGGGGGGGGGGGGTGAAATTTGACTCCAGCAACAGGGATGATTGAGGAGCAGGCTGCAGCATGAGGAAAAGACTTAAGCATGTAAGAGGAAATGACATCCTACAGTTGACCAGTTCATTTTATATCTGTAAAGAATATTCAAGAAGCATTTAGACATGTTTAGCTATATGCGTGTGAAACTTGGTGTGGATATTTGAAGCATAAGTAATTTTAAAACACACTTGTTTGGAGTCCAGACGGAAAAAGCACAGGTTTTGGGATGAATCAGGATTTTTTTAAAATCATCTGTTTCACCTGGACTTCTGAAAAAAATATGGAAGGCAGCAAACACAGATCCCTACATTTAAAAAAATAAATGGTGTTGATATATGATGATTAAGTTATGAAAAAAAATAGGTGTTTGTAGTTTTGCCTAAAAAGACGTTTTCGGACCTTTTTGGATGTAATGCTCTCTAAGATGTCACCTGTAACTTCAATCATTCTGAATTTTTTTAGGAAGCAGTGGCACATAAATGCCTATGAAAGTTGAATTCTTGGTGCTGATAACCTAAACAGAATTTATGCTAAAAATCTTTGTTCAGTCCAAAATTTCATTAAAAAAATCAAGTGATGAAGTTTCTCGTAGACCCTATAGTGTTACATATCAAAGCTGGAGGTTATTAAAGGCATCTAATTCTGAAATCTCAGCTTCCTGAGACAAACGGCTGATTTATAATAAATTTCTATTATTTGGGTGCACATAATCGACCACTTCCTGTTACGCAGGCACCGTCAGGTGTACACCCATGAAACTTTACATGATGAGAGAGGACCCTTCTGAGTATCTCCAGTTTTAATTTCATGCACATCGGACAAAGCAAAGAGAAAATACAGGGCAGAATGTGCCCAATGCAATAACTAGGTGGCGCTATAGAGCTCGTCCAAGATTGTCATATCCATGGGTTCAGAATAGAAGCTTCATCATATCCATTGAATTTCAGTGAGATTGGACAAGGAATGTGCACGTGAGAGCAACTTTTGTGTGCATGGCGAGATGCCCAACTTTGCCGCTCTGTCACGACCACACCCCCGCATTGAAAGTTATGGTTTTTTGTCAGAGTAAACTTGAATGGCTTTTCAACAGGTGGATGTCATTTTCAGGTGTGTCGGCTCATCCTACTCGGAGTAGTGATGCTCCAAGTAAAACATGTCATTTCCTCTTGCCAGCAGGTGGCGCTACACTTTTTCCAGATTTTTTCACTGCAGATGTGTTCAGAGTCAGACTACAATCATGCACATCAATTTTGGATCAGATTGGATTATGCATGGCTGAGTAATGGCCATTTTTCTTTTCATGGCGTGTTTTCGAAACGACCTCCAATTTTGACGCGCCGCCATGGTCACAAACATCCATAAAAACTTAAAAGCTTTGCAATTTAACATCGGACATGTGTCTAGTTTACAAAACCAAAGTTTGGAGTCATTACTCTCAAATCTCTAGGAGGAGTTCGTTCTAGAGCGAGGCCTGCGAATGACCAAAATACAGCAAAAATGACATATTGTCATCAAAATATCAGACTTCCTGTGCGACTGACAGCTTGGTCCCAAGAGACTTTTTTGTAGGTTTCTATCCGATGAACATGCCCTGTTAAAATCAGGTTTGTACTATAAAGCATATGGAGGTGCTCGCGAAAACAAATTTTGCAGGTGGCGCTATCGAGCCATTTTTGTTTACCTATGCCGTTCTCCTATAAAATATGAAATTTTTCGCGACTCCTGATGTGTATACAAAATTTGGTGAGTTTTGGGGTATGTTAAAGGCCTCAAAAAGGCGACTCTTCCGTCGGAAGAAAAAGAATAATAATAATAATAATAATAACTCTAACAGATACAATAGGGTCCTTGCACTCCGTGCTCGGGCCCTAATAAACCTAACAGATACAATAGGGTCCTTGCACTCCGTGCTCGGGCCCTAATAAACATTCGAATTACAATAGGGTCCTTGCACTCCGTGCTCGGGCCCTAATAATAAACCTAACAGATACAATAGGGTCCTTGCACTCCGTGCTCGGGCCCTAAATATTGTGTTTACACTAATCTAGTCAATATATCAGTGGAGTTTCTGAACTTGATTGCCTGCAGTGATGTTTTCAGTCCAGCAGGAGTCAGTATTGAGTGACACAGTATCAACACAGTATTAACATAGTTTAGGCCAGGGGTCGGGAACCTTTTTTGCCGAGAGAGCCATAAACGCCACATATTTTTAAATGTAATTTTGAAAGAGCCATACAATAATGTAGTGTCCCTTTCCCACACTGAGGCTCGGAGACTTAACCTCTTTTAAGGTTCTTTATTCTGGTTACTGCAGACCGCAACAAACGCCGTTCAATTAATTCAGCAACTTCTGAATCTCTCCAGCGAGATGAGAGCGCTTCTCCCAACTTTATATTCACCTGCTCCCGCTCCAGCCCTCCCATTTCCCTTATTTGGCCCATAGCTGAACCCCATTGGTCCAAATTACCTAACAACAGGCTGAGCGACAGAACTGAGGGCCAATCAGATCTCTGCTTGATGCGTTCCAGAACTCCAGAACTTATAAGGCGACCCAACAGCCAAGTTAAACTCTGTCCGCGACAATATGTTTAAAACTAAATATACAAATGAATGTGTGCATTTGATGTAATTTCAACATTTTTAAAGTACAATAAGTCTGTGGATTCTTTTTAATAACATTGTTATGCTGTTGCTAATAAATGATGAGTATTTCTCGTGGTAGTTTTGCTGATGGTCTAGTCTGGTTGATACGTGGTGAGTTTCTGCTTCATGCAGGCGTTGAGACTTTAAACGTGATCGTAGGTCTGAATGTTCTATAGATGTGAGACAGACTGATCACATGCAGACGGGGAGCCAAACACACACTCACACGCTGCAGTGAGTGACGGGCAGCGGGTTTTACGTTTTTACTATCCCTGCGCGATTCACCTGCTGCCGGTCCCCCCACCCTCTGCTTTCTTCCTCACACATCCCGTCTCCGCAACTGCGCGCTCTTTCTCAGAGACGGGAGCGCGCAGTTTTAGCCACGGCAATTCACAGGTTTTCAGCTGGCACAAACTCTGTGAAATAATAGATAATAGTAAACTGAAAGTGCTGGCGCAGATTTCTCTCTCTAAGCACCGCTACTACTGCGCGCCTCTGGCATCGCATCGCGCCGAGGACTGGTCTAATGAAAAAAAAAAGTATAATTAAAGATTTGTCTGCGAGCCACATGTGACCATCAAAAGAGCCATATATGGCTCGCGAGCCATAGGTTCCCGACCCCTGATTTAGAGGCTTGTTATACTCCGCCTCTAAATGCTTAAGGTTCAGTCTAGCTAAAATTACTATCAAAACCTACGATCCCTCGTGGATCTCAAGTTCTTCTTTTGCAGTATCCAGACGCCCTTGGCTAATTAAAATTTCAGTAGTCTGTGCTTTGTTGTCCACCTATTTGAGAACCACTAATATCAAATACAAGAATCAAATCCAGCCGAGCTGCAATCCATTGCTACGTGGGATGTTGACCTTCCTCATCTACAAATCTCCTTGGTCCTTGGTTACTCTTCCCATCACCTGCTCCTCGATGACTTTCGGAAGGTGCGTCCCTCTGGAACTGTCAAAGGTTACTTCTCTTACCATTGGTGTATATGAAATTGGTGTTAAGATATCGCGCAGGTTCTATATTTCGCTATCAATACACTGTTGGAATTTGTGATTCTGGTGGTTTCAATGGTGCGATAATTCCTTAACTATCTACTAAATTTAACTTTCTCGGATTTGTTCTTTAAAAGCACTGTTATTCCATTTATCTCAAGCATTTTAAAACTGATCAGTTTCTGGGTTATTTATATATTCTTTGCCGAGACGAATACTGGTTTTGTCTTTATCTATGCACTGCATCATGAGCCTGGGAACCCCTACTCCCCGGTCTGCTTCTCCGTTTCCGGCGAATGATGTCACCCCTGCATTCCTTGATCTGGTGCTGCAACGATGACGGCTCGACGTACCTTTTGCTGCACTGAAAGTGATGGGGCGGTGGACCTCCTCTGCATTCCAATGACACTTCTGATTTGAATCAATCAACATGTCATCAGCAGAATTAATGTATTATAGATGTTAAAAGAAAATTATTTGTCCGGTGGAAGCCTCAAAATTTAGGATGTTCTAAGTTTGTATTATATTATGCGATGGAGCTCGATTTGGTTTCTTAAGCTCATTTATTAGTATGCCCAATGAAGCATCGAATTATGGCCGTTGAGCTTGTTCTTCGTACTTAGATGGAAACTTCGAATAAATGGATTTTCTGAGCTCATATCATTGGTATGCCAAATGGAGAAACATTATGGCAGTTAAGCTCGTTCATGGTCCTGTAGTTGGAAGCTTCGAATTAATGGATGTTACTTAAGCTCGTATAAATAGTATGCCAAATGGAAGAACGTTTATAGCCTTTAAGCTCGTTCTTAGTTTTGATGGAAGCCACGAATAATGGATGTTACTTAAGCATGTCATAGCATGCCTTTAGAAGCTTTGGATTGGATGTTAAGCAGTGTCATCATACGGGTTGTTCATGGCGGTTCATATTATAGTTCCTTACAGCGTTTTTGCGGATGTGGGCTTATGTTCTTAAAAAAAAAAAAGTATGAGTGATTTTCTATGTTGGTTCCCCTTTTATTTCTTTCCCTCTCTTTTTCATATAATATGTTCCCCAGTGCGGGGGTCGGCAACCCGCGGCTCAGGAGCTGATGCGGCTCTTTAGCGATATTTAGATATTAGTGCCAGTAGCTGCGATTGTTCCATGGATTTTTTTTAACAGTAAAATATCTTCTGCCCTGTGGTTTGGGGTTAAAAAAGACTACTACCAACGTATTCCCTGCGTGCCGTAAAAGGCGACTAAAAGGGACGGAGCGAGAGGACTGGGAATCCTCTCCCCTGTAACTATACTCCTAAAAACGGACAGTGCAGAGTTGGGAAGGGGAGGTTACCTCCCCAAACCCTTAAGATTGGGTCGTTGAATGTGCGGGGGTGTAGCACGGATGGAAGCAAAAGAGATCTGATTGGAAGGATGTTTGGAAGGAGGGGAATGAGTGTGTTAGCACTGAGTGAGACAAAGATAAAAGGGAAGGGTGAGTGTGTGTTTGGAAGTGTGAGTGGGAGAATGTCTGGTGTAGAGAGCAGGACAGCAAGACAAGGTGTGGCTTTGCTGGTGAGCTGTGAGATGAGACAATGTGTGGTTGAATGGAAGGAGGTTTCACCAAGACCGATGTGGGTGAAAGTGAAATTTCTGAAGGAGTTGTGGGCGTTCGTGAGTGCATATGGTCCTGGCAGTGAGAGGAATGAAGAGGAGAGAGTGACCGTATGGAATGACTTGGATGAGTGCTTGCAAGGATTTGGAGCAAATGTGAATGTAGTGCTGAAGGGAGATCTGAATGCTAGAGTGGGTTATGAGAAAACTGAGGGTGTTGTTGGCGTGAATGGTGTTCCTGGAAAGAATGATAATGGTGAGAGACTGATAGGAACGTGCACTGAAAGAGAGATGGTGATTGGGAATACATGGTTCAGAAAGAAAGAGATCCATAAGTATACGTGGGTGAGGCAGAGTGGTGGAAGAGCGATTGATAAAGCACTGATGGATTATGTGGTGGTTTCAAAGGTTGCATGTAGTACATTGCTGGATGTAAGTGTGAGGAGGGGAGAGAGTGGAGGTATGTCTGATCACTATTTGGTGGAAGGAAGGTTGCGTGTGGGTATGCTACGGGTGAGATCGAGAAAGAGTGGGGATGCAAGAGAAGTTCTGAGAGTGAGTGTTTTGAAGAACAGAGAGAAAATGTGTGAGTATCCGAAGGAATTAGGTGGCAAGTGGAATATGGTGAAGGAGCAAATGGTTGTTGGAGTGGAGGAAGAATGGCAACAGTTCAAGAGTGCAGTGGTTGGATGTGCAGAGGAAGTGTGTGGTGACCCATTTCATTTAGATTTGCTTAATGTGACCTCTGTATTTGAACTTCTTGCTCAACTAACCAACTTGGAGGAGATGTCCCTAGGACTCTGAATTTTATCTCAACGATAGTGATTGATGAGGGATGGCTGGTGAGCGTCAAGGGATTTTGTCCCATGAGGTGTCCATAATCAGAAATTCATGGATGATGCTGAGGTGTGAACCGTTGTATATGAAGCAGTAAACAGTTGCTTCTGCAAAGTTCAGACAATCTACACAACCTGCAGATTGCTCTATTGCAGCTGCTGTATGAGGACTAACCAGTGGAGGAAAGAGGTCTAGATGTCAAACTTCAAGTTAAGTTCTCCTTGAGTTCTCCTCTTACGGTTTGTTTATCCGAAAGCTTGTTTCAAATAAACCACGTCCAGCAGCACTTTCCCCAATTGCTTCTATTGAAGAGAGATCCACCATTAACTCTGATCATTAAATGTGAGGCAAAAAACAATTTTTGTATTGCTTAAAGACCCACCCCAATGAAAATGGTAGTTATTTTGCTGTTCTTGTAGCCTTTTTCCCATGATGAAGGACATGTTTAAAAGATTCAAATTGTATTTCTTTATTTAGGATGAATCAAGGACAAATGAAAAAAATGCAGTTTGAAATAGCTCTTTTTTGATGCAACATGTGAAATGGACAGACCAGTTTTTCTGCTCTGCTCCATTCTGATCATCCACTGTCAGACAAATAGATCCATGAACGTCTTTGTTTTCCTCGTCTGAGCTGGAATCTGGATCAGAACTGTACGGCTGGATAGGCCTGATATTGCTGCCATTTTTGTTGGACTGCTGATGTTAGCTTGGGACTTTTAGCTAGGGGGAGAGAGTGTAAACAAAGGGATGATGGGAAATCAGCAGAGCCTTAGTTCCATATCAACCGCCCCATCCACAACTCAAAAGGAAATTTCTGATGATCTCCTGCTGCTCTGCAAAACCTTTGTCCTAGAAAACGATGCAGGCTTTTTACATTTTTTTATGCTAAAAACTATATAATCATAATTTAAAGACAATAGGTAATGATTTTTAAACAGATCAAAAATTGATTGGAGAGAGACTTTATTAAAAAAAAAATATTCCTAAAAAACACATTGATTGATTGATTGATTGATTGATTGATTGATTGATTGATTGATTGATCGATTGATTGATTTCAAGCATCCTAGTTAGAATAATAAAAAATTCACACTGATTTATCAAAGTCATTACAGAAATTATGAAATGCATAGATACATAGGAAAACATGAAAAAAAACAAAGACACACTTAAATCAGATTTGATTAATCTAACATAGTGATAATTAACTAAAGTTAAGGTGAGTTTGATTTATTGCTTGAAAAGGAGCGGGTGAGTTAATACAATCCCACCCCTACTGAGTTAATTCATTTTATAGTTTTACAAAGTTTTTGTAATTTGTTCTGATCCAATAGATTCTTTTCAAGTTACAAAATCAAGTGCCTAGTAATGATTGATTTTCTTCAGAAAACATCCATCCATGATTTCAGTAAACAGTAAAATGAATCACACAACATGTAACATATAAGAATACTCACTGCATAAAATCAGGTTAAAATTTCATTAAATCCAGATATCATTGTTTCACATTGCAGATCCAGTTATCAAGAAACAATATCGAGTGCTGATTAATTATCCTTAGAATTCTTACATATTTTTAGTAAACAATAATGATTCACACTTTAGTTAACATATATGTAAAAATCATTGATTATCATCTCTATCAAGCAATAAAGTTAGCAAGACAGACAACTAACTATTTGAAATCAAAGGCAACATTGTCATTGATGGTAAAATGTGACAGATTCTGTGTTGTCCATCCTAGAGACATTTGAAGGACAAAGATCTTTTCTACTGTCTAGCTCAGGGGTGTCAAACATACGGCCCGCGGGCCATATCCGGCTCACTAGGTGGTTAATTCCACTCCACACATGAAGAGTAAAAATCATAAGGATGTTTAAAAAAGAAAGCAATTTTGTAGTCCATTCCTGTGGCGAGTTATGATTTCTTTTAAGAAATAACCGAAATGCGCAATTCTGCCACTAGGGGGAGCAAAGGAAAAGCAGAATAGGTGAAACGGCATATATTTGCACCTGCTAAAAGTGAAACATAACAGCTCTGCGTCTGGGTAAGATGCACTTTGGTTCCCTATGAGCCTTACCGCTGTTATTTTGCTATAAGGATGATCAGTAGTGACACCCTAATGACCAAAATGTTGTCAAAAAGTGAAGTGGAATGAAGAGCTTTCCAGGAAAGGACTTTTTTTTCCACAAAGCTGAATTCAAAACCTGAATGCTTGGTATGTCATCAACAGGTCACAGTGTTCAAAGAATACAACATTCAGCACCACAATGACACTCACCATAAAGAAAAGTTTCACCATCTGCAGTTGAGAAAAGAGATTTACCAACCGTTAGCTGGATGGAAAAAAAACCGTCTGCATTCACTGCAGCCTTGACTTCAGTGATGGAGCAGTGACAGCTACTTTTTTGTAAACACATTGATGCAAACATCCAAACCCTTTTCAGAGGTAAACTTGTGCCCCAAAAAGAAGTGGACCCTTGCCAACATGAGTCTGTCAAAGATTACGATCCCAGATCCAACATCTCTGAGGAGACTTGGACGCCAAATGAAGGAATCCTGTCATTTATTGCATTTTCAGTTGCTATTTATGAAAACACCAACATCACAGAAATTTACATTTTATATTTATTAGAGATGTTAAAGAGACCGTCACAGCTGAGTTTCTTAAGTTGATGGACACAACAACAGCTGATGACATTGTCAGCTCTCTAGTTACTTTACTTGATGATGCTGGAGTAATCTGGTCACGGTATGACAGTCTGGTCACTGATGGCGCCCCATTAAAGGTCAGGAAGAAGGCATGTGTTGCCACAAAATTCAAGCAGAAACCAGGAAAAGACTTGTGGACATTCATCGTGTTTTGCACACTTGAATAACAGTAAATGTGTTTCTGCACAGGATTTTAATCCTGATATTGATGGACGGGTGAAGTTTCAGGAGAGAAAGAAGGTTAAATTCTTATGTTCACAAATGTTATCAGGTTTAATTTAGTTGAATTTTTAATGGTTTGGTTATTTAGCCAAAATAACAAAACTAGCATTCTTAGCATGTTTAGCATCTTAAGCAATGTGATTATCTGAGTCAGTTGATCGCAATGTTAGCACCTTTAGCCACATTAACATAATTATCATAGTTAGCATAATTAGTATATGCATCTTTTACTAGCTTTTTATTTATTTTTTTTTTTTTTAACTTGTCCTGTCCAACAGCTGGGCAGACAGATGAGAGCTGAGGGCCTCTTGGGTTGGACATATTTTACTTTAACAAGAGGGGTTATTAATCTTCAGACAAACCAAAGGTATGTCTGAATAAACCCCTTTTGTAATTGAGGCCAAACTTTATTAATTCCAAACATGTCTGAAAATCTTTGGTGTTGGACCGGACGGAAAAGGAAAGAGGGGAAGAAGAGAGAGGGACGTAAGAGAGAGGGGGGGTAGGGGGTGATAATAGGAGGGGAAGGGGGATAAGACCATGAAGCAGCATAAAGCAACAAGTTTACTGGTTGTTAATCATTATGGTAAGGTTCAAATGTAAAAAAAAAACAAAAAAAAGGGCGGAGCCTGTCCACACACACACTCAAATGTTATAAACACACCTGTTAGTTGCAAAAATGTCCACCTGTCGACATGTACACAAAACAGATAGTGTTCACACGCATACTTATGCCTTAAAACCAACTAGTGTGAAATATTTCAGTCATTCAGTCTGTTGAGCTAACACCTGTGCTCAGGTGAGTGTTTATGTTCTTCTAAAATGGATGGTGGAACGTGAAAAGAAGGAGGGAGAGTGCCCAGCCATCCCCACCCAAAGACCCCCACCGCACCAGCAGCGGCAGCCGGATTCCCCCCAACGCCACACGGGAACCGGCAGGGAACAACCGCCGCCCGGGCGACCAAGCCCGCCACCCAGGCCAGGGCCAGCAGGGCCGCCGCAAGGCCCCCAGAGCCAGAGAGCAGGGAGGCACGGAGGGAAAGAGGGCGCCGCCCCAGCCCAACCAGGAGAGCAGCCCCCCCGCCGCGCCGGGAGAACCCAACGCAGGGCCCCACCGGAGAAGGACGCCCACAGCCCCAGACGAGCACCCCACCACCACCCAGGAGTTCCGGGCATCCCCCCGCCCCAACCCCAGGTACGGGCCAGGACCCCCCAAGGGAGACCCACTCCGCACTCCAGGCAGCCATCCGCCCGGCCCACGGTTGGTCCAGGGAGGAGCGAGGCAGGGGCCCTCCGCCCCCGCCCAGAAGGGGGGAACCCCGGGGAAAAAAGAGGGCCCACAAGGGGTGTTGTAAATATGGCCCGACCAGGCTCGGCCACAGTTGGAAATTTGGCGGGGCCCAGCACTCAGGAGCAAGGACCAGAACCCACCCCCCAGGGACACGAACACCCCCGGCTCAGATGTAATGTGAACCCCCCCTAAAAAAAAACCCCCGCTTTTACTAGCTTTGATAAAAGTTGGGCGGTGGCACTGCATAGAGGTGGGCAGCGATACCACGGCGGTGGTGCCTAGAGGCGAGCGACGGGGGCGGGGGCCATACAACGGCTTTACTTCTTGTAATTTTTGCTGTTTAAATCCCTTTTTTTTTTTTTTTACAAAAAAACTGACTATTTGAGACAGAGTGTTGCATGTTGTCATGGTAACAGGTGAGCCGGCAGAAACCTTAAACCAGAAGTTTACTTTTCCGATTTGTCTGAAACTGACGTCGATCTCTTCGTTTACCCCAGTCGACCAAAACATAAAATGGTTGCTATGGAGATAAAATGAACAGAAAAGCCACCATTTTGAAAAAAGTGGATTTTCTATCAACTCATCACATGTAGCTTATACCAATGGAGCAATGTGTTTTTCTGAGTCAGTTGATGATGCTGATCGCAATGCTAGACCATTTTAGCCAAAATAGCAAAACTAGCATTCTTAGCATGTTTAGCATCTTAAGCAATGTGATTATCTGAGTCAGTTGATCGCAATGTTAGCACCTTTAGCCACATTAACATAATTATCATAGTTAGCATAATTAGTATATGCAGCTTTTACTAGCTTTGATAAAAGTTGGGCGGTGGCACTGCATAGAGGTGGGCAGCGATACCACGGCGGTGGTGCCTAGAGGCGAGCGACGGGGGCGGGGGCCATACAACGGCTTTAATTCTTGTAATTTTTGCTGTTTAAATCCCTTTTTTTTTTACAAAAAACTGACTATTTGAGACAGAGTGTTGCATGTTGTCATGGTAACAGGTGAGCCGGCAGAAACCTGCTGTTTTTGTCCAGGTGATAAAGCTAAAGGTTGTTTTAAAGAGGCCAGCGCAGTGATAGACATTTAAAATTTCTGACCAAAACTTCTTTTTCAGGTGAGCATTTTACTGTGGGTTGTCACTTTTTAATGCACACCCAGCAGCCAATCAGAATCGAGTATTCACCCGGACCATGGCACAAACTTTTAATTCTATAACTTTTTTTTTCTAAATCTTATTAAGCTCAATCTTCTCCTGAAGAAAAGACTGGGATGCAACAAGTTTAAATCTTTGAATTCTGTTAATTTATTATTTGCATTAAAATAAAAATCAAACACCTTTAGTTTATCTGGAAGACAAGAACCGCCATGTGTGCAAAGATTTTTTCCGGTCTTTTTTTCAAGATAATTATTCATTAGGTCTCTTAAAACTAGTTTGTCATTGGAAATATATGTTTCTTATTACTTTTCAAATGACAAATGGCTAATATAAAAGTTTGTTTCTGATCAACAACTTTCGTACAATTTCCACGAGTTTGACCAGAACCAAGTAATCAGTGGGATGCCTGTCAGCATAGAGGATCTCTGCAGATTCTTGTGTGGTCGTAGTGTTTTTAATGTTTCTGATAAAATAAAGAGCATTATCTTTTTCAAAGTTATGTAAAGTAACTGAAGCTCTGAACTCACAACTGAGTTTCTTAAGTTGATGGACACAACAACAGCTGATGACATAGTCAGCTCTCTAGTTACTGTGCTGGATGATGCTGGAGTAATCTGGTCACGTGATGACAGTCTGGTCACTGATGGCGCCCCATTAAAGGTCAGGAAGAAGGCATGTGTTGCCACAAAATTCAAGCAGAAACCAGGAAAAGACTTGTGGACACTCATCGTGTTTTGCACACTTGAATAACAGTAAATGTGTTTCTGCACAGGATTTTAATCCTGATATTGATGGACGGGTGAAGTTTCAGGAGAGAAAGGAGGTTAAATTCTTATGTTCACAAATGTTATCAGGTTTAATTTAGTTGAATTTTTAATGGTTTGGTTATTTACATTTAAGGCACGGTGTTTCGTTTTTTTTCTGTAGCCCCTTGTGAGTTTATTATTGGGATTGCTTCAGTATCAGATATCAAATATTCAGTCTGTATAAAATTGAATAGACCAACTTTTTTTGAAGTCAAGAGATCCATTGGCCCCAAGTGATTAGGCTACTATGTTGGTTGAGGCATTTTTTTCCAACTGAGTAAAAAAACTAAAATAAAGCTGTTATTTTGCCTTTACGTTACTGGTCTGGTCCACTTGAGATCAGACGGGCTGAATGTGGCCCCTGAACCAAAATGAGTTTGACACCCCTGGTCTAGCTGTTGTAATAAACTGTAGAATAACGTCAGTCCGCCTATGTACTGAATTTCTGTTGTTCCAGTTATCAACTGGTCTTGCCCAATATGCCTACCCAATAGTATAGAACATTTAGGCAATGTGACCGGAAGCTGTGTTAAGGTGAACATGATCACTTTATAATAGACACCCAGCAGCCAATTAGAATCAAGCCTTCATCTGGACAATGTTATAACAAAATAAAAAGAAAGTTCAAAATTCACAAATGTTGTTGTGTCGGTTATGCTGATGGAAACACAGATGAAGCAATAGTTTCACAACGTTGTTTCTGCTTGTTGTTGCCGATGGTTCCTAATTTCTTTGGAGTCCATAGTGTGGAATTCTCAATTTCTTTTTAACTTTTTGCTTCACATGGGATCCTGTTGCTGAAAAACATGAAACAGGCGAAATGAAAGATCATGAAGTTTAACAGAAACATGAACCAAAACATTTCTTCACTTCCATTAAAACATGAATCCATCCATCCATCCATCCATCCATCCATCCATCCATCCATCCACCCATCCATCCATCCACCCACCCACCCATCCATCCATCCATCCATCCATCCATCCATCCATCCATCCACCCATCCTCCCACCCATCAATCCATCCATCCATCCATCCATCCATCCATCCATCCATCCATCCATCCATCCATCCATCCACCCATCCATCCATCCACCCATCCATCCATCCACCCACCCACCCATCCATCCATCCATCCATCCACCCATCCATCCATCCATCCATCCATCCATCCATCCATCCATCCATCCATCCATCCTCAGAACCTGTTGTATCCCTAGGCACTTTAATGTTTGGAGTTGGGTCATCTAGACCAGTGTTTTTCAACCTTTTTTGAGCCACGGCTCACTTTAACCTTGACAAAAATCCCGTGGCACACCAGTATCCCAAAAAAAAAAAGCAGAAACTCATAGTCTGTATTGATCCACCCCCCCCCGGCAATCTGACGTGCATTTTTGTGATGATTGTGGCAGAAAAAGCAGGAAGTTGCAGATGTTTTTTCTAAAAGATGTAATAAAAGTTAAGTTACATACAAACTGTATGTTCGTTGTGTTTTCAATCCGTGTAACTTTCAAGGACGACTCATTGTACGCTGAGGCGCTGTCCCTTTCAGGCCAATGCATCATGGGAGATGTAGTGCGAAAACTGCGAAAAAACGGCAGAAAGACTAGCGTTTCTGAGCTTCATGTTTTTGTTCACTTGTTCCACGGTCTGATACCGGATTCTGTGGAAAGCTACACCGCTAAAGACGAGCTTTAGCTGGTGTTTTTGTCGGAACTGACTGAGTTATGAGCTAAATTGGAACAAGGAAGTGGAGACTTTAACCACTTCTGATTGGTCAGACTGATGACATGTGATTAAGCCTTCAAGAATGATTGGTGGAGTCGTGGAGACAGTAAAAGCTGCGGGACTTTTCAGAAAACATATATAGCTGCAGCTAAATCGCGTTACCGTCATTCTTATAAAAATGTCTTTAATAGAATCAAATAAACACAAAGAAAAAAGTATTTTATGATCGTTTATATTCCTAACTACTCAGTGTTTTATCAGGACCTGTTTGGATGAACAAAGAGCTGATTTCCTGGAGATGGTAATTGTTTTGAGATCAGTGAATGAGGGCAATTTTCCACGGCACACTTGACCATCTCCCACGGCACACTAGTGTGCCGCGGCACACTGGTTGAAAAACACTGATCTAGACCCACTAGACAGTGTACTGAACCTTTTTTCTTCAATGATTTGTGATCTTCACTGGTGTCCATGGATTACATGAAATCTTTCCACCTTTATCCACCTTTGTCATGGTAGGGCGAACACGTCAATGGAAGGGTGGGGTCATCTAAGATAGCACAGGGGTTACGAGTCACAGGGTTGCTTGAGTCAAACCAGCTGCTGTTGGGCAGAGTACACCCTGAACAGATCACCACAGCCACACTCAAGTTAACAACACACACACACACACGCACACACACACATGGATGTAAATTCTCAGCTGGGATGTTCATCTCTGAGCTCATTTCTAAATGTCAGAAAGACTCTGCACACAATAAAGAAACTAATCATCTTCTGGTTGCTCTTCATCAACTGACCTTCATGTCATCCTCACACAGAGCAGTCCTAAATGTACAAACTCTCACCTCCTCAACTTTATTTTGAAAATCACAGATGTACAGCAACTTCCTCCACAACTAAACAACAGGATTTGAAGAACTTTACCTTTTTTTCTTCTGCTGCAAATCACCAGGACGATTAGAACAGCAGCGATCACAACAAGTGAAGCCACTGCGACGATGCTGCTGATGATGATGATGATTACAAGAGAATTGTCTGAAACAAAAAAAAGTTATTTAGTTCAAAAAGGAGATTTTTTTCTTTAAATCTGTAAAACATGAAAGAACATTTAGAGGAAAGTTGACAGAAAATCTTCTGCAGCTAAACGTTGCCGTCTTTGGTAACTTCTTACTCAGCATCATGTTTTCATGTGAACTCAATCTAAATGTTGCTGCAAGTTTCAAAGTAAAACACAATCACAAAGACGGGACGAGTTCTGACAGACTTCATGTTGATCACGTTTGGATGTCTGGAACATGGGAGCAATTTCTCTGATCTGTGACAGAAAAACTAGTTTCTCACTTGATTCCTCAGCTGGACTCAGAGAGACTTGAGTGATGTTGGTCTCCTCATCCTTGCTGACTTCACATGTGTATGTTCCCTCATGATCTGCAGATAAGTGCTGCAGTGTGAGTCTGCCTGACTCTGATACATCCTTCACATGCTGCTTCCACTCCTCTGACACTCTCTGCTCATCATCCTCTTTCTTGGTCACAATCATCTGATTCTGATTGAAGCTCCAAACCAGACTGAAGCCTTTGAGGGAGGAGTCTGAGGCAGAGCAGGAGATGGTTGCTTCTCCAGAGATGATCTTCACTGAAGCTGGACAATAGAAACATAGAAACAGTTCATCATGAAATAAAACATCAAGTCCAAATGTCTGACAGCCTGAAGCAAAGACACTGAGATGTTTGCACACAGCCTCCTGCCTCCATATTGACATGAATGACACTTTGAAAGACTTGAAAGAAATCATTTCAGAGCTGAATCCTCCATAGTCTGCTGGATCCTGGAGGATCCTGTAGGTCTGCATGCAGAAACAGTCCCACAGTGACAAAGAACATCAAGGTCTTTGATTCTGAAAGTTCTGCCATGATCAGACAGAGATTTCTCCAGATGAACTGGAACACTCACGTCCTCTCCTCCATGAAGCTCTCCTCTGGTTTGATGGAGTGCTGATGGTGCAGATGTAGTCCAGGTCATCTTCACCGTCTGAAAGAGTCAGAGAGCTGCTGATGTTGTAAAGAAGTTCTTCAGTCTTCTGGACTCTGGTTGTGTTCTGGAAGGTTCTGCTGGATGGAGGACTGATGGACCAGCTGAGATCAGGTTGAGGATAGATCCCACCTGAGCTGCAGATGATCTGGTTTTCCGTCTGCTTCATGTTGATCTTCTGAGGTGGAGCTGCAACAAGTGGAAAAAGTAGAATTTCAGCTTCCAGCAGTGTAGAATCAGTGTTTGTGTGGAAAAGTCAATCCTCTCTTCCTGCTGCTAGAATTCCAGCTTTAAGCAGGTTCAGGATGAACTGATCCTCAGCAGGTGTGTCCTCCTCTAATCCACACTCTCACTAATCTGCAGCTCTGCTTGAAATCTTTCTTCATTTCCTTCAACATTGGAGCTGAACCTCCTTCAATTCTGCAGAATCTCTCACTTGTTGTTCATTTCTTTTGGGACATTTTCAGCCTTAATGACAGATTTCTCTGATAAATTTCCAGCTGTAAAGTCAACAAATGTCTGCATTTTCCCATTTCCTGTCCTTCCTTCATCTCTTCTGGTTCAGCTTTAAGAGCTTTCACATCTTTCTGTTCTTGCAGTCGTCTCTGCTTCAACAAAGAAAACCTTTTAGTGACTCCAAGATTTGGAGGATTTCAAGAAGCTTTTAGTTTTCTCTGCTCAGTCTGCTGCCCCTGCGACCCGGTCCCGGATAAGCGGAGGAAGATGGATGGATGGATGGATTTTAGTTTCAGAGACACAGAACATTTGTTTATCAGAGAATGGGACAGATTCAGGAGAATCAGGAACTTTGGATCATGAACTACTGTCTAAACTCTGAATTCAAGTTCATTTCATGACTTACTGTGGAACATTCAGCTTTAAGAATGCCTGATGGACTGAATGGGAGAAACTGAGCTAAAACATTTGGACTTTCTCCAGTTTTCTGGGTTTCTCGTACCGTAAACCTTCATGTTGATGTAGAATTCTCCTGTTTCAGTGATGGTGCTGGTGTAACATCGATATCTTCCTTCATCCTGAACCATCACTCCTGTCAGCTGCAGGGAGGCGTTTCCTTTGGAGATCTGATCCTGGAACAGAGACATTCTTCCTCTAAACCTCTGGTGCTGGTATTGCAGTTGGTCCTTGTTGTCATAGTAGGAGTTAACCCAAGTCATTTTTGGTCCCAGCTTAAACCAGTGAATAACAGGATCATCTCCAGGTGTAAACCTGCAGGGTAAAATGCAGCTCTGTCCAAACTTACAGGAGACCTCTGCATCTGTGAACATCAGAGACAGATGTGTAAATGTTGAACTGCAGAGAAACACTTTTTCTCATAGGATGAGACTTAATGAAGGACATTCTTCACTTTTAGTACGTTTTACTTTTTCTTTGAATAAGAGATATGCGATTAAAAACTTTATTGGTTGGTAATAAGGACAGATTCATGTTTGAACAGCCTTTATATTCATATCAGACATTAATTTTGTTGTAAATCTGAAAAAAGGAGGCTCATTTCAATCTTTTCATGGTTTTTGATACTTTTGTCAAATAATAAATTTACTGAAGATAATAACGGCCACGTCTGTTCATATTTTTTAAAACTTGTTTTCTTTATATAGAGACTTAATTTGTTTCCACAAGAAAACAAACAAAAAAATTAGGACGTCAGAATACAATTTCTTATTTGGATATCAATACACGAACCTAAATGACAAACAGGATCATCGCTAACTGATGAGCTCATGAGTTAACTCTCTAGCACAGGGGTGTCAAACTCATTTTGGTTTGGGGGCCACATTCAGCTTGTCTGATCTAAGGTAACGTAAAAGCAAAATAACAGCTTTGTTTTGAAGCTCAGAAACGCTAGTCTTTCTGCCGTTTTTTTCGCAGATTTCGCACTACATCTCCCATGATGCATTGGCTTGAAAGGGACAGCGCCTCAGCGTACAATGAGTCGTCCTTGTTACACGTCTTGAAAACACACCCAACATACAGTTTGTGTGTAAGTTAACTTTTATTACATCTTTTAGAAAAAACATCTGCAACTTTCGGGGGGGGGGGGGGGGGGGGGTAGATCAATACAGACTATGAGTCTCTGCTTTTTTTTTTTTGGGGATGCTGGTGTGCCACGGGATTTTTGTCAAGGTTAAAGTGTGCCGTGGCTCAAAAAAGGTTGAAAAACACTGGTCTAGATGACCCAACTCCAAATATTAAAGTGCCTAGGGATACAACAGGTTCTGAGGATGGATGGATGGATGGATGGATGGATGGATGGATGGATGGATGGATGGATGGATGGATGGATGGGTGGGTGGGTGGGTGGGTGGGTGGATGGATGGATGGATGGATGGATGGATGGGTGGGTGGGTGGGTGGGTGGGTGGAAGGATGGATGGATGGGTGGGTGGGTGGGTGGGTGGGTGGGTGGGTGGGTGGGTGGGTGGATGGATGGATGGATGGATGGATGGATGGGTGGGTGGGTGGGTGGATGGATGGATGGATGGATGGATGGATGGATGGGTGGGTGGGTGGGTGGGTGGGTGGGTGGATGGATGGATGGATGGATGGATGGATGGATGGATGGAAGGATGGATGGGTGGGTGGGTGGGTGGGTGGGTGGGTGGGTGGGTGGATGGATGGATGGATGGATGGGTGGGTGGATGGATGGATGGATGGATGGATGGGTGGGTGGGTGGGTGGGTGGGTGGGTGGATGGATGGATGGATGGATGGATGGATGGGTGGATGGATGGGTGGGTGGGTGGGTGGGTGGATGGATGGATGGATGGATGGATGGGTGGGTGGGTGGGTGGGTGGATGGATGGATGGGTGGATGGATGGGTGGATTGATGGGTGGGTGGATGGATGGATGGGTGGGTGGGTGGATGGATGGGTGGGTGGGTGGGTGGATGGATGGATGGATGGATGGATGGATGGATGGATGGATGGATGGATGGGTGGGAGGGTGGGTGGGTGGATGGATGGATGGGTGGATGGATGGATGGATGGATGGATGGATGGATGGATGGATGGATGGATGGATGGGTGGGTGGATGGATGGATGGGTGGATGGATGGATGGATGGATGGATGGATGGGTGGGTGGATGGATGGATGGATGGATGGATGGATTCATGTTTTAATGGAAGTGAAGAAATGTTTTGTTCATGTTTCTGTTAAACTTCATGATCTTTCATTTCGCCTGTTTCATGTTTTTCAGCAACAGGATCCCATGTGAAGCAAAAAGTTAAAAAGAAATTGAGAATTCCACACTATGGACTCCAAAGAAATTAGGAACCATCGGCAACAACAAGCAGAAACAACGTTGTGAAACTATTGCTTCATCTGTGTTTCCATCAGCATAACCGACACAACAACATTTGTGAATTTTGAACTTTCTTTTTATTTTGTTATAACATTGTCCAGATGAAGGCTTGATTCTAATTGGCTGCTGGGTGTCTATTATAAAGTGATCATGTTCACCTTAACACAGCTTCCGGTCACATTGCCTAAATGTTCTATACTATTGGGTAGGCATATTGGGCAAGACCAGTTGATAACTGGAACAACAGAAATTCAGTACATAGGCGGACTGACGTTATTCTACAGTTTATTACAACAGCTAGACCAGGGGTGTCAAACTCATTTTGGTTCAGGGGCCACATTCAGCCCGTCTGATCTCAAGTGGACCAGACCAGTGACGTAAAGGCAAAATAACAGCTTTATTTTAGTTTTTTTACTCAGTTGGAAAAAAATGCCTCAACCAACATAGTAGCCTAATCACTTGGGGCCAATGGATCTCTTGACTTCAAAAAAAGTTGGTCTATTCAATTTTATAAAGACTGAATATTTGATATCTGATACTGAAGCAATCCCAATAATAAACTCACAAGGGGCTACAGAAAAAAAACGAAACACCGTGCCTTAAATGTAAATAACCAAACCATTAAAAATTCAACTAAATAAACCTGATAACATTTGTGAACATAAGAATTTAACCTCCTTTCTCTCCTGAAACTTCACCCGTCCAACAATATCAGGATTAAAATCCTGTGCAGAAACACATTTACTGTTATTCAAGTGTGCAAAACACGATGAATGTCCACAAGTCTTTTCCTGGTTTCTGCTTGAATTTTGTGGCAACACATGCCTTCTTCCTGACCTTTAATGGGGCGCCATCAGTGACCAGACTGTCATCACGTGACCAGATTACTCCAGCATCATCCAGCACAGTAACTAGAGAGCTGACTATGTCATCAGCTGTTGTTGTGTCCATCAACTTAAGAAACTCAGTTGTGAGTTCAGAGCTTCAGTTACTTTACATAACTTTGAAAAAGATAATGCTCTTTATTTTATCAGAAACATTAAAAACACTACGACCACACAAGAATCTGCAGAGATCCTCTATGCTGACAGGCATCCCACTGATTACTTGGTTCTGGTCAAACTCGTGGAAATTGTACGAAAGTTGTTGATCAGAAACAAACTTTTATATTAGCCATTTGTCATTTGAAAAGTAATAAGAAACATATATTTCCAATGACAAACTAGTTTTAAGAGACCTAATGAATAATTATCTTGAAAAAAAGACCGGAAAAAATCTTTGCACACATGGCGGTTCTTGTCTTCCAGATAAACTAAAGGTGTTTGATTTTTATTTTAATGCAAATAATAAATTAACAGAATTCAAAGATTTAAACTTGTTGCATCCCAGTCTTTTCTTCAGGAGAAGATTGAGCTTAATAAGATTTAGAAAAAAAAAGTTATAGAATTAAAAGTTTGTGCCATGGTCCGGGTGAATACTCGATTCTGATTGGCTGCTGGGTGTGCATTAAAAAGTGACAACCCACAGTAAAATGCTCACCTGAAAAAGAAGTTTTGGTCAGAAATTTTAAATGTCTATCACTGCGCTGGCCTCTTTAAAACAACCTTTAGCTTTATCACCTGGACAAAAACAGCAGGTTTCTGCCGGCTCACCTGTTACCATGACAACATGCAACACTCTGTCTCAAATAGTCAGTTTTTTGTAAAAAAAAAAGGGATTTAAACAGCAAAAATTACAAGAATTAAAGCCGTTGTATGGCCCCCGCCCCCGTCGCTCGCCTCTAGGCACCACCGCCGTGGTATCGCTGCCCACCTCTATGCAGTGCCACCGCCCAACTTTTATCAAAGCTAGTAAAAGCTGCATATACTAATTATGCTAACTATGATAATTATGTTAATGTGGCTAAAGATGCTAACATTGCGATCAACTGACTCAGATAATCACATTGCTTAAGATGCTAAACATGCTAAGAATGCTAGTTTTGCTATTTTGGCTAAAATGGTCTAGCATTGCGATCAGCATCATCAACTGACTCAGAAAAACACATTGCTCCATTGGTATAAGCTGCATGTGATGAGTTGATAGAATATCCACTTTTTTCAAAATGGTGGCTTTTCTGTTCATTTTATCTCCATAGCAACCATTTTATGTTTTGGTCGACTGGGGTAAACGAAGAGATCGACGTCAGTTTCAGACAAATCGGAAAAGTAAACTTCTGGTTTAAGGTTTAGATTATGGCTTCACCGTCACTTTGTGTGCTTGGTGACATGAGTGCCATCGATATAGAAGAAGGATTAGTATCTATCATTTTCGTAACTCTTTGTATTGCTAAAAAAACTATTTTAATAAATTGGAAAAACAAGAAAAATATAAATATAAGTCGGGACAACCCTCTTGGGGCCCATGGTCGCTCTGGGGTCATCTCTGGGGGGTCATCCGCTTAACTAGCTTCCGTCTGGGGTGGGGTGGGGTGGGGGGCTTGTCGGCCCTGTCCTGTGGGGGGGCGTTCTGGGGGGGAGGGGGAGCCCACTATTGGTAAGGGACCTTGGGGTGTTGACGGGTTGGGGTCTCCGCTGAGGCAATGGGCGGTTGCCCCGGCCGGTTGGCTGCCTCGGTCCAGTCGAGGCCTGACCAGAGCTCTTCTAGGGCCGGCGCTTGGGGGTGGGGGCCTGGGCTTGCTCCGGGGGGCCTGCGCTTTCTGTCTTCTCTCTCTCTGTGTGGGGTGGGTGGTGCTGGGCCGGGGGTGTCGGCGCCTCCAGGGATGGGGCCCCTGGTCTGGGGGGCCGGGCCCCTATGCTGGGGGGGGGGGGGGGGGGGGGGGACGGCTGTTTGACCACCGGGGGACAGTCTACCAGCTGTCCCCAACTTACCCCCTTCCTCATATTACCTCATATTAGGGTGAGGGGGTGGGGGGCTTAGCCTGCTATAATCCTTGGGGGGGGGGGGGGGCTACTTGGTAGTGGTCCCCCCCTCTCATGGTTGCTGTATGGAGTAGGCCCCCCCTCTTTCGGTTTTATTTGCACCTTAGACATGTAGGATCCTTGGTAGGGGGGGTGCTTGGACATCACTGCCAGCAAGCAGCAGATGTCCTCCCAGGACCCTACCCGCCAATTTTAACCGCACCTTAGACATTTAGGGCCCCTTGGTGGGGAGGGTGAGGGGACATCACTGTGAATAATGAGGAGATGTCCCCTCAGTGCCCAACCCGCCAATTTTAACTGCACCCCCATTAGTACACACACCCCTCCCCCCTCAAAATATACATTCCAACATAAACACACGCACACACAGACCCTCTCAAACACACAAACACGCACACACATTGGCAAGGAAGGTGGGACCTAGGACCATCTGTCCCCTACCCCTTCCCTGGTGGGGGGTACGGGGTCCTTGGCAACGGCGGCCGTGTCCCCTGGGTGTCGGTTTCCTGGGCCCGGCGGTGCTCTTTCTGCGCGGGGGGGGGTTCACATCACACCTGAGCCGGGGGTGTCCGTGTCCCTGGGGGGTGGGTTCGGGTCCTTGCCCCTGGGTGCTGGGCCCCGCCAAGTCTCCGACTGTGGCCGAGCCTGGTCGGGCCAAGTTAACAACACCCCTAGTGGGCTCCCTTTCTCCCCTTTCTCCCCGCTCTCCCCTCCTGGGCGGGGGTGGCTGGCCCCTGCCTTGCTCCTCCCTGGACCAACCGTGGGCCGGGTGGGTGGCTGCCTGGTGTGTGGGGCGGGTCTCCCTTGGGGGGTCCTGGCTCGTACTTGGGGTTGGGGCGGGGGGATGCCCGGAACTCCTGGGGGGTGGTGGGCTGCTCGTCTGCGGCTGTGGGCGCCCTTCTCGGGTGGGGCCCTGCGTTGGGCTCTCCCGGCGCGGCGGGGCCTCCTGGTTGGGCTGGGACGGCGCTCCCTTTCCCTCCGTGCCTCCCTGCTCTCTGGCTCTGGGGGCCTCCCGGCGGTCCTGCTGGCCCTGGCCTGGGTGGCGGGCTGGGTCGCCCGGGGGGCGGTTGTTCCCTGCCTGCTGCCGTGTGGCGTTGGGGGTTCCGGCTACCGCTGCTGGTACGGCGGGGGTCTTGGTGTGGGGATGGCTGGGCACTCTCCTTCCTTCTTTTCACATTCCACCGTCCATTTTAGAAAAACATAAACACTCACCTGAGCACAGGTGTTAGCTCACCTTTGCACTAACAGTTTGTATGATTGAATGACTGAAATATTTCACACTAGTTAGTTTAAAGGCATAAGTATGCGTGTGTGAACACTATCTGTTTTGTGTACATGTTGACATGTGGACTTTTTTTTTTCTTTCAGCCAGCAGGTGTGTTGATAACATTTGAGTGTGTGTGTGGACAGGCCCCGCCCTCTTTGTACTACATTTGAACCTTACCGTAATGATAAACAACCAGTAAACCTGTTGCTTTATGCTGCTTCATGGTCTTATCCCCCCCTCCTATTATCACCCTCTTACCCCCCCCTCTCTCTAACATCCCTCTCTCTTCTTCCCTTCTTTCCTTTTCCGTCCGGTCCAACACTAAAGATTTTCAAACATGATTGAAATTAATAAAGTTTGGCCTCAATTACAAAAGGGGTTTATTCAGACATACCTTTGGTTTGTCTGAAGATTAATAACCCCTTTTGTTAAAGTAAAATATGTCCAACACAAGAGGCCGTCAGCTGTCATCTGCCTGCCCAGCTGTTGGACAGGATAAGTTAGAAAAAAAAAAGAAAAAAAAAGGAAAAGTAAACTTTTGGATGTCCTTAGCAACAGAGGTTTTTTGCAAACCACGCCCACAGTCCTTGTACGTCTATATGCAGTGTTTTTCAAAATCTTCAGTTCCAGCCATGGATGCATGCATTCAAATTTCACAGCATTCCATTGAAAAACATACGAGTTATAACAGTGTGCCACTTTTGCAAGGTCTCCCACGAAGACGAGTTTTTGATTGTATCTGGTACTACAGGTGCTTTTTTTTAAGATTCAAGATGGCGGCTTCTTCCTAAAGAAAAAGGTCAACGAAACTTCTTTGGTGCTTGCAGACTCAAGCTAACGGCATGTTTGTGCGTTTTGGTGAAAATCACATAAACCAAAGTGTCGTTTTCCCATATTGTCGAAAAAGTCTAAATGTTGAAAGAGTTCGCCACGAAAAGGCCACTAAGCCGTAGGTCGTGTGGCCGTCCAATGATAATTTCAAAACTTCCTTGGGATATCCCCAACACGTGTGTTTTGATTTCATAACTGTATTTTGAAATATTTATGGCCTGCAGCAGCAGTCACTGAATGCAAGGACCATATTGTATTTGCAGTTGGAAAGATTTTGGCGCCTTTCAGCGAAAATCTGACCCCCGACACATACTCGAACAGTCACCAAAATGTGAAAACAACTTGGATGAATTGCAAATGAATTTTCCACAAAATCAACATCACCCCCCTGAAGACGATGACATCACGGCGAGCGGTCACTTAAAAAAAATGAAAGGGCCGAAAATCGCATGTGGGGCCAAAAAAAAATTATTTCAAAATACAGTTACGAAACCAAAACACAAGTGTTGGGGATATCCCAAGAAAGTTTTGAAATCATCATTGGATGGCCAAACCACCTGTGGCTTGGTGGCCTTTTTGTGGTGAACCCTAAGAATTGGCAATTTCTGTGTTTGTCCACAATATTGGAAAACAAAACTTTTGTTTGAGCGATGTTCGTGAAATTGCAGACACTTGCTGCCAGCTCCACTCTACAAACACCAAAGAAGTGTCGTTGACCTTTGACCTTGGGAAAAGGCCGCCATCTTGCATTTTGAAAAAAAAGCACCTTTAGCGCCAGATACAAACAAAAACTCGTCCTAGGTATTTTTAGTGATCGTATTGTAATTTCTTAGGCATCCATAGCAAGGTACTGTGGACAAAATGTTGGAATTAGAAGTTGTAGATTTTACATGGCATGATCACGGCGAATTCGCATCCAATGCGATCTTAGCTAGCTCGCACAGTTCTTATTGGAATGTTGTGAAAATGAAATACACGATTGCCTGGCCCACGCTGAAAAAAACACATTATGCGATCGATAAAGGAGTGTAAGCAAAAAACCGTCGCAAAAAATCTTCTGACTTGGCAAAAACAAAAAAATTCTGAATATTTTTGGGGGGAATTGACTAGCGAAACCAATATATCCTTGTTGGCGATATCCAGAGGAAGTTTTGAAAACATAACGGGATGGCGAAATGACCCACGGTTTGGCCGCCATTCTGTGCCCAAATCTGCAATATCATAATTTTCAAGTTTTTCTACAACATAGGAAAATAATTTTTTTTCAAACAATTTTCACGAAATTTGAGAAATGTACCACTAGCTCAAGTCTATAACTACCTCTTGAGTTTCGTTGACCTTTGACCTCGGATGAAGGGCGCCATCTTGAATTAAAAAAAAAAAAAGCACCTTTAGCACCAGATAGAAACGAAAACTCGTCTTTAGAATTTTCATCGATCGTCTCGAAACTTTTCGGGCATCCACGGCAAGCTATCCATCCATCAATCTATCTTCCTCCGCTTATCCGGGACCGGGTCGCGGGGGTAGCAGTCTAAGCAAAGATGTCCAGTCTTCCCTCCCCCTGGACATTTCCTCCAGCTCCTCTAGGGGGACCCGAGGCGTTCCCAGGCCAGCCGACAGACATAGTCTCTCCAACGTGTCCTGGGTCTTCCCTGGGGCCTCCGCCCAGTGGGACATGCCAGGAACACCTGTCCAGGGAGGCGTCCAGGAGGCATCCGGACTAGATGCCCGAACCACCTTAACTAGCTCCTTTCGATGTGGAGGAGAAGGGGTTCTACTCTGAGCTTTCCGCGGGTGAACGAGCTCCTACCCCTATCTCTCAGGGAGCGCCCTGCCACCCTACGGAGGAAGCTCATTTCAGCCGCTTGTATTCTGGACCTGGCTCTTTGGGTTATGATCCAGAGCTCGTGAAGATAGGTGAGTATTGGAACAAAGATAAACCGGTAAATTGAGAGCTTTGCTTTTTGGCTCAGCTCTCTCTTCACCACAACGGACCAATACAGCGACCGCATAACTACGGACGCTGCTCCGATCCGCCTGTCTTCCCTCACTCGTGAACAAGACCCCAAGATATTTAAACTCCTCCACCTGGGGCAGGGACGCTCCAACCAACCGAGAGATGACAAACTACCTTTCTCCAGTCGAGAACCATGGCCTCTGATTTAGCGGTGGTGACCCTCATCCCAGTTATAAACCGCCCAAAAGCACACTGGAGGTCCCGGCTCAATGAAGCCAACAGGACAACATCCTCCGCAAAAAGCCCAGAGGAAATCCTGTGGTCCCCAAACCAGACCCCCTCTGGCCCCTGGCTGCGCCTAGAATATCTGTCTATAAAAACTATGAACAGAACCGATGATAAAGGGCAGCCTTTCCCGAGTCCAACGTGCACCGGGTAAAAGTCTGACATGCTACCGTCTATGCGAACCAAGCGCTTACTATGGTCATACAGTGACCGGACAGCCCTCAATAAAGCTCCCCAGACTCCATACTCCCAGAGCACCCTCCACAGGAAACCACGGGGGACGCGGTCGAACACCTTCTCCAAATCCACAAAATAAACCCACAAACCCTCCAGCACCCTAAAGAGGGTGTAGAACTGGTTCACTGTTCCACGACCAGGACAGAAACCGCACTGAGGTTCGACTATCAGACGGACTCTTCTCTCCAGTACCCTGGCATGGACTTTACCAGGGAAGCTGAACGGCAAGCTACTCTGGAACAAATATAGCAATTAGAATTTGTAGATTGTCAATGGCGTGGCGACCTAGCAAATGTGGCACACTGTTATAACTCTTGTGTTTTCAATGGAATACTGTGAAAATTGAATGCATGCATCCATGGCTGGAACTGAAGATTTTGAAATGAAAAGCACTGGATATGGACATATAAAGAATGTGGCCGTGGTTAGCAAAAAACCTCTGTTGCTAAGGACATCCAAAAGTTTACTTTTTCCGATTTGTCTGAAACTGACGTCGATCTGTTCGTTATCCCCAGGCAACCAAAACATAAAATGGTTGCTGAGGAGATCAAATCAACAGAAAAGAAGCCATTTTTAAAAGGGTGGATTTTCTATCAACTTATCACATGTAGCTTATACCAATGGAGCAATGTGTTTTTCTGAGTCAGTTGAAGATGTTGATCACAATGTTAGCAATTTCAGCACCTTAGCACAACTAGCATAGTTAGCATATGCAGCTTCTACTAGCCTTCATCAAAGGTGGGCAGTGAATGCGCCGGTGCTGCGTAACAGTGGGCAGCGAGGGCGGGGGGGTGGTGGGCATGGAAGGCCTGCAGGCCATACAACGCCGCTCGCAGCTTTAATTTATCTTTGGCCCCATGAGCGATTTTCGGCCCATTCATTTTTTTTGCAGGATCGCTCGCCATGATTTCATCGTCTTTGGAGGGGGTGACGTTCACTTTGTCGAAAATTCATTTTCGATTTATCCTAGGTGTGTGCACATTTTGGTGACTCTTCAAGTATGTGGCGGGGTCAAATTCTCGCTGAAAGGCGCAGAAATCTTTCCAACTGCTAAAACAATATGGTCCTTGCAGTCAGCGACTGCTGCTGCGGGCCATAATAAGATATGAGTAATAGCAGTGTGTCACTTTTGAGAGCTCGCCACGTGGACGCCGTTCAAAATCTACAACTTCTAATTGTTTTTCCCATGTTGTAGAAAAACTACCTTGTGCCCAGAACCATGCCCGCCCAAGGTGTTCCCGCTTTCTCAACCTGAGTCTGAATCTACATCAGAAAGGAGGGAGAAAAGGTGTTCATCCGACCGTCAATATCATCAGCCTCTGCCGGAATTTTACTTTGTCAAAAAGAAAGAAGATGGTCTGAAGTCGTGTATTGACTCCCGCAGTCTTAACGGTGTGACTGTGAAGTATTGTTATCCATTGGCTCTGGTTCCTGCAGCTCTGAAGCAGCTGTGGAGCAGCTTTGCACGGCTCGCTTCTTTACAAAGCTGGATTTGAGGAGTGCCTACAACCTCATTCGCAGACAAGCAGAGGATGAATGGAAGACCGCGTTTTCAACCACCTCAGTACATTATGAGTATCTGGCCAAGCCCTTTGGTCTCTGTAACGCCCCCTCTGTGTTCCAGGGGTTTGACAATGATGTCTTCCAGGACATGCTGTACAATTCATTGTCATCTACACTGATGACATCCTGGTTTACTCGGACACGTTGGAGGAGCATGTGGCGCATGTTTGCAGATGTTACAGCGGCTGATTCAGCATAACCTTTATGCTAAGAGAGAGAAATGTGAGATTCATACAACATCCATTTCTTTTCTGGGTTATGTGATCTGTGCATGGGGCATGGCGATGGACCAGCTTTAGCATAGTGGCGGTTCCTCTCAGCTCCCTGCTAAAAGGTGCTCCCAAACGCAAGTTCTGGCAGCCACAGAGGCATTCCAGATGCTGAAACAGCACTTTACCCAGGCGCCTATCCTCCATCACCCGGACCCAGCCATGCAGTTCATCATGCAGGTAGATGCCTCTAGCACAGGGCTAGGAGCTGTACTCTCTCAACGCCATGGTCAGCCAGCCAAGGTGTTCCCGTGCGACTACTTCTCCCCGGCAGCTTACCCCTTGTGCTATCTTAGATGACCCCACCCTTACACTGACGTGTTCTCCCTACCATGATAAAGGTGGATAAAGGTGGAAAGATTTCATGTAATCCATGGACACCAGTGAAGATCACAAATCATTGAAGAAAAAAGGTTCAGCGCACTGTCTAGTGGGTCTAGATGACCCAATTCCCAATGTTAAAGTGCCTAGGATGGCACAAGGGTTACAGCCGGCCTCCTGCATCCACTGCCCATACCGCAATCCACACATTGTAGTGGATTCTGTCACAGATCTACCCGGTTAGCTACTGACTGTAAAGACTGATGCCTCATGGGAGCAGCCCCTCCTTCTGTGTCAGAACAAAAATATTAGAACGATACAGGCTTTTAAAATAGTCTCCAAAGACCGGAAAAGTTTACACAAATGTGGCAGGCTGTTTGTGAGAAAATACGTCTCAGGGAGGTTTTGAAAGTCGGTAAATAAACAGAGAAAGTCACAGAGTTTAGAGGATTGGACTGAAAAGACAACAGCAAACAATGAGAGTCACTGTAACACTCGACCTTCTTTTCTATCAAACAGATTGGTAACGGATAGAAATGTTTTCAACAATGCTCACATTGATAGATTAAATTTGTAGTGAAAAGGTGAGTTCAGATCAGCGACATGCGGTCAGGTGAGGGAAGTGAGGCAGAGCTTCACCTGTCATAATTCTGATAAAATAGAAAAAGGTAAATGAGTAAATATTATTTTCCACTGATCTGTATGAGGGGCCGTATAAGACATTATTTATTCTGAACCATTCACATTCATACATTCTTGCTCTCACAGTCATATATACTCTCTTTCGCATACATATATTCTCTTACGCATCCATATATTCTCTCTCTCACATTCATACATTCTTGCTCTCACAGTCATATATACTCTCTTTCGCATACATATATTCTCTTACGCATCCATATATTCTCTCTCTCACATTCATACATTCTTGCTCTCACAGTCATATATACTCTCTTACGCATTCATATATTCTCACTTGCACATCCATATATTCTCTCTCTCGCATGCATATATATTACTTTACACATACATACATTCTCACTCTCATTGTCACTCTTAAAAAAGAATGTATGTATGTGAAAGACAAGTATATATGAACGTGTGAGGAAGAGTTTATATGTGTGTGTGAGAGAGGAGTATGCATGAAACGGAAGTTACTTTGCATGAAAAGGAAGGCACTTTGAATGAAAAGGAAGGCACTTTGAATGAAACGGAAGGCAGATGATTTCTCGTGCTCTGATTGGACGAGAGGCCGCCACCTCCCATTTTGAACAGACGCTAACATGAACCAATAAGAAGGCCATCGGAACCTTAAGAAATATTTTATCTTCACCTCAAGTGGTCACAAATCTGTCTGCATCTCTAGAGACACAAAGGAATGTCTCAAATACCAATAATGGTAATAGAAGTGCCACCGAAACAGAAAATCCGTATCCACCTTATTCCTAGCCCCCATGAGCCTTTGCGTGAATTATGGGCGACACTTCCTGTAGACGCTGGAACACGCATTTACATTAAAACAAATTCCTCTTGTTTTCGATCCATAACTACATATAAATGTGGGAAAACCAGCTGTCATTTCTTAAAAAAGGCAACGGTGAGGTGGAGATGAAATATGTGTTAAGGTTCCGATGGCTGCAGGACCCCCGTGGCTACTTCTTGCCGGTTCGTTTTTTTTTAAAAATAAACTTTATTAACAATATCTTGCACATACAAAATACCAAACACAAAACTCCACTTTGTGCAAAATACAATCTTCACGTTCGCCATGAGAATGAACAAAAAAACATAATGATAACCATGTAAAACAGGTTATGCAAAAAGAAAACAAAAATAATAAGGCAAAGGAATCTGTTAAAGTTTCAGGAGAGACCATGTTTCAACTGTTCTGACAGCTTTTTTGTTAGTGGAAGATTTAATACTGTTCACATACAAAACCATTTCTTTCTGAAAAACATAAAACACGGTTTTTTTGTTGGCATATTTACACTTGTGTATAAAGTATTTAGCCATAATTATAAGTAAATTAACTACATATATTTTTTCTGCATTAAGTCTTTCTTGTGTAAAATATCCAAAAATAATATGCTCGTAAAATAATCTATAATCTTCACATAGATGAGTTCTTATAAAATGTATCACATCTTTCCAAAATAGTTGAGTGAAAGAGCAAAACCAAAAAAGATGAGGCACAGTTTCTGGTGAGGAATGACAGAATGAACAGTTTATGTCCAGATCTTTTTTAAACTTAGTAAAGAAATGTTTCACTGGATAAAATTTGTGAAGAATTTTGAAAGAAATTTCTCTGATTTTATTGGTGATGAAATACTTTTGTGGCAGGGTCCAAACCTTTTCCCACTGAATTCTACATCCAAAGCTGTTCCAGTATGAGATAACATACGGTTTTGTGGCAATCTCATTTTGAAACAGAGAACAGATACTTTGATTATTCCTGCTAGCTGAAAAACATACCTTTCCACACCACAAGTCTGTTAATTTGGGATTTCTTGCTTGTTCATGTTAGCGTCTGCACTGTAATCCCTAGCGAGTTGACTGAACTTAAAAATTATTTTGTAACAGATTACGCAACAGTTAAGTTATATTATTAAAACTTTTAAGTTAACATTTATTAAAATTCATATTGTCAGTTGGCTTACATTTGTATTATTTCATATAAAAAATATTAAGATTCCTCAACTTATAAAAGAGAGATTATTTACTTAAAGTTTTTAATATTTTCCAACTAAAAAACGCTTTAACTAACTATATTTTTATATTACTCAACTCATAAAATATGTAAAATTCACTCAAATGCTTTATAAATTCTCTAACTCATTAAATGTGTAGCATTGAAAATATTTAAAATTCTTCATCTTAAAATGTATTCTAAACAGAGATATTGATACTGCCCCACTACATTTTAAAGGCTAACATTGATAAAAACCAACAAACGTGAAGGCCACACAATAGTGATTGCTTAATACACTTTTTTTAATTGCTCTTTAAAAAAAAGCACAAATATCAAGAGGATGAAGAAACAATAAGTGCAATAAAACTGCATTATAAGAGTGCCACACAACATATTGACAAAAAGAGTTGGTTTTGTATTTTACGGCAGAAAAAGCAAATGATCACAACAAAACACATTAGTTACATAACACTTAAACCAACAAATATTCCATTCTGGAAGACTCACTCAACGAAACATTCTTCAGCGTCAATAAATGTCCTTTCAGTGGTTTGCTGTCCTCAAGGCTCAAGACAGCATTCTGAATAAATATGAAGGCAAGTTCAAGTTTTTTGGGGTGCTGTAGGTCCAGAGCATAGATGTCCCCGAAGAGTTAGAAGAGATTAGTCAGCCAGATCTGTGGGACCACTGACGGCAGCATCCGGAGCGTCACCACGACAACTGAGAAGATACCCACAGAAGTGTCTGTGAGGTCTGGTATTCTGGAAAATACAAAACAAAAAACACAGATGAGTTCAGACCCTCAAAGATATTCATCACACTAATGTACAAAACTGACATTCCTGCCATCTGTCAATAGGAATCTTTTCATGCTAACATTCTGTTAGCTTTTAATCAACTGGCTATGATGTTTTAAGGACCAACTCCAATTAAAATTGTGTTTTTAAAAAGTTCTTTAGCATTTTTCTGAAGGAGGACATTTATAAAATAATTTAAGACTAAAGCTTCATTTTTCTTTATTCAAATAATGATGGATCAGGAGCAGAAAAGGTAAACGAAAAGGTTCCCACTCCTTCCAATCAGGAGTCCCTGATGTTCGCCTTTCATCTTCCGTCTCAGTTTTAAAACCATTTAAAAATATCACTCAGTTTACAAACTACAAACAATTGCCCTATTTATTATGTCACTCAATAAAATCTCAATCAATATTAAAGGATTAGTGAAAACCATTGACAGGGAGTCGTGTGCACTTACTGTACAGGTCTTGAAGAAGTTGGAGGCATCTTCATGCAGATAAACAGGAAGTGCAAGGAGGACAAGTGCCCGTCTCATGTTCACGTCACGCTGGTCCTAAAAGAATAAAAAGAAATATCCATTACCTTTGAAGCAAATGCAGAGCAAACACTTCCAATATTTACTTAAGGAACTTTAAGAAATAATAAAATGATACCTTTTCTAGATGTCTATTTCTAGTAAGAGGACAATACAGTGTTTATGTCATGATCCACCTCAGGTCAAAGACCCAAAGTCATTTGAAGGCAAGTTACACCGTGGCTTCTTACAGCTGTTTACAAATGATTTGTTATCCGTTTTTGAATTATGCACATTAGAAATTCACCTGGAGGTCATAAATCCTAACCAAGCTGGCCAGTTCCTGTCTGTTTTGGTGGACTTGGTCTCAGAAAAGGGCAGCTTTAAGTTACACAAACATGTAAAAACTGCACAATTTCCTCTGACTGCATCTACTCTACATAAATCCATTTCAGATCTTGACAGATGAGTTTTCATGGTTTCAAATGATGGAATGGTGCTAATGCAACATCATTTTATTATTGTAATATACTGTCATAAAGACATGACAATATTCCAAAGTGTCTCCACATACATGGCAGTGGAAACACTTTGGAATATTGGCTATGTAGTACTGCAGTATTATATGTAGTACTGCATAGTGCCAAAGTAACAGAACACAACTTGCACCTCCATTCCATTGTGCCACCTTCAGCCTGCAATCTAAATATGTTTAGTTCAAATGTAAATAATTTCAGCTCTATTTAGACCTTTGGCTAGTTAAAATGTGCATAAATGTTTCCATGCTGCCGTATAAATCTAATAATGGTAATAGTTCAGGATGAATGTATTAAATAAGTATAAAACTCCCCCACTTGACGGCTCTTTTCTGGTGAAATGGTGACTTTCTGGTGAACTTTCTGAAGTTCAGTATCTGAAAAAGTCCAAAAGAGATTTTTCAATGTTAAAAAATGTTTCAATTATATTCTGATCAAAAAACATTTATTGCACTACACAACCTATTGCATTTTTTGTTTTTTTAAAATAGCTCTAGACAAATAACTGAGACAAGTTACCTCGCTGGCCTTGGCGTCTACCTGGAGGTGAAACACTGAACACTCTGTAGTTCGGTACCTGAACACAACACGAGCACGTTGATTAATTTATTTTTACAAAAACCTTTTTTATAACGGAGATCAGTGATTTATAAAAGCTTAAAGCTGCATTCAAAACCCAATGCTTCCATGTAGCAACCAGGCTTAAAACTGTTGGCGGTAGCTCCTCCCACACAACCGTTAGAGGCTTTGAGTGACATTTTTGGACAAATGTCCAGCAGCAAACTTTAGCCACAGACAGAGGCCTCCAACGCGAATTTCACACGCGGATCATGTTTAGTGTGATTGCAGCATAACAGATCATTTCTACCTCTGAAAAAAAAAAAACCTCATCACTGTCGTAACTTACGGGCAGAAATGCATTTTGGGTTTGGCTCGCCATACGTCTGCTATGACAAACTAATCATGTATACATTTCCACATTAATCTCTAAAACAATCATAACACACATATGTTTAAACAACAGTAAACCACATTTACGGTAGTATAAGAGCATTTTTAAAGCATTCATTCAAAATAAACCATGAACGATACTTACCAAATTAAATCAGGGCTGAAGACAAGACGGCACCATCAGCGATGAGGCGGATGGAAAAAAAACCCGAGGTTGGGGCGTCTTGAAGCGGGACGAAATCGCAACGCTTTGCAGAATAATAAAATGCTCGACTTTCAATTTCAAACGTCGCATACTCGCATTCGGCAAATCCAACATGGCCACCTGAGCTAACGTAGAGAAAACGAAAGACCCTCCCACCAGTACGTGATGACGTCATGACGCTACTTCACGGATCTTAAAATTTTTGAGTGCCAGATACAAATAAGCTTTAAAATATTTAGCACTGTTAAGTTAAATTTGAAAAAATCTTGATAGAGCTTAATACTTTATAGTTGAATCAACTACAAAATGACATTTAAGTTGTGTAACCTTAATAGTTATGAGCAGTGACGTGCAGTCAGGAGAGGCAGGTGAGGCTGTGCCTCACCTGTCATTATGGGAAGAAAAGAGAAAAAATAAATTCAATTATTATATTTAATCAGTAATTTGTGCTTTGCAGTCTTTTTCCATGTAAATGTACCATTTTTGGGTGTTTTTCTTTTCAAAATCGCTGAATTTCCGTATTTGCCGTTCAGATACTAAGAAGTGACGTGCGATGAGGCACCAGCCCGCTGAGCCTCACCTTGGATTGCGCAATACCTATGCAGTCAGATGGTACTGCTGTCTCTCTGTATGTCGGTTCAATCACTTGTACTATATGAGCTGAGTTTACATAATTTAGCAGATGTATTTGATGCACAGTGTTTGTTTTTATAAATAACTGTATGTGAGGGACGTGTTTCTTGTGATGAGCGCTAAACGCCGGCAAAAAAGCCGCTGGGTGAGGCCAGCAGTTCTCGTGCCTCATGTTAGGGGGCGCCGGTGAGCCCTGAGATTATGACATTAAAAAACAATAGAATAAGTGACAGCAAGCGGCAAGTCATTTTCTTCAGAAGGAGCGGCGTATGGACTTTATTTACAAGTAAAGGTAAGATGATAATAATGTTTGTGCTTTTTTCTATGCTGCAGTTTGTATATGAAAAAAAACATGTTGAAATGATATTTTAAACAAAACACGTCAACTGTTGTCAATCAAATGGTGAATAAGTTACTCAGTATGGTTCATATGTTTGTAAATCTGACTGATGACGTCAGTGCCTCACCAGCCATTAACCTCACCGCACGTCACTGGTTATGAGTCAGTACAAGTGATAGGGTTTAGAGTGTGTTCAAAATGGGAGGTGGCGGCCTCTCGTCCAATCAGAGCACGAGAAATCATCTGCCTTCCGTTTCATTCAAAGTGCCTTCCTTTTCATTCAAAGTGCCTTCCTTTTCATGCAAAGTAACTTCCGTTTCATGCATACTCCTCTCTCACACACACATATAAACTCTTCCTCACACGTTCATATATACTTGTCTTTCACATACATACATTCTTTTTTAAGAGTGACAATGAGAGTGAGAATGTATGTATGTGTAAAGTAATATATATGCATGCGAGAGAGAGAATATATGGATGTGCAAGTGAGAAAATATGAATGCGTAAGAGAATATATATGCATGCGAGAGAGAGAATATATGGATGTGCAAGTGAGAATATATGTATGCGAAAGAGAGTATATATGACTGTGAGAGCAAGAATGTATGAATGTGAGAGAGAGAATATATGGATGCGTAAGAGAATATATGTATGCGAAAGAGAGTATATATGACTGTGAGAGCAAGAATGTATGAATGTGAGAGAGAGAATATATGGATGCGTAAGAGAATATATGTATGCGAAAGAGAGTATATATGACTGTGAGAGCAAGAATGTATGAATGTGAATGGTTCAGAATAAATAATGTCTTATACGGCCCCTCATAGATCTGTGTTAAATATACATTTTCTGTCAAATTAACACGTTTTACACAGTTTCTGAGGTTAAAAATCGCCGAATTTGAGTGTTGTGCGATCACAGATGGAGCGGAAACTCCTGGTGAGGCTCTTAAGCGCTGACGGCAGGACTCAATGTTAACAAAGGCGTGCACTGAAAACTCCGCTGCAGGCCCACAGAAAAAGCTTCAGGTGAGGCAAGCCTCACCAGCAGGGGGCAGACGTGAGACGTGACAGCTGCTTTGTAGCTACACTCCTGCTTCAGAAACAGACCAAGGATGTCTTTCTCCACTGAGAGGGAGACACTCATATAAACTTAAGGAAAATAAGTAAGACTTTTCCAACAGATCATAGAGCTGTTTGTGGAGATGGATCGGAGAATGGACTCAAAAAGTAAGGCCAAACATGTTTTTCAATGTTTGTTTTTTAAAAATAACTTGGGAATAAGTGGAAAAAATGTAAGTAAAATCCTTTATTTATAATCATTTTCACAGACAATATTTGATAACTGATTAAAGCACTAGAATTTTTTTTTTTTAACTTGTTCTGTCCAACAGCTGAGCAAACAGATTAGAGCTGAAGGCTTTTTGTGTTGGACAGGTTTTACTATCACAAAAAGAGGTTATATAGCTTTGAGAAACTAAAGTGTAGATTTGTATAAACCCCTTTTTGTCGTATTTTTTCTTTTATTTATTTGTTACATTTAGTGTGTGTGGGGAGGGAGAGGGGAAGAATGTGAGGGGGGGGGGGGGTGGAAGAGAGTAAAAGGAAGAAAGGTGAAAAGGTTGGGGATCCAAGCACTGATTTAAATAAGTTATTATTTTAAGCTGTAACAATTATAACAGATCTGCTGGAAAGACAAATATTACATCAAAGGTGAAAATCTGACACTAAGATGAGCGAAAAATATTTGTCCATCAATACACTGTGGGTAAGGAGGAGGGATGAAGCAGACAGGGAGCAGTGTGGCAGTGTGCACGTGCACGTGGGGGTGGAGATACATGCATGCTGCCGAAGTGAACCGTGTGTTCATAAGGGGAACCAGATCCTACCCAGCCAGACCAGCCAGACCAGGAGAGGGGAGGAGAGCCCCCCAGGCCAGGAGCCCCCCCAGCATCCGGACCCAGGCAGCCCGGGAGGGGGGGAAGAGGGGATCGCCCACCCCACCAGCCAGGCACAGAGAAGGCATTGGGGGGGCCCCCACAGAGGCATAAGCGAACCCAGTGTCCGGCCCCTGGGCCACAGGACAGGAGCGCTTAGCCGTACCAGGCGGCAGCCATGGGGGCCACCGGGCGCTGGACACCGAGACAAGGGCCAAGGACGAAGCCAGGGCCCCCAGAAACCATGAGCCGCCCACCACCCGACCGGCGCCCCGTCTCCGCAAGCCAGCCCAGGCACGCGACCCGAGTAACCCAGGGATCGCCACGCACCCACAGCCACCCCCCATAACCCTACAACCCTACACACTACAACCCCCCCCCCCCGCCATAACATCTGAGCCCCCCTCCCCAACCCTCTCAGTGCCCTCCTCTCTCTGTGATGGGGAGGGAAAGCCCCAGAGGGTCCCAGTGAGCCAGCCCCCAGGTCCGTCCCACCCATGCACTCACGCACACATACTCACAATCATCTGGTTACCCTCCCCTCCCCCCGCCGCCACGCAGTAACCCCCCACCAGCCGGCCGACCCCCAGCGCTGTATGCCCGACCATTCCCGCAGCCGACAGGCCACCCATAAGCCCGGCCGCCCCGTGAGGACCAGGCGGGTGAAGACCGGCCGACCCCACCCATGTATGGAAGTGTGGGAGTGCTGTGTGTGTGCTGCAGGTAAAATAGGAGGTCTCCAGTGTGGGGGGCCCCACCGCTGCCAAGCCGCAGAGCCCCCCACTCCGAGGTCCCTCTGTGAATGGTGTGTATTTGCTGTGTGTGCTGCTAGCATGCAGTGTGTGTGTCTAAAGTGGAAGTTAAAATTGTGGAGGGGGCCAGCGAAAGGTGAGCACGGATGTTTCACCGTGCCCCCCCCCCCCCCCCCCCCCCCCCACCAGACCCTCCCCACAAGGCCTTAGATGAATCAGAGTGTCTAATATGCAAATAAAAAGCGGGGTGGAGGGCGGGTGCCAACGCAAACCCAGAGAGGGGCATCCCCAGTGAGCCCCGCCAGCATATCCCTCCCATCCAGTTCCCGGAGCCCTATGTGCCTGTGTGCAATATTTGTTTGGGTGAGAGCGGGGAGGAGCAGGCGGATGGGCACAACCGGGGGAGAAGGCTCCCCCGAGCGACCGGCCCCCCAGCCGGCTGCGGTAGTCGCCCCCCCTCCCAGAGAGGCCAGGCAGCCAGGAAGCGGCACCCAGCCGCAGTTGGAGGCCAGAGCCTCGTGGCGCCGAGAGACAGCCAGCAAGGACGGGTCCCGGTGCCAGAACGGAGGGGCAGGGGGTCCAGCCCCACCATTCATACCCCCTGGCCTCCTTAAGGACTAGCACACCGCCCCCCCAGCCCCCCCCCCCCCCCCCCCCCCCCCAAAAAAAAAAAAAAAAAAAAAACAGAAAAAAACTAACCCCAAAATAAATTAAATAATAATAGTAGAATAAATAATAATAATAATAATAATAAAATAAACCCACCCAAGTGAACCCCTTAACCCTTGCTGTGAATGCGGCGTCGACCCCGACGGGCCAGGCCACGCGCCAACTACCGGCCACGGTAGACGACCCCAGGCCCCAGAACCCCAAGCCCCCCCCCCCCCCCCCCCCCCCCAGGCCCCCGCCACGGCGACCAGCCACCCAGCACGGCACCTGGCCGCCGTTCCCGGTCAGCCGCACTGCCTACCCCGCGCCCAGAAGGCACCCGCCCAGGAACCCCTGCCAAGTTGCCGGCAGAGTGCGCGCCCCCACCACCACCCCACCCGGGCAACCAGAGCCCCGAGCCGGGAGAACGGCAGGCCCGGCAGAACCCACCCCCCCAAACCTACCCCGGCCCACCCAACCAGCAAGGACCCGGCTCAACCCATCACCATCCCACCCCTACTAGGTGATGTGACTAACCAGCTGGAGCCAGGGAGAGTCTGAAGCCAACAGGTTTTTTGTGGAGGACATTATCTCTAAACTAATATGCTCTGACATGACGTTTCTGTAGTGGTTGATGCTAAGATTATTTTTAGATTTCCAGTTTAGGAGGATAGTTTTCTTTGCGATACATACAGCGGTGAGAACCATATAGGCCTTGTTGGATTCCATGTTGATGTTATTCAGGTCACCTAATAAGCAGAATTTGGGGCAAGCAGGAACCTTATGATTAAACCAGATTGATAAATCCTCACAAACCTTACGCCAGAATGATTGGACAGGTGAACAGAACCACAGGGCATGCAAATAGTCGTCTATGTTGTTACCTATGCACTGTGTGCATATAGCAGACTGATTGAGACCCATTTTAAATAACCTCTGTCCGGTGTAGTGAGTTCTGTGGAGAATCTTGTATTGAATAAGTTGCAGATTAGGGCTTTTGGTCATATCAAAGGCATTCAAACAGATCTGTAGCCAAAATTGATCACTAGAATTCAATGATAGCTCAGATTCCCATTTTGTCATGGGTAAGTAAATGGTTTCATCTATGTCTGATAGCATCTTATCAATTTTGGAGGTGAGTTTGGGATTTTTAAGGTCCATGAAATGTGTTACTGTAAGGGGAGGTCTAGGTCTATTTGGGTCAGGCAGTATTTAGAGCTTATAGCTGATTTAAGCTGCTGATATTCTAGAAATTTGTTTATATTAATTCCATAGGTTGAGGATAACGTTGAGAGGGACATCAATGTTCTATTCTGAATTATATGCTGGAACTGCTGGATTCCTTTGTTCTTCCATGAAGCAAAATGAATCATGTTTTTGTTAATCAAAATGTCAGGGTTGTTACAAATGGGGGTAAGTTTACATGGAAATAATGTGAGGTTGTTCTTTTGAGAAAATCCCACCAGGCTGTTAGAGATGAGCTGATGTTAAAACTTCTGAAGCAATTGTGTTGTTTAATTTTAGAACTGAAGAAAGGTAAATTAGAAATATCTAGGTTATCACAGAGATTTTGTTCTATGTCTAGCCAGGATTCGTCTAGCACACCAGAATTCAGCCATTTTTGTACATAACACAATCTGTTCGCGGAGTAGTAGTCCTGGAAGTCTGGAAGGCCTAGTCCTCCTCTATCTTTAGGTTTTTTAATAGTTTTTAAACTGATCCGTGGGGGTTTACCTTCCCAGAGGTATTGGTAAATGAATGAGTCCAATGATTTGAACCAAGTAGTTGGAGGTTTGGAAGGAATCTTTGAAAACAGGTAGTTAATTTTTGGGAGAATCGTCATTTTTATGGTTGCAACTCTCCCGATTAGAGAAATGGGTAGAGTTTTCCATCTAGTGAGATCAGCCTCGGTTGTTTTAAGTAGTTGGGTGTGGTTTAGCTTGAATAGATCAGAAAGCCTAGAGGAGATATTTATACCTAAGTACTTTATGTTGCCTGTTTGTATTTTAATAGATAACGGATTTAGATAATTGCAATTGATTGGTAGAATTGTGCTTTTAGACCAGTTTATGGAGTATTCTGAAACTGAGGAAAATCTATTAATTAGGGAGATGGTTTGGCAGATGGAAAATTGTTAATTTGGAGTAAATAGTAAAACATCATCTGCATAAAGACTTATTTTGTGTTCTAAATTTTTGGTTTGAATGCCTTCAATGTCTCGACTTTGTCATGGTGCCTCTGTCAGCTCTCCTCCCCCTCCCCTCTCTGCTTGGCCTCTGATTCATCCCAGCTGCGTCCACTCATCTCATCACCCTACCTGACCTACTTAAGGAGCCTCAAGACCAGGATTCAACGCCAGATCGTTGCCCCTGATGGTGCTAGTCTGGTCTCTCTCTCAGTCTTCTCATGCCAAGTATCTTGTCCTTGTCTCACGTACGTTTCCCTGTCTCCAGGACCTTCATGCCCACGAGTGGACGCCTCGAATCAAGTGATTACCAAGCAGAACTTCACCGGAAGCCACCTATCTCGTCACGGAGCCTCAGCCACGTTCAAAACCATAGCCGAACCTCCAGCCACGCCAAGAACCGCAGCCGACCCGAAGCCACGTCGGAAGCCGCAGCCGTACATCAAAGTCTCGCTCCGGAATTTCGGCGGCCTCCCAACTTCGCCGTCCTCCTGCCACAGCAAACTACGTCACCCTCTGGAACAATAAACTCGTTTACTTACTTCCATTCACCTCCTGTCCTCTTTCCGGGTTCCAGCATCTGGGTCTGCCAAGTTAGCGAGTCATGACAGAACGATCTGGCCAAACACCCGACCCAGCTGACCCGGAGGGACTCCGCCTCGCCGTAACCCAGCAGGGAATCATGCTAGGACGTCAAGCTGACGCTCTAACCCAGATGGCATCAGCTCAGCAGGACTTATTTCGCCGTTTAGACGGTATGACACAAACTCTGATTGCATTAACTGGACAACATGCTAACTCTGCTACAGTTTCAGCCATACCATCTTCCGGCAATATCTCCGCTTCCGCTTCCGCTTCCGGTTTCGCTGACGCACCGGAAAACTTCCGACTACAACCGGAACTGTTTTCAGGTGACGTCGAAGCCTGCGGCGGTTTTCTATTGCAATGTCAACTCATATTCCAACAAGCCCCCAGGTACTATCACACGGACCACAGCAAAATCACTCTCATCATTAATTCACTTAGAAGCAAAGCCCTACAGTGGGCTCCACCCTTTATCTCGGCTAATCCCATCTCTCACCTTAGTTATGACCGTTTCCTAACTGAGTTTCGTCTGATTTTTGATCAGCCCCGTAAACAGGAAGAGGCTACAAAATGCCTCATAAATTTGAAACAACGTAACCGAACTGTCAGTGAACACGTCATAGATTTCCGTATCCTGGCAGTTGAAGCTGGCTGGCCAGACGTGGCGTTAAAAGGCATTTTTTATCAGTCACTGAACGAGTCCATAAAAGATCATTTGTGTACCCAACCTGAAGCTAATACGTTTGAAGATCTCGTCACAGCAGCTCTCAGATCCGACATCCGGCTCAGAGAACGTGAAAATGAACGTCCACAGAACTCAAAGAAATCTACCACCAACACAAGCTTCTCTACCGCCACGTTCCAGTCGCCTCCCCGAACAAATTTTAATCCAACCTCCAAAACACCGGAGGAACCTATGCAAATAGGTCATTCAACATTGTCAGCGGAGGATCGACAACGACGCAGGAATGAAGGTTCATGTTTCTATTGCGGGGCTCAAGGACACTTAGTTTCTCAGTGCCCTTTGCGTTTAAACTCCCGAACCCCCCGCTAAGCGACAGGTCGCGGGGGGAAGAAGCTATCACCCATTCAACCATGAGTTTCCTTTATATTCCTGTCAAGATTGTTAGTACGAACAAAATTCATTTTTCGAAGGCCCTTATTGATTCCGGAGCAGAACAGAGCCTGATAGATCATGAGCTGGTTAACAAACTTTGCCTTCCCACAGAACCGTTGGATACCCCTGTCGAGGCCTCTGGCCTAGGAGGTCAACACCTCTCCAGGATAACACATCGCACCAAACCTGTTCAACTGCTTACGTCCGGTAACCACCGGGAAAAGATACAATTTTTTATCACTCAATCTACTCACACTCGTATTGTTTTAGGCTTTTCATGGCTTAAACGTCATAACCCCCAGTTCAATTGGTGTCTAGGTCAGATCACTAACTGGAGTGCCTATTGTCTGGCTAACTGTCTTTCGTCCGCTATACCTACCACTCCCCATCATCCCACTGTGCAGTCTAGTGAAGTTAATTTAGGAAAGATCCCTGCATGTTATCATGACCTTCAAGATGTTTTTTGTAAGACTAGAGCTAACGCACTACCTCCCCATCGTCCCTACGATTGTGCGATTAACTTAGTGCCTGGCTCCACACTACCTAAGGGGAGATTATTCAACCTTTCCGGACCAGAAAAGCTCTCAATGGAAAGCTACATACAGGAGGCGCTCTCCCTGGGTCATATCCGCCCCTCCTCCTCCCCAATGGGAGCAGGGTTTTTCTTCGTGGAAAAAAAGGATAAATCACTTCGTCCCTGTATTGATTATCGGGAACTCAACCAAATAACTATCAAGGATAAGTACTCTCTGCCTCTAATCACCTCTGTATTTGATTCTGTTCAGGAAGCACGCATCTTCACCAAACTGGATCTGCGCAATGCCTATCACTTGGTGCGTGTCAAAGAAGGGGACGAGTGGAAGACGGCATTCAACACCCCCCTGGGGCACTATGAATACCTTGTAATGCCTTTTGGGTTGACCAACGCCCCTGCCATCTTCCAGAGACTCGTGAATGACGTCCTCAGAGACTTTCTGAACCGGTTTGTTTTCGTCTATTTGGACGACATTCCCATCTATTCCAGCAACCAAACTCAGCATGAGCAACATGTTCGTCAGGTACTCACTAGATTATTGGAAAACCAACTGTTTGTCAAATCTGAAAAATGTGAATTTCATGTGGGAACCGTCCAGTTTTTGGGGTACATCATAGAGGCTGGTCGTATACGACCCGACCCCTCCAAGATTGAGGCAGTGTCTAAATGGGAGCCCCCTAACAATCGGAAGAAACTGCAACAATTCCTTGGGTTTGCCAATTTCTATAGACGTTTTATCAGAAATTATAGCAGCATAGCTGCTCCTCTCACCCGCCTGACTTCCACTAACATCAACTTTCAGTGGACCCCTGAGGCTCAACGGGCTTTTGATCACCTTAAGGAACTATTTGTCACTGCTCCCATATTGATTCAACCGGACGCCTCACGCCAGTTTATAGTTGAGGTGGATGCCTCGGACTCCGGGGTCGGAGCCGTCTTGTCCCAGAAGGAGCAAAAGTCAGGTAAACTCAAACCCTGTGCCTTTTTCCCTAAGAAATTGTCAGCAGCAGAACAGAACTACGACGTGGGTAACCATGAACTGTTGGCTATAAAACTGGCTCTGGAGGAGTGGCGGCACTGGCTGGAGGGGGCGGAACAACCTTTCATCGTTTGGACTGATCATAAGAATCTGGCTTACTTGAGAATGGCTAAAAGACTTAACTCACGGCAGGCTCGGTGGTGCTTGTTCTTTGATAGATTCCGTTTTACCATCACCTATCGACCCGGAACCCGGAATATCAAGCCCGATGCCCTCTCCCGTAAATATTGCTCCACAGAAAACCTGTATTGTGGGCGCCCTCACCTGGGATATTGAAAATCGAGTCCTCCAAGCTCAAGGTGAGGAACTCGATCATCCCCCATGTCCTAATGGTACCCTGTTTGTACCTACCGCCCTCAGGTCAGACGTCATTTCCTGGGGACACACCTCTCGAGTATCCTGTCATGGCGGCGCGTGGAGAACTCTCAATCTCCTCCGCAGAAGATTTTTCTGGCCTTCAATGGAGAAGGATGTTCGTGAGTTTGTGGCTGCCTGTACCACCTGCGCCCGCTCTAAAGCTTCCCATTCCGCTCCTGCCGGATTATTGCAACCCCTTCCGATCCCCAGCCGTCCCTGGTCCCATATTGCTTTGGACTTTGTCACTGGTTTGCCTCCCTCCCAGGGTAATTCCGTCTCACCTCCGGTTTTCACCCCCAGTCCAACGGCCAGGCGGAGAGGGCCAACCAGGAACTGGAGGCAGCTCTACGTTGCCTGGCGGCGCAGAATGAGAAGGACTGGTCCCAGTATCTAGTGTGGATAGAGTATGCTCATAACACCCATCCATCCTCTGCTACTGGGGTGTCACCTTTTCAGGCCGCCCTCGGGTACTCACCACCTCTGTTTCCGTCCCAGGAATTCGACTTGGCAGTGCCTTCGGTCCAACAACATCTCCAGCGTTGCCATCGCGTCTGGTGCCAAACCAGAGATGCTCTCCTCCGCACCAAGGAGAGCAACTGCCGCATCGCCAATCGACGCAGGGTGGTGGGGCCCGCTTACCAGCCTGGTCAGAGGGTATGGCTCTCTACGCGCAATATACCCATTCAAGCCCACTCCCGGAAGCTGGCTCCGCGGTTCATCGGACCCTACACTATTGAACGGATCATTAATCCTACCTGTGTCCGCCTTCGCCTTCCTCGAGCGCTTAAGGTACACCCCTCTTTCCACATCTCCCAGATCAAACCCGTTCAGGACAGTCCTCTGTGCCCGCCGTCCGCTTCCCCACCACCCGCCCGGGTCATCGACGGTGGCTCTGCCTACACTGTCAGCCGCGTCCTGGACATCCGGCGGCGGGGTCGCGGGCACCAGTTCCTGGTTGATTGGGAGGGTTATGGTCCTGAGGAGCGATCTTGGATATCCCGCTCTCTCATCCTGGACCCGTCCCTCATCGAGGATTTCTTCCGGGCCCATCCTGATCGCCGTCCTGGACCGCCCGGAGGCGGTCGTTGAGGGGGGGGTACTGTCATGGTGCCTCTGTCAGCTCTCCTCCCCCTCCCCTCTCTGCTTGGCCTCTGATTCATCCCAGCTGCGTCCACTCATCTCATCACCCTACCTGACCTACTTAAGGAGCCTCAAGACCAGGATTCAACGCCAGATCGTTGCCCCTGATGGTGCTAGTCTGGTCTCTCTCTCAGTCTTCTCATGCCAAGTATCTTGTCCTTGTCTCACGTACGTTTCCCTGTCTCCAGGACCTTCATGCCCACGAGTGGACGCCTCGAATCAAGTGATTACCAAGCAGAACTTCACCGGAAGCCACCTATCTCGTCACGGAGCCTCAGCCACGTTCAAAACCATAGCCGAACCTCCAGCCACGTCAAGTACCGCAGCCGACCCGAAGCAGAGTCGGAAGCCGCAGCCGTACATCAAAGTCTCGCTCCGGAATTTCGGCAGCCTCCCAACTTCGCCGTCCTCCTGCCACAGCAAACTACGTCACCCTCTGGAACAATAAACTCGTTTACTTACTTCCATTCACCTCCTGTCCTCTTTCCGGGTTCCAGCATCTGGGTCTGCCAAGTTAGTGAGTCATGACAGACTTTGCCTAATTGCAGCAGCTAGAGGTTCAATAAATAGGGCAAATAAAGACGGAGATAGTGGACAGCCTTGTCTGGTTCCTCTTTGTAAATTAAAGCTTGGAGATGTTTGATCATTTGTTCTGATACGAGCATTAGGAGAGGCATATAGTATTTTAATCCAGTTAATAAATGATTTTCCAAAGCCAAATTTGTTCAGGGTGGCTATTAAAAATTTCCAGTTGACCCAATCAAATGCCTTTTCAGCGTCCAGTGACAAAATGGTTGCTTCTCGGTTGTTGATGGTTATATAATCTATGAGGTTGATTAATATGCGCATGTTGGTAGATGAATGTCTACCTTTTATAAAACCTGTTTGGTCAGGATGTATGAGAGAGGGAACTACCTTCTCCAGCCTTCCTGCTAAGGCTTTGCAGATTATTTTAAGATCTGCATTAATCAGCGATATGGGTCGATAGCTGGATGGTGATGTGGGATCTTTTCCAGGTTTCAGAAGTAAGATAATATTAGCAGAATTCATATTTGGAGGTAGATAATTGTTGTCCTTAATTTCTATTGTCATTCTGAGAAAAATGGGAGCTAAGATTTGCCAAAACTCTTTATAAAATTCTGCTGGGAAGCCGTCTGGTCCTGGGGCTTTTTTATTAGGCATGTTGGTTAATGCTTTATGTAGCTCTTCTTTAGTAAGAGGGGACTCCAGGGCTGTGATTTGTTCCTCTGTTGGTCTAGGCAAATCTATGCTATTGAGAAAACTATTAATGTCATTGTCAGAAGGATTAATTTGGGATGAGTAGAGAGATTGGTAAAAGTTTTTAAAAACAGAATTTATTGCAGCTGGATCATGTCCAATCCACTAGTTTAGAGTTTTCTTTTCTTTTTTTGTGGGATGAGAAGGCGATTATTTTTCCTCTCATGACTGCTTTCCCATCCTCCCATAAAAGGCACGAGGAAATACCTGGGTGGTCATTATTTTGAAGATGTGAGGACCATTCTTTAGCAAAGAAATCTATAAAGTTAGAGTCTCTTAGCAACAATGAATTGAACCTCCAGCTCCTTAATGAAGACGGTGATGTTTTGTTTTTAAGAGTCAGGGAAACTGGTGCGTGGTCGCTGATAGTAATGGGGTGGATCTGTGCTTCCGTAGCTATGCTCAACAAGGAGCTGTTAACCAAGAAATAATCTAGCCTGGAGTATGATTGATGAACTGTGGAAAAAGGTATAAGCTCTTTTTGTGGGGTGGAATAAACGCCAAATATCACAAAGACCAAGATCCTCCATGTACTGTTTAACAGTGTTTGTGGATTGCCAGATTCTAAGATTTCATGTGTTATTTAGCCTATCCATCTCTGGATCTAAACACATGTTGAGGTCACCTGCAATGATTAGCGATTTGTCTGTATGTTCAGATAGCGCAGAGAAGAAGGAATGAAAGAATGAAGGGTCATCTACATTGGGGGCGTACACATTAGCTAAACACAGCTGCATATTTTAAGTGGAAAGAGTGACTATTATAAATCTTCCTTCTGGGTCTATGACTGTACTAGTTTCTGTGAATTTAATTTCCTTATTTATCATAATTGTTACTCCTCTCTGTCTAGAATTATAACAGGCTGAATATACGTTGGGAAAATCTGCTGTGGCGAGAATATTCACCAAGGAATTAGACATATGAGTTTCTTGAAGAAACGCAAAATCAGTTTTGAGATCTTTTAATTTGCTCATTATTTTCAGTCTCTTCTCTCTGGTTCCAGCTCCTTGCACATTCCAAGTAACTAACCTTAGGGTGGACATGTTGCTGTTGAGGTGAATGCTAGAAACTGTATGTTAAGCACTAGAATTTGAAGTTGGAAAATTACCAGAAATAATTACTGAGGGTCAAATGTGTGCTGAACACATCTGTATGCTTTCATTTGTTCACAGTACGAATAATTTATATACAACAAGAGTGTTCTATCTATCTTTGAAGAAATGTTCTCTGTAGGACAAATATGATCTTGTGTGTATTTTATAAGCTGTTAGCTGCTGTTGGATGAAAGGTGAAATATTTAGTTCTGTCATTGTAAATCTGACTCCAGAGGATTCAGTGCCACACCAGCCATCAACCTCACCGCACGTCACTGGTTCAGAGAAAGACTCAGCCAGAACAAGAAATAAAACAGACTTTAGTTTTACTCACCTCCTCTGGTTAAAACACAGACATCCATCAGGAAAAACAAAACACTAAAAAGTTTGTTCATCATCAAAGTTGTCTGAAAAATAAAAACTCCCACAACTCAAATCCTGAAACCAACTTTTCTGATAGTCGGCTCTAATAAAAACAATCACTTTGCCTGAAGAACATTTCTCATCCACAAACTGAAAGTACATGAAACATCAGTAATGTGACAGTGGACTGAAGAGAGCAACAAAAGACGACTTCCTGTTTCTGAGACGCTTTATTTTTGTTTCAGTTTTCTTTTTTTTCAGACTTCAGACTTGTTTTTGAAGACACAGCAAACAGTCTCATGCTTGTGGCTGTGAACGGTAACTTTTGTCTTCCCTCCTCGGTTTAGCAGGACGGTGAGAACAGAACAGATTTGTCCAATCAAATGCAGCTTGAAGGCCTCCAGAATTGTTCCTGTTCTGAAAAAATCTCCTCTCACCTTAATGGACCTGTGGCTCTAAAACTGGAAATCATAAAGACCCTGGAGTTTGAAACTGCATCTGGATCAACGTGATCATTAATACATGAAAAATAGAACCAAACACTGGATCTTAGGCTGATCAATCAGTATCAGATCATGCACTGAGCTGGGATCAAAATCATCTCTATGGCCTAGAATTTCACATCTTTGGATCAGGATTAAAGTGATCCGGATTACCAAATTCCCTGATCCAAGTCCACGGATCAAAAATTGTTATATTGGTATTTCAAAACGTTGCTGTATCAGATCAAATTTTCTTAGATCTGTTGGGATGGAGATTTCCAGATCCATCCAGCTCACAGGATCAGAGACAAGAAAACCTGGAAAAGGGCGGAGCTTTCTCCAACAATGAGGAAGTCTCTGCATGACTTTAGCAACCAAACGTGAGACTAGTATATACCCCCCACCTTACACAGAATTGATAAGGCCCCCCAGGATAAGAGGCAAACTTGTTATCAGCTTAACCCTTGTGCTATCTTAGAATACCCCACCCTTACATTGACGTGTTCTCCCTACCATGACAAAGGTGGATAAAGGTGGAAAGATTTCATGTAATCCATGGACACCAGTGAAGATCACAAATCATTGAAGAAAAAAGGTTCAGAGCACTGTTTAGTGGGTCTAGATGACCCCACTCCCAATGTTAAAGTGCCTAAGAAAGCACAAGGTTACAAAACTAAGTCCGGGCCTGTTTTTCTAAACTAGTTCTGCTGTGGAACCATCCTGGATGAATGAGAGTCTACAGATTTACTTGGTAGTTCTGCATTCATTCCAAAAAGCTATTTCTGTTTTGGGAGACAGGGTCCAATGTGACCACCATCCTCCTGGTATGTGCATGAGTGTTCATAAGCTAAGGGGGTGCCATTAAAATTCGTAGAGTGGGGGCAAAACAGACGCCTCCATCCTCCAACATTGGCATCCGATCACCCAAAAACGCCCTCCCAAGGGCCCTGCATGTGTGAAAGTGTGAATCATGTTTGTCGATATTTAGTGTATGAGCTAAAAAGAGGTGGTTCTTAAGTGTCTAAAGCAATGAAGATATTGGGGAGGGGAGGCCTTTTTTAATGTATCTAATTTATTTTACCTTTATTCCCCTTTTCCCTTTAAATTCATTTATTTTGTTCATTTTATTTAATATTTATGACAGATGTTAGTGTAAAGAGGAATAATAGTCAGTTGGAACCCTGACTTTCAGCCCCTCTCCGAATCAAACACACCAGGTTGAGTGGGTAGCGTGGCAGTGGCGCCATGGAGCTCACCAGCCCCCATCTCCAGCCACCCAAATCCATGCGGCTACAGAGGAGCCAGGCTAGACACGTCCCCCAGGACGCAGACCCAGGGTCCCCCACCCAGAGCCTCTGGGAACCAATGGGAACCCTGGTCCTCAGACCCTGAAGACCCCCAACAATCACCAAGGAACCCCCACCGAGGGAGGCTGACGACCCTACCCCCGCTTATTATGGGGGACCAGAGGGACTGTGTCATGATTTCGAGGAACGGAAACAGACCCAGATGCTGTAACTTTTGCTTATGCGTCAGAGCATTAATGAGCAGCGATACGCTCAAATTGAGGAGGCATCAGCCTTAGCGTGGGGATGGGAGAGGTTTTAAGTTGTTCTCTTTGGAAAAGTTATTGCATGGTGACAGATGACATACCTTTAGTCCCACTGATAGGTTCAAAGATATTGGAAGAGCTGCCACCCCGCATGTAATGGTTACGCATGAGACTGAGGTTCTCTTTTACAACCTCTCATATGGCAGGCAAAAACATCACAACTGTCAGAAGGAGGAGGTATTGGAAAACCCAAGGACGAGCACACAGAGGGTAAGATAAATGCAGCTAAGGTGGTAATCGTTCCGATGATACTGCCCAATGCAGAGGGGAGTCTGTGACGGAAACATATCGAATTACATAAATGCCAAAAATTGAAAGGGCGTAAAGACAACTAAGCGGGCGTATTTAGAAACTGAGTGAGTGAACCTTAAAACTGTGATGGCGCAATTCTAACCAAGCGACCCCGTATTTTACAACTGAACGGCTGAAATCCTAACTGAGCAGTGATCCTGCTCGGTCAATCTCCTTTGCGCCCTCACCTGGATTTAAGCTCAGTGTTAAGGGGGCGGTTTTTGTCACTTGGGGGCAGGAACATTTCTGGTTGATCTGATTGGCTGAAATTTGCATGCCAAGCAGCGGGGCGGGGCTTTCATTTTGGGGCTTTAATAGAAAAGGAACGGCGGCTGTAACGTGGATTAAAAGCATTAAAACGATAACAAATGCAGTGAATTTCACATGAGAAAAACTTACACCAGAAATAAACCCGTTGCACTTTCTTACCTTAGTTTTGGGTCGTTGGTTAATGTTTTAATCCACGTTACATCCGCGTTTTTTTTCTATGAATGCCTCTAACAGGGGGGGACAAACAAGTTTGACACAAAGAGCCGACATCTTTAACTGTGATATTTAATGAGCCACACCACACACTGACCTGCCAGACAAACACACAATTAAAGCCATGTTATGTGCCATAACCCCCTCCTCTCCTTACAGCAGCACCGTTTCAGTTTTGAGTGTTTTTTTCTGTATTTAACGTTAACACATACCGGTGAAACATGCACGCTGGTGTGTGTTTAAAAAAGGCAGCGAGCGCAAAACTGAATTGGTTGTGATTTATTTTTTCAGTCATCAATTAAAATCCATCAAAGTCATCTTCTGCATCTGAAACAGCTGGACTACATATATACAAAACACGCCGGCTTCCCTTTCCTCATCATCAGAGTCCGTCTCTTTGCTATGCGAGCCGCATAGCAAAGAACAGTGAAAGCAGACACCTCAGGCCAAGTTTAAGTCCTGCAGTCCCAAAGTGTGGCGTAACTCGCCCGTTGCTGCGTCCCGGTAAGGGGGCAGGATGGACAGCTTTCACGGTCATCTGCTGGAAGTAGCAGCGCTCAGCCTCGAGTCGATCTTCCAACACAGGCCTTTCCTTTTCCGCGGAAACTCAGCTGCTGCTGCGTCTACTTGTCTTGTCGGAGTTGGTTTTCCAGCGTCCTCACTTGTGAACCATGGATTCATTATTTTAAATTCTCTGGCAGCTGAGGTTCGATAAGTTAGAAAGATCTTCACAGATTCAGACTTCCTGCTTCAAAAACTCTTTTGATCAACGTTCAAATGTGTCAGCAAGTATCTCAATCCTTTTGTATTAACACAGAGAGTGAACCACAAATGCATTTCTGAAGAAAAAAGATCATTTTGTGCCTTTTAATCAGAATTGTTCGCTTAAAGCTGTGAATGCAGACATGCAGCAGCCGCCTGCCAAGGGACCGTCAACAAAGTGCAACCTCTGTGAACTGTGAAACACCACTGTGTAAAAATCAATAATCTTACAAAAAAAATCATAAAACTATTATAAAGCATATTCTTGTTACAATACATATTTTGTAGGAAAGTCCGTCTTTTTTTTATCTTGTTTCATATACTTTTTCAAATTTTAATAGATATGAATCATGACTAAAGTTATCAGTAACTTGACATGACCTTATTGTCATACTAAAATAAAGAATGTCAATAGTTCACTTTGTTTATTTATAGGAATTTTTCATAATTACAAATGGATCAGATTTGGTCAAAAATCCTGTATAGCTCTGAAGATGCCAGAATTTTTTTTTTTGCATAATCTTTATTTTAGTAGGAAAATAAGGTCATGATTAGTCAGTACAGGAGGTTTGGTGACAGAAGCTTTAGTATCTTCAGAGCTATTGTGCATTTATGTTATGATTTATATCTCTATTAAATTTTAAGAACTATAAGAAATAAAATAGAGGTTGACTTTCTAACAAAATTTTGTATAATAAATAATAATGTAGCATGACTATGCTGACGAGTCTTCATTACCAGTTCATATAAATATAGACATTTATTCGCTTTTTAAAAGTTCACTGATTTTTTTCAGAATGGTGTTTCACAGAGGTTGCACTTTTTTGACGCTCCCTTGGCAGCCGGCTCGCTGCTCTGTTTGCATTCACAGCTTGAAACGAACAATTCTGATTAAAAGGCAATAAAAACGAACTTTTTTCTTTAAAAATGCTTTTGTAGTTCACTCTCTGTGTTAATACAAAATGAGTGAGATACTTGCTGACACATTTGAACGTTGATCAGAAGAGTTATTGAAGAAGGAAGTCCGAATCTGTGAAGATCTAATTTAACCGAACCACAGCTGCTCTATTCCCGTGTTCCTCCGCGTAGCTGATGGCTTGCAGTTTAAACTATGCCTCATAATCGTGTCTCTTTGCATTTCCAGGGTTTCCAAAACGCAGTAGTTCTGCATTGTGCTCATATCTGCTCCTTTGTACTATGAGGGGGGGGGGTCTTCTTTCACGTCCTCTCCTCTCTCCGTACCGTCATCATGCTGTTCTCTCCTAGATCCTCTTTACCGAAGTAACGCAATAACACATTAGGGCCGCTCTGTAAATTTTGGAGAAAATGTAAGACTTTCACCTTATGGTTGTGAAAGTAGTGAATATAGAAAACATGATAAAAGGCAGAGAGCTGCATGCAGCTCAAGAGCCGCCTGTTAACCCCCCCCCCCCCCCCCCCGCACTGAAAAATGAAGGTCCCGCCCCGCTGCCTCGCCGATAAGCCATGCAAATTTCAGCCAATCAGATCAACCAGAAAGGTTCCTGCCCCAAAAGTGACAAAAACGCCCCCTTAACACTGAGCGTAAATCCACATGAGCGCGCAAAAAGGAATTGACCGCGCAAGATCACTTCTCAGTTAGAATTGCGCCTGCGCGGTTTTAAGGTTCACTCACTCAGTTCCTAAATACGCCCGCTTAGTTGTCTTTACGCCCTTTCAGTTTATGGCAGAAACGTAGTTCCATAGAAACACAAGAGATGTTTGTCATGTTCTAAGAGCAATACTCAGCCGGGAGCACTCCACTTCCAGAAACCAGACTCTTGTGTAGATATTCACACTAGAAACATCAACGTGGAGAACTGAGAGCACCAGAGAATCCCTGTAAAATCAAGTCCATGGTCATGCACGTGAAATCCAATCCAAAATCCAAACTAACAACGAGGCCCGATGTCCAAAAACAGAACTGGGATCCACATAAGCAGGGAGAAAAATCCACTTGATATGACTTGCTCGAGGGTGGAGAACACAACGAACTGGCAGTGTTGGTGAAGGAATGGAGCTTAACAACGGCAGGATCCAGCTACACCGAATGATCAATCAGTGGAGTCTGGAGGCTGAGCAGGCATGGCAAGCCATGAAGGCCAAAAAAGCCCCAATATCCTGACAGCAACTGCAGATGTAATGTCATTAGCTCCTGTTGGAGGGAAAAATTCCAACTTATTAGAAGAAGACATAAACCTGTATGTTGACACAGTCACAGCCTGAGAACAGGCTCCAGTAAATCTAGACTCGCCAGGAGAACAAAATCTTTATTCAGCAACTCAAAAAGTATGGAAAGATGGCCAGATAAATTCTCAGCTGAAAGATCCCTGCAGCCTTAACTGCAGGTCTCTGGAGAGGTCGCAGTTCACAGTGGTTTCCTACTTTACGGTAGTAGAACAGTGAAGAAGGATATTTTTGCAGAGCTGCCTGAGGGACATCTGGGGATAACTTAGTGCAGACCAAGAGCCAAGTAGTCAGTTCGGTGGCCAGGTCTTAGCAAAGAGTTAACAAAAATGAAAGAACAATGTGACATCTAGAACAAACTGGAGAGAAACATTGCTTCCTACGGAGTTTCCAAAAAGGCCATGGTCATGGGAGCAGATCTGTCCCAGTTCAGTTCACAGCAGCACCTGATTATTGTGGACTATCATTCCAGAAACTTTGAAGTGGCCAAGCTGACGTCTTCAACATCTGCAGGTGTAATTGAACACTTCAATTCTGTGTTCGCACAACACGGTATCCCATATGAGTTATGTTCGGATCATGGGCCTCAATTTAGTTCAGAGCACTTCTGTAAGTTCGCATGCTGCTGGAACTTCAGACATGTGACTTCCAGCCCGCATTTCCCACAAAGCCATGGTGAGGCGGATTAAGCTTTGAGGACAGTCAAGAATCTCCTCAAGAAGTCTGAATATCCACATCTTGCTCTCATGGCTTATCATTTTGATAATTAATAATAATTGATAATGGATACTGTATTTATCCTACAATGGGAAATTTGTTCTCCACATTTGACCCATCCCCTGGGGTAGCGGTGAGCCGCTGTAGCGTTAAGGGCCTTGCTCAAGGGCCCTCACTGGGTGATGTTAATTGCTTGCCATTGATATGGTAATTGCCCCAATACCACTGCTCATTCCTCTCTGGGAATTGAACCCTGGGTAGAATCCTGCGTGGTAGCCTCTCACCTTACCAACCGAGCTACCCAGCCGCTACCTCTAGGAAATTGATACAGGAGGACAAGAACAACTGTTCCAGCTCAATCCAGAAGGTGCAGATATAAAGAGGCTGAGAAATATTGAGCAGAAGGAGAGACAAAAGCATCAGCAAGACAATAACAGCACAGAGCACTCGACTTATCACAGCTACAGCCGGTGTGTGTCAGTGTGACGGTTTCCCCTGACTGAAACTCCACACAAGGACCCGAACCCTGGGTTTGGTAGGCTTCCGTTGCGCCTGACCAAAATTCAGACAATTAGTTGAAATGGAACCACCTGGCCCAAGGAGGTGCCAGGTCTTATATAAGAGCATGTGAATATTGGTTCATGTGATGAATGAAGAGTCTGTGTTTCAGAGAATGTGCTGTAAAATAATATAACAAGCATTTTTTTCATCCACACAAACCACTGGAGTGGTTGTTATTGTTTTGCCTTGGACCTGTCGGTCTCACTCTGGAGCGGAGCATGACATTTGGTGTCAGAAGTGGGATGATGACCCAGAAAACAAGGAGCAAGGCTGCCAAACTTTTGACGGAACCAGAGCCAGCTGAACCTGACGTGGAAGGTAAAGACTGGGCAACTGACGATGGGGAGGAGGGTCCTTCCTTCCAGCCACCACGAGCCGCGTCCTCAGAGCAGGAGATGGTTACACTGCTGCGGGAGTTCATCTGTACCCAGAGGAGCAAAGAATAAATGCTGCTTGGGGAGCTCCAAGGTTTGCGGACGGCAATGGAGGCTGGTAGGGGTTACCGACTCTGGCCAATGTGGAGGTTCCAGCCCTACGAAAGGACCCCAAGTTGCAACCATTCCAGTCTGGTGAAGACAATGAAAATTGCTTACTACGTTTTGAACGTGTAGCGAAGACCTACTCGAGCAGCTATTGAGGATTTTTCCACCTGACGTTCGTACGTGGGTTAAGGAGCGGGAACCCACCACCGGTTTGGAGGCTGCAAAACTTGCAACGCAATACGTCAACGCCCGACGACCCCATGTGACCAGGACTTCACACCGGCCGTTGCATAGGGGACATGAAGAACAGCCGGCTAGGAGACTACCTGTCTCGGTGGGCCACCACGGCGGCACCAGGAGAGGGGGGAGGTAATGAGGCAGTTTCCCATGACTGAAACTTCACACAAGGACTCAAACTCTGGGTTTGGTAGGCTTTTTTTTATTTGTTTTATTAATTTTTATTTTTTTCTAACTTGTCCTGTCCAACAGCTCAGCAAGCAGATCAGAGCTGAGTGTATTGGACAAATTGTATTGTTACAATTGGGGTTTATGGATCTTCAGACAGACTGAGTGTATTTTTGTATAAACAACTTCTGTTTTTGAGGCTAAACTTTATTTATGAAAATTATATTTGCATGCATTCCTTGTTGGATTGGATGTAAAAAAGGAAACAAATGAGGAGAGAAAGAAACAGAGTGGGATGTTAGAGATGTGGGTTAAGGCAGTGATCCCCAACCTTTTTGTCACCGCGGACCGGTACAACGCAAGACACGTTTACCGCGGACCGGTGGGGGGGGGTTGAGGTGCAGCGCAAAGCACGTTTACCGCTGCCTGGGTGCAGGTTCCTCTTCTGTCCCTTCATTGGACCGTTTCCCCTTGTTTTTTGCTCATTTTGGTTGTTTGGGTTTCATTTTAGCAGGGTGTATCACATGATGTTTGGTGTGTCGCGACTTTGACGTGCGTTAAGTGTGACGGATGTAACAGAGAGAATCCGGTCACTTTTCAAAATAAAAAGTTTTTTCGAGAAAAACAATAAAATGGAAATTATTTTTTCTTTCTGTTCGCCAAAATTTCCCGCGGCCCGGTACCGGTCCGAGGCCCGGTGCCAAGTGTCCCGCGGCCCGGTACCGGTCCGCGGCCCGGTGGTTGGGGACCACTGGGTTAAGGGGTTAGAGTGGGGGGTAGTCGATATTACAAAGTTAAAACATAAAAGTGTTGTAAGTAAATTAAATTACATAATTGAGTTCACACAACAACAAAACAAAAGAAAATAGCGTGCACACAACTATTTACGTGTTTGAAGTATAACGATATTAATATTGCATACAATGGGTTTGGTAGGCTTTTGTAGCGCCTGACCAAAATTCAGACAATTAAGCTGAAGTGGAACCACCCGGCCCAAGGTAAGGGCCATGTCTTATATAATAGCATGTGAATATTGGTTCATGTGATGAGAGAGGAGTCTGTGTTTTAAAGCATGTGCTGTAAAATAAAATAACAGGCATTTTTTAATCCACACAAACCTCTGCAGTGGTTTTTATTGTTTTAGCTTGGATCTGTCGGTCTCACTCCAGGGCGGAGCATGACAGTCAGGTTTTGAATAAGCTGGACCCAAAAGCAGACAGATGCAGAATGCAGAACAGGTGCGCATGACCCAATCCTGTTAGTGTGGGTATAAGGTTTGCAGGAGAGGGGCACGGTTCTTTCAGCAGCAGACACTCCAGGGTCGTAAATCATAGATGCACCAAAAATGGTCCTGTGGAGGAACAGATGACATCTTTCACCAACACCTGTTGCACCAGAAACGCCTGTCCTCTCCACCTGAAGATGCAAGAGGCAAGAGGCCAGAGAAAGAAAAATCTTGTGGTGGAGCAGGAGACTTTAGTGTCTGGGAGACACTTTCCAGTAAGAGCCAGCGTACTTGAAGCACTATGTTAGGTTAAACGAGAGGAACTGAGTGAGTTTTGGGGGAAGAATAATTCCTGCACTCAGGCAAAGGAACTGAGTACTCTATCTCATTCCTCATAGATAGAGCTTGATGTGTTGAAATGCATGCAGTTTTTTTATGTTTTCACAGATAGAAGCACTTTGAAATGTTAGTTATCTGGATGCAAACTTTACTGTGGAGCAGCACAATGTTTACTGACAAGAGAAATGTTTTAGTTGAGTTACCCTGAAGTTCTTCATGTAACCCTTGTGCTATCCTAGGCACTTTAACATTGGGAGTGGGGTCATCTAGACCCACAAGACAGTGCTCTGAACCTTTTTTCTTCAATGATTTGTGATCCGGATCATCAGGTTCCGGGTTACAGCACGGATGCCTGTGGCTCACTGCGGCTATACAACTATCTTCAAATGACTTAAAAAGTTGATTTCCTCCAAAAAAGAGAGCTGACCATGGCCCCCTAGAAAAAACCAGGACTACGAAGACCTTAAAAAGTCTCTTGATGATATCCAAGCTGCGTTGTATCCCTTTATGGAACAAGTAAATGCTTAGCTAACTCCGATCTTGTAGCTAATGGAAGAGTTCCAAAGATTCCAAGCTCAAAACGACCAACGAGAAAACCGGGTCGACATCCTTGAGAAAAGACTGGACGATGTGGAACAACAAGTAAGGATGAATAATGTCTCTGGAACACCAAGTAGAATCATTTCTCACGTCTAAAGGGATTTCCCTGGATCTCAACACCATTGCGACATGCCACCCACTCCCCAGGAGAAAGGAGACGGATAAACCAGCGATCCTCATCAGGTTTGTGAATCAAAAAAACAAGCTAGCTCTGATGAATCAAAGGAAGAATCTGAATGGATCTGCTGTTTATCTGAACGACTATCTGACCAGAAGGAATGCTGCAATCTCCAAACATGCCAGGCTTCTCAGGAAGCTTAAGCAGATTGAGAACACTTGGGTTAAAGGCTGCAGGATTTACGTCAAACCACTCGGTCCACCGGACCGGGCCAAAAGTTCTGGTTGTGAACACCACGAAGGATTTTGAGAAGTGCTTGATTACGGTCGTCTGAACCAACATGCAGTAAGAAATCAAAGAGCCAAATAATTTCAAGAAATATGATGCCTGGATTCATCGCTTTCTCCAAAAGCCTGAAGTAACCTGATTCTCAGAAGCGAGTTCTGACCTGAAGACAATTTGACCTCAACTCTCAGCGCCGCTGATATCAGCTGAAGAATGATATGGACCTCTGTCTAATGTCTGCAGACATAACAGCGAAGAGAACTACAAACTTTGTTTAAACCCAGAAGAACGGCTGTTTATCAGCAGAAGAAGGAATACCAACCTTGGTCATTCGACAGATTATGGACCCTTTTTTATTTTTTATTTTATTTTATTATGTCTAATTATCCTAAGTTTGATTCGTCGTTGTATGAATGTATAACTGATGATTGTAATGTTTTTTGTGTATTCTTATTTGATTGCTTGAGATAAACCATTTCAAATCATATCAAAAATCTTTACTGGTGTCCATGGATTACATGAAATCTTTCCACCAATATCCACCTTTTTCATAGTACGAATAACACGTCAATGTAAGGGTGGGGTCATCTAAGATAGCACAAGGGTTAAGAAAGGGGGCTGTAGTATCAGGTGACAGAAATTGGTAGGAACCTTTATCTCTGATACATGTTCCCTGGGGAAGATCAATAAAGGTAAACCTGTGTGAAGCTGCAAGCATGGGTATGTCCGAATTCCCACTCCAACCCCAATATAGTGCACTATATATATAGTGCGTTCACCATTTTTAAGTGCTGTCCGAATCCAAAATCCAGTGCCCTGGAAATTTCCAAGAAATCTCTGCAAAAAACCAGTGTGCATCGATGCTCACTAGATCGGCGAACATGGACCACAATGCATTGTGTCAGAACAGTTTTGGGCGGCCGTGGTGCAGCGGTAGGGCGGTCGACCCATGATCGTAAGATTGCAGGTTCGATTCCCGCCTAGCACGCCCATGAGTCGAAGTGTCCTTGGGCAAGACACTGAACCCCACCTTGCCTCTGGTGGGAGGCAGGCGCCTGTGTTTGGCAGCGGAGCCGCCACCAGTGTTTGAATGTGTGAGTGAATGTGTGTGTGACTGGGTGAATGCGTGTGTGACTGTAAAGCGCTTTGTCCTTGTAGGAAGAAAGGCGCTATAGAAGTATACGCCATTTACCATTTACCATTTTACCAAAAAAATGTATTTAAATGTAGTTTTTTGACAAACCATCAATGTTTTTATCTTCAGAAGACAGTGGACTCATAAATAATCGCCGCAAAACGTTCATTTTAATTAGATTTTAACTTATGTGGAATCGAAGTAGTGAGCATGGCGTCTGAATTGCTTTTAAAAATTCAGGACACTACATAGTGCCGCACTATGATTTTTTTTTTTGTAGGTTAGGGTGGGAAATCTGACACAACCCATGTCCATGTCATGGAGTTACCTAGAGACACTCAGCCACCTGATCACACTTCATCCTTCATTCACATTTTTCAGACAGTTGTTACAATTTTTACACTTTTCTCTCAAAGGTTCAAACCATAGAAAAACAAATCAAGTATTATGGAATGAAAATAAAGATCTGCTCGCGGTTGGAGATGTATGTAACTTTGGTAAACTGAACCTGGGAGGGTTCTGTTGCTCAGTTTGGTTTTGATGTTTTGGTCATGTTCTGAGTTGCCCTGTCTGTCACACCAGATCCAGGTTGTTCATCCACAGCTGTCATTTTAGTTCATGGCCCTCAGACTATTAAAGTGTCTGGTTTTCTGTTTATCCTTGGTCAGGTCATCTGCTCTTTACTGCTTTGTTTTTCATGTTTCAGTTTGTTCATTAAATATGGTTTAATGGCAGAGAGAAGGATCGTTAGAGAGAAAGTGTGGTAATAAGTTAGAAATTGCAAAGAAGATTGAGAAATTACCTTCAGGCACAAGTTCTGTGCTTAGAACCTTTATTTAAAAATATAGTAGACAACTTTATTTTGCTTCACAGTACAGTGTTTATTATGGTTAATCTTTTTCTGTCTTGCTGTTTCATGAATGTTTTAGCCCAATTTTAAATTATTTTTTAACTGTATCAATGTCTGTGCCATGTCTCTTCTACAGAGTGATTCTGTCAAGACCTGGAGGTGGAGGACCCAAAATGCAGGAGACCAGGCTTGGTGACGGGAAATAATATATAAATTAACACAAACTGTCAAGGCTTGACAGGCGGCTCCGCCTCAGTCACAATAAACTGTTTTTATAAACGTAACTATTTCTCCACACCAGGCATTTACAGACGCAAATGGTTCTCATAACGGGTTTATTTGGTCTCTCCAAATCCACCGTGAAAACTGCATAGACAAACATAATAGAAACTTCTTTGACAACGAACATACATTATAAACAGACAGTTAAAACAAATAAATGAATCACCTCGTTGGCTGCATGCCGAGATGGGAGTTACTCTTATTGTCCTCTCATCCACATCTGGTATTCTTTGCATACAAACGTGGTGCTCCTGCTTCCAGCGTCTCTCTTCTCTGTCCGTACAATCTGCGCTAAACAAGTAAGCACTTCCGGTATTTTCAAAATAAAATTACCTTCAAAATAAACTTCTCATAACTTAACCAACATTTATTAAACAAAACACAACAGACTAACAAATGACCGTTACACTCCCACCAAATCACACTAATCTTAATGTGGGATTTTTCTCAGGTCCTTTAATTTGTCTTTAACAACACCTCACATGTATTATTAGTCTGCCTCAATCAAAGTTACAACCTTAAGAACTGGTCTTTCAAGAAATTGGACTTCCCACCTTTGTCAAGTGTGGTATTGCTAACTTGCAACTTAAGTTTATTTACTTTGCCATCTTACTCGTACCCTGACTCTGGCTAACATCCATTCATTGTCTGGTGCTGAATTAACTTCCACAGTTTACTGTCCTTGTGATTTGTGATTGTTTCGTTTGACTTCAAAGTCTTGATATCTTTCCAGAATGCTTAATTTTTAACTAGTGTTATGATTGTGTTTTCTGCATTTCTTCTTACTTCCAGATTATTGCTTGTTGGTCTTTGCTTCCTTTCTTTTAATTCTTTGTTAAATCGCTTCAATCTGGCATTTGCTCCTTCCAGTCTTGTCCAATCAGAACATTTCTGAAAATGATCTATGAATGATGGCGTTTTCTCTGTCGTCGTGTTACACACTTTTCTTGGCAGTTCGGGGTCATCGTCCTTAATTTCTCCCACCATGGACTCTTTAACAGGTAAAGTACTTTGCCAGAGAAACATTGGACCTGTGAACCAATTAGAGTTCTTGAGTTGTTTCACCCTCAAACCTTGAGAAGCATCTGTTGGGTTGGTTGTTTCTTCTTCAGGGACCCTTTTTGCCTCTTTGCATGAACTTATGTCGGTCATAAAGTTCCCACAGTCTTCATAATGTTCCTTATCCTTCCTTAATCTTCTTTCAAGAGACTTAAGGCGATGTAAAGCACCTACTTTGATGTTAGGCATGTTTGGTCTTTGAACTTTGACTGGTAAAGGCATTTCACGACCTGTTTCATTTTGTGTGATGTTGTCTTTTAATGTAATGAAAGTGAGAACTTCTGGAGAAACAAAGTTCTCTTCCTCACCTTTTTCCTGAAAATCTAGCTCAAGGGCTCTGATGAGGTCAGATTGAGTTATTTCTTTCACTTTTGTTCTGTTGACGAAGTTCACTTTAGTTTTGAGGTTGACATAAGGTTTAACCATCGGTGTCACTTGCTGCACTATTATGCGATGACTTAAACCTATAGCATCACTAAAATCAACATGAGGGTTTCCATGGCCGACAATGCTCCACCCTAGGTCTGTGCGTTGAGCATAAGGCTCATTTTCTTTGCCAAACACAACTTCTCTTGGCAGTAAAGCTTGAGAACAGTTATAGCCAATGAGTAAACCGACTTTGCAGTTTTGCATAGCTGGAATCTCATCTTGAAGATGTTCCAAGTGGGACCAGGCTTTAGCTGTTTCGTTTGTTGGTATGTGAGTCCTATTGGCTGGAATGAACTCACGTGTGAAGGCTGGGGGTAAAGAAACTTTCTTAGTGCTGGAAAAAACCACGGCATTGTAAATGATTTACTCTTTGACAGTTTATCACTGTGTTCTTTGATGCCATTGTTGAGAGTTTGAGTTTGACTGCTTCCTTGCTTATGTCCAAAGTGTCTGCCACGTCCTTGAGAACAAAAGTTGTGTCACTCTGAGAATCTAGGAGTGCATATACGAGGACTTCTTTGGTTGGATGCAGTGGCGGTTCTACACTGACTTACTCCCTGGGCGAGTAACCCCACCAGCGCGCCCCCCCCCCCCCCCCCCCCCCCCGCACATATACAAAATTTGACAACAACATCATGTTTTTTTCCCTATCTTCTATTAAGCCATTTTACACAAAAAATGCATGACTTTTCTAGACTCGTATTACAGCGGGGGTCAAACTCAGTCACACAGGGGGCCTAAGTTAAAAACATGCTTAAGGTTTTGGGCCGAAGAAGATAAACATTTACTGAACACACTAAAGCTAAACATTTAAACCTTTTAAACTGAACTTTTTGAACATAAATATGAATAAAAACAGGAACACAAGTTAAACCTTAAATAACTTGTAATATTTTGCTCTCCATAGAAATATATTCTCTCAAAATTATACAAATATGAACATGCTGCAGAACAAAACAAAGAAAGCCTGGTAATATTAATAAGAAATTACAAATCAAATAATTCCGTTTTTTTTGCTCTTTTATCATTTTTTAGAGAATTCTTTTAGAGCTAGACTCCTGCTTCATTTTTAGCAATAATTTCTTAATGTGTGACGTCCTGTGTGTGTCTTTGTGAAACATATCAGAGGGATTAGATCTAAAAAATAAAACTTCTTGTGATTAATATGTTTAGGTCTTATAAAACATTAAAGACTAAATCATAGAACTCATCAGTGTGATTACTCCAGAAATATTTGGCATTTCCCTAAATTCGTGCAACACCAACAGCAGAAATCCTCCAAAAAAACTCAATCCATAAAAAATGGTCTGCCCCCACCACCCCTCCCCTTCCCTCTGACACACGCGGCTCCGTCTCTATGACGGGAGCCGCAGCTGCGGCCCAGAGTTGATTGTCAGATAGAAAAAGACTCCCAATCACCTGTTAGTGTGATTCAGCCAGCCACCGGCGAGTTGCGCCCCCCTCTCGAGTTTTTTGACTTATGTTCCAAAGACTAAGGCAAAGAGGTGTGGCCGCAAATGTCTTGCAGCAGAGGGCGGTGGTCACGTGCGTGTCGGATCTGCCGTGTCAGAGCAAGGAATTGTGGGAAATAATCCCCATTGCCTGCTTTTGTCGAAATTGGGTTGAGCACGGGTGATTGTTCTGGCAAATACCTTTTCATGTGCCTGTTTTACGTTGTTTCACTCTGAGTTATTTCATCTTTTTTTTTTTTTTTTTTTTTGCACCATAAGTGTGAAGAGCAAATAGGATGAAGACATTCTTAAGAGTCTGATGTATCAAAATAAAAGTGTTATGTGTCAGCGGCTGAAGCAATTTCAAATTCATAGCTACAAGCTTCCTCTTTGAAAATCGGAGACACCACGTAGACATCTATCGTACCACAGCACAATATGTGCGTAACGCATGCATCGGGCACCGCAAATGCCGCCCCTATGAAGTGCCGCCCTGGGCGACCGCCCACATCGCCCATATCAAAAACCGCCACTGGTTGGATGGGTTGTCCATGAAAGCCATACAGGAACAACTGCTGCTGTTTGTGTTGTGGACCCATCATGCACCACTCTGTTTGAAATTGCAGATGGAATTATTTCGGGGTGAGGATTAGGTGAACATTCTTGGTAGTTCACTTGCATGGTGTTAGAGTCTGTTCTAGAAAGATGTTGATTGTTTTGTGAAGACCTTTGCTTTTCTTTGTCTCTCTCTTCATGCAGGCAAGTAGGATGTCGTCTTTTGCACATGTCACAGGTGCTCCTATTACTGCAGCCCTTCGAATGATGACCAAACTGTAGACATCCAAAGCATAATCTCTCAGACTGAACATATTTGACTCTATCCTTGAGATCTTTCTCCATGAAGTTTCGACATTTATGTAAAGTGTGTCCAGTCTTTTTGCAAAACATGCATGTAGCCAGCGGTCTTTCAGTGCATTTTGTGTTCAGTGATTTAGCTACAAAACTGGAATGCTTCTGTGTTTTTTGTTTTTCAACTTCACCTTGTTTTATTGAATGCAGGGAAGTGATGGGATTGCATGCAATCTTAGCTTCTCTTGTTAGAAACTTAACACTGCGCGAAAAGAGCCAGAATCCTCAATATCTGTTGTGGATACTTTCTTAAATATCTAAAGAATCTGGACCATTTCTAATGCATATCCAGACATGCAGCATATCTGAAGGTATCCGGGCAGAAGATACTGGTTGTGTCTTATTTTGGTCATATCCAAGTTACGAATATGACCTGAACTGAAATCTGGGAATATCTGGAGTAAAGATACTGAAGAAGGTTAATATCCTGTAGTATCTGTAGTGTATACTTATCTAAGTGTTGAGGCATTTCTGGTGCATATCCAGACAGGCAGCATATCTGAAGGTATCCGGGCAGAAGATACTGGTTGTGTCTTATTTTGGTCATATCCAAGTTTCGAATATGACCTGAAGTCAAATCTGGAAATATCTGGAGTAAAGATACTGAAGAAGGTAAATATCCTGTAGTATCTGTAGTGTATACTTATCTAAGTGTTGAGGTATTTCTGGTGCATATCCTCCGCAGTTACCATTGCCGCTGTAGGTACCATAACCGTTCGGCCTGGAACTTCCCTTCGGGGTCCTTCGACTAGTGCTGACGTCACATTATGTGATTGGCTGTGTGTTGGTCTGATGACGTGTCAGACAGTGATTGGTCTGGATAATTTACGATACTATCTATCTATTTACCAAGGCTGTGTCCCACCAAGGTGGGGTAGCCTAGACAGGGCACACAATTTTAACTCCCTCCTTCTCTTCCCCAAACCCTCCTTCTTCAGTGTGTGCGTGTGTGTGTGCGTTGGTGTGTGTGTGTGACACTGGTCTAAGGCCTGTGTCATGGTTTGAATTTATTTTGTATTAGTTTTTGCTTTCTGTCTTGTTCTGTCATGGTTAAGTTCTGTTTCCTGTTTTATTTTGAAAGGTTTCCTGTCTTGTCTTGTTTCTTGAGTTTTACTTCCTTTGGTCCCCATCTGCCCTGATCGTGTTCACCTGTGTCTTGTCTGCCCTGTCTGTATATAAGTCTTGTCTCTGCCTTCCTCCTGTGTTGGTCCATTATTCCTGTCTGGTGTTCATGTCATGCCATGTTCCTCGTTCCTTGTCTCATGCCACGTCACAGTGAGTTTTTGTTTTTTGGTTTTGTCATCCTGCTCAGCAGCGCCTTTTGTTTGTAATTAAACCCCTTGCCCTGGAACTGTGTGCCTCCGCCTCTGCATACTGGGTCCTACCGGCTTTCGAGCCACCCCACCACCGTGACAGAATGGACCAACCTTATTTTCTGGACCCAGCAGAGCGGGACATGCGGCTTTTGGAGGCCTACTGCCTGGAAGCAGAGCAGACCAGGACATTCTGGGTTTTGGACCAGGCCCAGCTCTCCTCTTATCCCTGGAGTGGGGGCCTCCAGGATTTTACTGGGAGCCGGCTTGCCCTGAGGGGGGGTCGTCGTCGCCGCCACCGTCCCCGTCCACGTCCAGTGGTGGTCCCGGACGCACCACAACTTCGTCCAGTGGTGGTCCCGGACGCACCACAACCTCGTCCAGTGGTGGTCCCGGACGCACCACAATCTCGTCCAGTGGTGGTCCCGGACGTCCCCCGACCCGTCCCGGCTCCCGATGGGGTGCCGCCTGCGCCCCGACCCGTTCCTGCTCCCAGGGGGGTGCCGCCTGCGCCCCGACCCGTTCCTGCTCCAAGGGGGGTGCCGCCTGCGCCCCGACCCGTTCCAGCTCCCAGGGGGGTGCCGCCTGAACCCCGACCGGTCCCCGCTTCCACTGGCACGCCTGACCCGCCTGAGCTCGGCTCCACGCCTGACCCGCCTGAGCTCGGCTCCACGCCTGACCCGCCTGAGCTCGGCTCCACGCCAGACCCGCCTGAGCTCGGCTCCACGCCAGACCCGCCTGAGCTCGGCTCCACGCCAGACCCGCCTGAGCTCGGCTCCACGCCAGACCCGCCTGAGCTCGGCTCCACGCCAGACCCGCCTGAGCTCGGCTCCACGCCTGACCCGCCTGAGCCTGACTGCTGGCCCGACCCGCCTGAGCCTGACTGCTGGCCCGACCCGCCTGAGCCTGACTGCTGGCCCGACCCGCCTGAGCCTGACTGCTGGCCCGACCCGCCAGAGCCTGACTGCTGGCCCGACCCGCCAGAGCCTGACTGCTGGCCCGACCCGCCAGAGCCTGACTGCTGGCCCGACCCGCCAGAGCCTGACTGCTGGCCCGACCCGCCTGAGCCTGACTGCTGGCCCGACTCCTCCAAGCCTGACTGCTGGCCCGACTCCTCCAAGCCTGACTGCTGGCCCGACTCCTCCAAGCCTGACTCCATGCCCGACTCCTCCAAGCCTGACTCCATGCCCGACTCCTCCAAGCCTGACTCCATGCCCGACTCCTCCAAGCCTGACTCCATGCCCGACTCCTCCAAGCCTGACTCCATGCCCGACTCCTCCAAGCCTGACTCCATGCCCGACTCCTCCATGCCCGACTCCTCCATGCCCGACTCCTCCATGCCCGACTCCTCCATGCCCGACTCTTCCATGCCCGACTCCTCCATGCCCGACTCCTCCAAGCCCGACTCCAAGCCCGACTCCAAGCCCGACTCCAAGCCCGACTCCAAGCCCGACTCCAAGCCCGACTCCATGACGCCTGACAACTCCAAGCCCGACTCCAAGCCCGACTCCATGCCTGACGACTCCACGCCTGACGGCTCGGCCCCCCGGCCGCCCGCCGGACCTGCCTCGCCCGACGGCTCGGCCGCCCGCCGGACCTGCCTCGCCGGACGGCTCGGCCCCCCGGCCGTCCGCCGGACCTGCCTCGCCAGACGGCGCGGATCCCCGGCAATCCTCCAGACTCCTTGGACTCTTATGCCCGTCGAGGTTTGTCCTCCGGGGCCCCCCCCTCAGTTGACTTTGGGAACCTCGGAGCGGTTCCTTGAGGGGGGGGTACTGTCATGGTTTGAATTTCTTTTGTATTGGTTTTTGCTTTCTGTCTTGTTCTGTCATGGTTAAGTTCTGTTTCCTGTTTTATTTTGAAAGGTTTCCTGTCTTGTCTTGTTTCTTGAGTATTACTTCCTTTGGTCCCCATCTGTCCTGATCGTGTTCACCTGTGTCTTGTCTGCCCGGTCTGTATATAAGTCTTGTATCTGCCTTCCTCCTGTGTTGGTCCATTATTCCTGTCTGGTGTCCATGTCATGCCATGTTCCTCAATCCTTGTCTCATGCCACGTCACAGTGAGTTTTTGTTTTTTGGTTTTGTCATCCTGCTCGGCAGCGCCTTTTGTTTGTAATTAAACCCCTTGCCCTGGAACTGTGTGCCTCCGCCTCTGCATTCTGGGTCCTACCGGCTTTCGAGCCACCCCACCACCGTGACAGCCTGGTCTAAGCCACACCACACTGCACCAGGGTCAGCTGCACACTCCAGTGTGGACACCTCCACAGCAGGGCCTCAGCCAAGGCTGGTTTCCCCTTGCCGCTTCATCCCAAGACCAGACCTCTACCACACCCTTCCATTCATTCATACACAAACTCTCGCCACCCATCCCTGTCCTGAGCAGCCTCTCTCCCCTGCACCACAGTCATCCCTCTTGCATTACGCGCTCTCTTTACACCCTCCGTCCATCCCATTCGTGGTCTTCCTCTCATTCTCACTCCACTCACATCAGATTCATATACCCTTTTCACCAAACGCTCCCTTTCCATTCTTTCAACATGTCCAAACCGTCCCAGTGCCTTTTGCTCTGCTCTATAAGCCAACTCTCGCATCACACCAGTTCTCTCTCGGATAACTTCATTTCTAATACGATCCATACGCGTCACACCACACATACTTCTCAAACATCTCATCTCAACTACATTCAGCTTCCTCTTTTCCGCCACTTTCAGACTCCGTTTCAGCCCCATATAACGCTGCAGGCACCACCACACCCTCATAGAATCTCTGTTTCGCATGCCTTTCCAGTGATCTACATTCAATCACTCTCTTCACCCCCCCCCCCCCATATCTTTCGTACTTCGTTCATTCTAAACTCTACCTCTTCCCCTTTTCCACCATCCACACAGACACACGACCCCAAATACTGAAAACACTCTACCTCTTCCAACAACTCCCCATTTAATGCCACATTCAATCTACGTTCACCGTTTAACCTCGTACACCTCATCACCTTACTCTTTCCCTTATTCACCAATTTACGATACTAATATTAATAATATTAATAAATAATATTATGACGTCTGTTGTAAACGAACAGAGCTGGGAGATAGTATTCGAAAGGTGCCTTTATTATTGTTATGATTATTATTGAATTCATGTTCTCTTATAGTTTTTTTAATCCGTGCACCCATTGCTTTATTGTTGACAGAACGGACCCGGAAGGGCAACATTTAGCCGTGCTGACAAAAATTTCAGCCACGGCTGAACTTAAACTGGAGTAATGAGCGGATTGTGACAACATGTCTTTACAAAAATGACAAAGAATATTGTCACACACAATTTATGGGGGAAAACTCCTTTAGGTTACAAAAGGGAACGTGAAATGAAAATACGTAGAGCCCAAGCAGATGTCAATGCTACGTAGTTTGTCCAAGTGGGGTTACCGTAGTGTGACGTTATACTCAGTCAAAAGGACCCCGAACGGAAGTTCCAGGCCGAAAGGTTATGGTACCTACACCGTATTTTGTGATATGTGCAAAGGCGATACTGCATTAGGACATGTATTGTCTCTGGATATTATATGTATCACTTGTTTGATAAGTGCCTTGCCTAGCAATTTATGTGCACAAGATACTTCAAAAGCACATATATTTGAGAGTTTGCTCTGCACTTATATTTTCCCACAAATGTTTAAAAACAGGTGTGAAAAGTATTGACAAGTCAACCCAAGTTTGATTAAGATATACAGTAATATCCTCATTGCTTCATCAAAGGTAATTAATGGCACTTCGGGCATACAACAAATTTTGTCATTTTCAACAGCCAATTTCTTCCAGAGCATGTATCTAGTGGCAGGAAAGTATTTTGTGATGTTTTGTAAAACAGTATCTCATATTATACCAAAAAAAACCATAAGAAACCTTTTAAAAAACTTTAGGATCGTTTTTGGTAAGAAATCAATGATAACTGCTGCTCTGTTAAGTGTTTTCAGGGAGTGGGTGAAGAAAGTTTTTGTTTTTTTAACTTTATTGTTCAAAATGTAAGTACAGCCAGGAGAGCAAACATATTACATGCATTTTACACAAAAACATTCAGGTTTCCACAACTTTCATACAAACATACAGCTTTCTTAAGGCTTTCAGAGATTTAACTGAGATACATTTCAATTTGTTTGATTAACACGGGGGGGGGGGGATAGAAGATGAATAGAATTAGCATTTATGAATATACAATTTGCCAAATATAATAATAACATTAATTATTAGTTTTTATTTGAGTCCAAGTTGTTATTATAAAACCCAAAAATTATATATTCGAATTTCAGAGTGAAGTTGGGGTGAATATGATTTCTGATAAATTGTAAACACTTCTTCCAAAAAAATTCTAATTTCAGTACAATTCCAAAAAAGATGGTTAATTGCTTTTGGATGTTCTTTGCAAAAGGGACAGTTAGGATCAATGTTTTAATGTATCTTAGCATGAATTGATTAGTGGGGTAAATTTTGTGAATGATTTTAAAAGAAACTTCTTTCATTTTTTATTTTATTTATAATAGATTTTTGGGTCACACTCCAGCCCTTTCTCCAAATGCTGCCGGGAACAAAACGTCTTCAGTAGTTTCGAAGCCGCAAAATAACACGAGGAGAACGAACAACCGTGACGTCTTACCCGAGCTCCAGTAAAGTGAAATTTGATTGGTCACGTTCTGCAACGCGACCAATCAGCTGTCAAGTTACAGCGCTCCGCGCCGCCATGACGCAGTCTGTTTGAAAACAATGGCGGCACGGAGCGTTAGGTCCGAAGATGAAGTCGGAAAAAAGAATAAAAGTTGACCGTAGGAGACATGGACACCCTCTAGTAAGCTAGGCCGACCGCGTCCTCACAGCGAAAAGACCTCAGAGGATCCGGGAGTTGGCGGCAGTGACCCGGCCGAGCCGATAAGTTCAGGTAAAACTTTTGATCTATGGGCATGTTATTCGGGGCTTGGAGGCTACGGGGTTACATTAACCAATTCCGGGGGCTATTTTAAATAGCAAAAATAAACCACATCCTTCCCTTTTTTCAGGAAAAGAGTCTTCATCTGAAGCGATTGAAACATAATCACAGAGGCTGGACGACGTGGAAAAAACCAAGAAGAAGCTACAAGAACACCGGACACGACCCCCCCCCCCCCCCCCCCCCCCCCCCCCCCCCCGAAGTTTCCGTATGTATCTTCCGTGTGTAAAAATATTTTGTGCTGAAAAACTTCGCTTTTGTATAAAACTTCAAGTAACCCAGAAACATCATGTCATCACCTAACGGACAAACGTCGAGCAGCGACTTTAACGCAGTAAACAGCAGAGGACGTGACCGTACAGATTAAATGAAGTGCGTGGAGGGGATGGGGGATTGGGGGGTGGAATCCGCGGCACACGTCTGTGCAGAACCGGGGCATGTGATCCGTATGGATTAATCTTGAATGCTCTTTTGATCAATTATGGTTTGGAAAGAAAGTTTCCAATCATTGTACTTCAAGGGGTCGCCATTGAACATTGTTGGTTCGGGGACAGGAATTCTGTTTGCACTTAAAGCGCTTGCGAGCATCTTGACGAGTTCTGCTGTCCCTTCACTCGCAGAAGCAGAGGAAGACTGTGGTGTAGCTGTTTGCATGAATGAGGGATTTGGGGTTCTTGTTCTTTAGCATCTGTCAGTGCAACTTTGTTTGCAACTTCATTTCTTTCTTCTTCCAAAACTTGACCTTGATACACCTGCAACTTTGCTTTTGCTACACTCAGATCCTTAACTGCTTCCAAATGTTTTATTCTTCTTCGTTTTTCTTCAAGAGTCCTTTGCAGAAATGTATGCTCCTCTTCTAATTGGGCTTTCATTTTAATTTCTTCCTCTTCTCTCTGGATCCTGTGCCTAACCTCTTCTGCTTCTCGTTCCAAACGACGTCTCACAACAGCTGCTTCATGTTCAGCAATTTTCTTCTTCACTACTGCTTCCAGATTCTGTATTTCTGACTGCTCTTTTTCTTGTTCTTCTAACACTTTCAGAACAGCTTGATTTGCAGCAACTTCAGCAGCAACTTCTTGTTGTTTACAAGACGAGTCCTTTGAAATATGTGAAGCACTTTTCAAGAAAGACAAAATGGAACCAGATTTTGAGGTGCTAAAGTCAAAAAGAGAACCTGCTTCTGGCCACCCTTGCTCTTCTTCAGCTGGCAAATAACCATCTAGTTGACTTGAAGCTCTTTTTACAACAAACTTGGAGACCTTTACACACCGGTCTACTCTTCGCCTTGTGTCCTGAAATGTTACGCAGTTCTTCATAAACAAGCTGAACATCTGCAGAAAGACCTGTGATATCACCAATAATATCATTTAGCAGCTCGTCTGAAGGTGACACTGCAGACTGTGATAAGGACTGCTTAGAAAACTTAACATGAGATTTCCATTTGGAGTATATGTAGTTAAATATTTGCTGAAGAGACTTTAACTTTTCATCTTGCAGTTCTTTCCCTTTCTCTGTTAGTGTTCTAGCCCTCTGACTTCGTCTAGGTAGCAACTCTTCAGCTAATTTTGGGGATTTTTCTTCAGAATTTGATTCCCCTTGATTATGAACAGCAAAATCACCCTTTTGTGACATTTTAGAAATGATTACCTTTCAATCAAAACACTTAGTTGAAATCAGAAAATTCAATATCTTAAAACAAAATCTTGTATGTTTTTTCAAACACTTATCTTTGCAGTATAAAAATTCGTAAACCTTAACCATGTAAATTTCAAACTCTTAACTTAAAACACTTAACTCACTAGAACACTTAACTTGAGTATTAAACAGTATGCACATTTCTCTCATTTCAAAACACACTTTAAGTTCAAAAATGAAATCCAGATGTAAATATCTTTGTCATGCTTCAGTCCGACGCACCAAATATGCAAGTCAAGAGTAGCTTCAAACGTTTGCGATCGCTTAAGTTTTAACCACTCATCTGACTGTCCTTTGATGTCATGCTGCAGGCGCGTGCTCGCTGCGTGGTAGCTCTTGCGCTCTTTTTCTTCTCCACTCGCGTCGAGGAGCAGTCGAGTTTTCACTATTTCTCCACACCAGGCATTTACAGACGCAAATGGTTCTCATAACGGGTTTATTTGGTCTCTCCAAATCCACCGTGAAAACTGCACATACAAACATAATAGAAACTTCTTATGAACATACATTGTAAACAGACAGTCAAACAAATATAAATAAATCACCTCGTTGGCTGCATGCCGAGATGGGAGTTACTCTTAGTGTCCTCTCATCCACATCTGGTATTCTTTGCATACAAACGTGGTGCTCCTGCTTCCAGCGACTCTCTTCTCTGTCCATACAATGTGCGCTAGGCAAGGTAAGCACTTCCGGTATTTTCAAAATAAAATTACCCTCAAAATAAACTTCTCATAACTTAACCAACATTTATTAAACAAAACACAACAGACTAACAAATGACCGTTACAGTCACACATAACCATCTGATGAAGACTCTGACGAAAACGTTCGTCGGAACATGTCGGGTATGTTTAAACACTACCGTGTCTGATAACAGAAGAACCAAGAAGTCGATTAATAAAACAGACTCTATGAACCTTATTTGACTAACACTTCTCCCCTGCACCATAAAGAGGAACAGCTTCTACTTTCAGCATTGTGTGGTACTCCATCTGCAGCTGGGTGCCTCTCTCTAAATTCCCCATTGGTCCTTCTTAATGGCTAATGTAACTGTAAAAACAAAACTTGCTGAGTAGTGATGTTAAGCAGAATAGTGTGCTATTTTTGTATTAATGTGTCCAGACTTAAGACTCCATCTTCCAGTTATGTTTGTTTTCACCTCTGGTCTTTAAATGTTGTTAAAATTACCTCAACCATGTGACCAATTATCTTCCAGAGCTCACAAGTTAAAAAAATGAAGCAAAATTCTTAAGTTGTCCGTTGTTAACATTCTATTAATACAAAATTAACTGCACTCTGTGAGAAAACTACAAAAGTCATGGTGATACTTTTAAAAGGATCCTGCAATTATAGTTATGTCCACACATGTTGATTAGTATTACAGGCACCCTTACACATTAATACATTTCTTCAAATATTATGTAACAATACGTTTTATGAGGAATCATAATTATGTACGTAGTTAAATTTTCATTCTCATTTTAAATTTTCATTACAGATATAGAGCCTTTCCAAAAAATTAGATGATCAGGGAAAAGTGAATGCAATCAAAAACATAAACTTTCATAGAATACAGATTCAGGGCCCACTGTTTAACTGATATCAAGTTGTTTTTTAACTCCGTTCTTTTAACAGATAAACAGGCAGGCAGGAGAGAAAGAAATAACAGACAAACTGAAAAGGACACACACACAAACAGACAGAAACTCAGGAAACAGATGGACGTAAAGGAAAGATAGATGAGATGCACAAACACAAAGACAGAGAGACAATGAAACAATCAGCGAGACAAAGTACATATATCGCGAGACTGCGGACGAATCTACAAAAGAGACGGCTAGACTAAGAAGACAATTAAGCCAAGAGAAAGCACACTAAGAAGAGATGAGTGAAGAGAAAAGGAAGAGAAAAATACAAAAAAAACAGAGACAGACTGATGTACTAAGAAGAGAGAAAGAGAGAGGACAGACAAACAAGGACAGATATCAGAAAGAGATACAATGACAGGCATGAAGAAAAGGACAGACAAATAAATAGACAGAAGAGACAGATGGACAAAGACATAAACGAGACAGATAGGTAAGCACAAGAGAGACAAGGAAAAGCTAAATTGACACAGCAATTGAAATAAAGAGATTGAAATGATGAAAAAAACAGACATAAGAAACAAATCAATCTCAGATGAAAAGGACAAGATAAAAGATGGACAGATGGAGAAAATAGAAAACACGTGGAGTGGATTGACAGAAAGCAGAGACGGATTTTAAAATGAGAAACCTAAGAAACCTACAGAGGAAACATACGGACAATAGAAAGAGACAGACGAAGCATAAAGACCAACAGAGTAACAGAAGATACAATAGACGTAGCAGAAAGCAGACACATACTGTTCTAGCTACCCAACAGAAGCAGGGTTCGATCTGAAGAAACTCACAGCTCTCAGCAAAGATCTGCCCCCTGACAGCTGGACGAGATCCAGCCCACTGCCACTCTCAGCTGGCCCCCAACTGCTGGTCTAAACAGCCAACTCCATCCTTTATTGCCCATCCCCTTTCTGAAAGAGGAGTTGTACTGACAGGACAGTTCCAGCTTCCCCATCCTTATGTGCTGGTATCTATTACTGATCAGCAGAGGAGCAGATGGACCGAATGGTGATTCTGACCTGCAGCTGTGCTTGATGGATTTAAACCCAGGTTGGACTGGTTCTGGGCCAGCCATTTCAACAAGAACCAGTCCTGTTCTGAGGAAAAGCTTCAACAGTGGATCTTTGTGAATATTAAGTAAGAATCGGCTTGTTTGTTCTGATTGACTTTTGGTGGAATATGTGACCAGTTTTTTCATTTTTTATATATGTGTTGGTTGTATTTTATTTAGTTTATAAACATGTTTTTGATTTGGGTTTCATGAATTCTATATGTGATTTGTTTGTAGATGATTTTGTCCAATTTTAATTTTTTGTTATTTTCTTTTGGTTTTGTTAATTATACTTCAAGGTTGTGAATAATGGTTTTCTTACTTTTCATTTTTGGTTAAAGCTTTTATTGTCAAAGTTGTGTTTTTGTATTTGTGGCCACTGGCGGCCGTTTGTCATTAAGACCCTTCATTAAGTGTCCTAGAACTAAACAATAGTTAAACCAGGGTACTTGTCATTATAAATTAGCTTTCTGCTGACCTACACTGCCTGAATGCGTTCATGAAGTGATACTAAAATTGGTGATAGTCGGTTTGCTATTTGCTTTTTTGATGCATTACTATTTCATTTTTTGTCTTAAACAGATGTTCTATCATTGATTGTGTTTGTCTATTTCTTTTCACTCAGGTTCTAACAAATCTCAACAAATGGCCCTTTTTTGAGTATAGTTTGACTTTGTTTGCTCAGTAAAGGTATCACACCAACATCCCTACCCTGTTCATATTGTCATCACTTACATATCCTGTTTGTAACAAGAAATTCTTACCTTGTTGGGATGTTCCTGATTGAATTGGATTATAAATAATAAAGCCCTGTCTAATGTCTTTTGCTTTTTGTGTAGCGTCTTAACAAAACATTGGCAGAAAACTGGGGCTTAATAAAGGTATTGGATTAAATTACAAAAAAATGTTTATGTGCAACTGACTGTGCTCCAATCTGTGGGAAACAAACAAGGTTCTGTGGAAGCATCCGAGCAGAACCAGCTACACTAAGTGTTTAACACAGCACCAAATCAACGTTGGTTTTTATTTGATAGAAATGGCTTAAAAAGACACAGAACTGGGCTCATTCTAGAACAGGTCCTGCAAAAGTCAAAGCTTTTTGCAAGGGGAGTAACTGGGTTAGATTAGCCACTCAAGACCTGAGTAATAATATAATTATTTATTTATTTTTTGGTGATTGCCCGGCACAGTACATTTCCTCCTAATGGAGATAACAGCTCTTAATGTTTACTGTGTGCCTCACTCTGTCCTCCCTCAGGAATCAGGACCATTAGCTGGAGGTTCCCTTCGCACTGATTGACGCGCTGCAGGAAGTTGACTTTCTCTCACTTGTCAATAATGTATGGAGCTGCAGTTGTATGAGCACGAATGTGGACAATCCTGGATGAAGGCAAAGATGGAGCACATGGTCTGAAGAGGCAAAAGACTCTTATTAAGATGGTACTTCAATGACCGTGTGGCCTGGACTCAGCCTCTGTCAACTGGTATCTGCACATTTCTCAGGGACAAATAGTATCAACCAGTTTACCAAAATGAGAAAACAGAAATTATCAGTTTGCTGACCACAACTACGTGGGGGGAGCATGTGGCTCTGATAGGCTGATTTGTTTTCGTATCTTTTGTCTCCACAGGATGTTGCAGTCTCCTACAAATCCAATCCTTCCAGCCCCTCATAAAGTCACCTCAGATCGTCACCATAATGCTATGGAGGCATATTGGAGGGAAGTGAGAAGCATTGAGGAGGAAGGAGAAGAGGAGGAGGATGAAGAAGAAAGGCAGAGCGTGGATGGTGAGAGTCACTGACAGCAGCATCTGGTCACCTTTGAGGCTTACTGTGCCAGTTTCTTTGCAGAAGTGGAGATGGAGGAGACATGGCTGAAGGAGGCGGGGCTATCTTTTCTGGTGTCAGGAATAACATCGTCAGAGGCATCTCTGCCATTGCCTGAGGCTGTTATTTCTACCCTAACCCACCAGCAAGCCGCCATAGTCAGGACTAGGCTGGACACCTACAATGAGACGTTGAGGAAGAGGAACAGGCAGCCGCTCAGGGATGTGAGGGAGATTTTTGCTGAGGTAGGCATGCACCGCTCAAATGCCTCCCCTGCAGTAAATTCTGTAAATGTTAAGAACATAATCATTTTTTCTGCTTTAGCCTGAGGATAAATCAGCCGAGTTATGCCCCTCCCCTCCTCCACATTCTCCTGACTCCCTTCCAGGTCGATACCACACCACCACCAAGACTATTCGGCGCAGCGCTCACAGAGGTATTTTTGTTGTGTTCAACAGTTTTTTAGGTTATCACGGATCCTACAAACGTCTTCATGCTTCTATAATAGTCTCCTGTGTGTTTTCTACATTTTTGCAGTTCGGTCAACTCCTCCCATTTTTGTTTTTGAAGATCAACTGACTGAACATCCATCATGCAGTTCCCTTAAGGCGCCCCTAGCCAACACCAACCCTTCCGCTCCTGTTCTCTCCATTTCACCTCCAGCATGTTGCTGGAGACGAGCTGATTGGCTGCTGCGAGACTCGCCGTACTCTGAAGGCGTGGCTGAACACAGACTTAGCTCTACCTGTTGGGACTGTCGGACTTTCCAAGGAGACCTGAGTGGTAAACTGCAGGTGAGAAGAACTGCAGGCGGTTTGGCAAGGTTAGCTGACCTAACAAGCTGTTGTGTATATGTGCACGCACACGTGTACATATCTTTATGAGTGTGTATGTCTGTGCGTGTGTACCTGTCATCCCCCCAAAGGGCCTCACCGTTGTGGATGACCTCTCGCCTCGTGACCTCACACGCGTCGGCTTCATCTCCCACATAGAGCTTTCGACCTTTCTGCTTGCTCTGGGTGTTCAAACCAAACGGAGCCGACGTCCACGCACAAAGGCCCAGGGTGCGCCTGATTCTTACATCTTGTGCTGACAGCAGGTTTAAGTGACCAGACATATGAGCTGAGGGCTCTATTATGTGATGAGGAAGAAGAGGTAGTCGTTTCATAGGTTGAAAGTTTGATTGCTTTGTGTTGACCTTGGAGCTTTAACCCTTGTGCTATCTTAGATGACCCCACCCTTCCTTTGACACAAGTGAAGATCACAAATCATTGAAAAAAAAAGGTTCAGAGCACTGTCTAGTGGGTCTAGATCAGGGGTCAGCAACCTTTTTTACTCAAAGAGCCATTTGGGACGCCCCTAATGAAAAGAAAGCACCCGGAGCCACAACCCGTTTTGACATCATTATATATATTATGCATGTATATATTATTCAAAGGTGCTCATTACGTTGATCTTCAAGGACATGACTGTAGATCGCTAGCCAGAAAAGATTGAAAAAAGTACTTCTTTAAAATCCACCAGCCAATCAAAATCCTCACTGAGAAGTACAGGACTTGATTGACATGTACATTGGCCAATCGGACATCCTCTGAAACATACATCACTGCAAATGCACATTATGTTCTTAAAAGGATGATACCGCGGTCGCGTTGGGAGGAGCCACCAGCTGACTGCTGACTTGGCTGGGTCTGGCGGTTTTCAGATGACTTTTGGGCTGGAAAACTGTGACTCTATCTGGCAACACTGGCGCGAACTCTCTGTCATCAGAAAGTTTCTCTGCCCCGCGGCACGTCAAGTTCCCAGCAGAAGATCACTCCGGACCGCGTGTGTCCTCCTGCTATCAGCTCTACAGTTCTCGCCCGATAAATACGAGCTTATTAAGGAAGCTGGTTTTGATGTGGTACGTGCTTCGTACAGCAGATGAACAAACTAAAATAAAATTTAATTATTATAAAATACTTATTATTTTCCAAAGTCGCAGGGAGCCACAACAGAAGGATGAAAGAGCCACATGTGGCTCTGGAACCATGGGTTGCCGACCCCTGCTCTAGATGATCCAACTCCCAATGTTAAAGTGCCTAGGATAGCACAAGGGTTAATGTCTTTACATCAAACAATGACAAAGCTCTTACTGTGTCATACAGTTGTAGTTCTATAAGTGATATTTTAACACAGAAACAATTAAAACAGTAAACTGAGTGTTTTAAAGAAACCTGAGCTTATTTCACAGTTCTGAGGAAGTTCTTGAGAGACAGCAAGCTCTCCAAACAGCACTGACCTACTTCCAGTGACTCACCTGACCCATTAGTTGCAACTAACAAGCAGCTGGTCAAGACTCACAAGCTGTGGTTGCAAGTCGTGGGCCGCGGCTCACATACGGGCTTAATTGCCTTAAGTGCAATTTTATGCAATAGATTGAGCGTTGGTGAGCCTCTTGACATGTGGATACATTTTGTACAAAAAAAATATTCTGGAGATCCCAGTAGTATGAATTTAATTGTTAAAATGAGTGGCTATCCCAAGAACAGGCAGACGGCTGGATGCAATTGCAGCAGGTTTATTTGCCCAGGTAAAAGTCCACAAAGCTAAATCAGGGTCGAATAGGCAGGAGTTGATAAAATCCAGGCGAGGGTCAGGGCAGGCGGCAGTCAAACAGAGTCAAAGACGAAACAGGAAAGAGGAAAAAGAAGATCAGGTCCAGATATAATGTCTGGGAAGGAGGGCAGAGTGACACAAACAATACTTCACACTGAACTTCACTCAGTTCAGAGCTTAAGTATATGGTGTGGTTGATGAATGAATGAGAGTCAGGTGTACGGCATCCAGGAAGTGTGTGCTGGGGTTGCTGGGAGTTGTAGTATAGCTAGAACTCTGGGGGCTGGTCCCGCCGGTGACCAGAGAGGGAGACAGAGCTCTGACTTCTGACAGTGGATATGTAGCAGAAGTGGCTTTGAACGCTGAATTCTGCTGTAAGCCACAACTAATGGGCTTTGGGTCACACCTGACGGGCTGTCACTGTGCAAGTGTTCCCCAGAGCGGAATCCACTAGCAAGTCAAGCCGGGAAGTTTGAACTTAGAGTTGGTAAGTTTTATTTATGGTAAAAAGGGGGGGTTGGAGTTTAATTAAAGAGATATTTCAAAGTTTAGATTTTTTCTGATCAAGTGTTCAAGACATTTTTTCTTCCATTTCTAACTCAGTAACCTTTCTGTGACTCTCCTGCACATTACATGTTTCCAACCACTTTTACGCTTCTATTTCTCTAAAATGTAAAGAACCTTGTTAGTATACAACTTTTGCGATAGATGTTACTCGTGCTACAATTGCAGAAAATATCCCCAGGTCTAATGACCAGGGTATTATGCAGGGGGGAATTGTGCTGATTAGTGAAATAGTTTACATTTTCCTCTGATTCCACTCTTTTTTTCCTTTTTCAGTTCCTTTTATTACGTATGCCTTGATCATCGTCTCAGTTAAAATTTTAAATACCAAAGAACTTTTGATGTGTTTTGTCTGCACAACCAAGAGAAAAACATTTTTTTTTCTGTTTCTTTTAAACTGTAACCTATTTTCTGGTGTTTCACAGACACTCTGTGTCACACAGCTGCTGTACCATCGTCCAGTTCCTGTCTGAAGGCTCTACCATGCAAGGAGGTTTATGGTGAAAAGCATTCAGCACAAAAGGACCACGGCCTGTTTTCTGAAGTTCCTGCATGGGTTTCCTTTATGTGTTCTTAAACTGATGACGTGAAAGCCTGATTCCACCTGACGGTTTGGGAGTCATTTAAGTATATCTATCTAGTCAGCCACCAATTGTGCAAGTTGTCCCACTGAAAAAGATGGGAGAGGCCTATAATTTTCATCATAGGTAGATCTCAACTATGAGAGAAAATATAAAAGGAAAAAATCCAGAAAATTACATTGATTGATTTTTAGAGAATTTAGTTGTAAATTGTGCTAAAAAAAGTATTTGTTCATCTACAAACAAACAAGACTTCTGTCTCTCACAGACCTGTAACTCCTTCTGTAGAGGATCCTCTGTCCTCCACTGTTACCTGTATTTATGTCACCTGTTTGAACTGGTTATCTATATAAAGACACCTGTCCACAACCTCCAACAGTTAGACTCCAAACTCCACTAAAGACCAAAGAGATGACTAAGGAAACTTGAAATCAAACTGTTGACCTGCACCAGACTGGAAGACTGAATCTGTAACATAAGCAGCTTGGTGTGAAGAAATCAATTATTAGGACATGGAAGACGTACAAGACCACTGATAATCTCCCTCCATCTGGTGCTCCCCCCAAGATCTCACCCAGTGGGGTCAAAATAATCCCAAGAACCGTGAGCAAAAATCCCAGAACCACACGGGGGACCTAGAGAATGACCTGCAGAGAGCTGGGACCAAAGTAACAAAGGCTGCCATCAGTAACACACTACACCACCAGGGACTCAAACCCTGCAGGGCCAGACGTGTCCCCCTGCTAAAGCCAGTACATGTGCAGAACCGTCTAAAGTCTGCTAGAGAGCATTTGGATGATCCAGAAGAGGATTGGGAGAATGTCCTATGGTCGGATGAAACCACAATAGAAGTTTAAAGTTTTTAGAAGTTTAAACTGTGTAAAGGAAAGAAAGAATGGGACCATGTATGGTCAGATTTTGAGTGAAAACCTCCTTCCATCAGCATTGAAGATGAAACATGGCTGGGATGACAACCATCCCAAACACATGTTGCTTAGGTAACGAAGGAATGGCTTCATGAGAAGGATTTCAAGGTCCTGGACTGGCCTAGCCAGTCTCCAGATTTCAACCTCATAGAAAACTTTTGGAGGGAGTTGAAAGTCCGTGTTGCCCAGCAACAGCACCAAAACATCACTGCTCTATAGGAGATCTACATGGAGGAATGGACCAAAATACAAGCAACAATGTACCAGTTTGTGAAAACCTTGTGAAGACTTACAGAAAACTGCTGTCATTGCCAACAAAGAAAATAAACGAAGTATTGAGTTGAACTTTTGTTTTTGACCAAATACGTATTTTTCACCATTGTTTACAAATAAATTCTTTAAAAATCAGAAAATGTGATTTTCTGGATTTTTGTTCTCATTTAGTCTCTAATAGTTGAGGTTTACCTATGAGGAAATTGCAGGCCTCTCATCTTTTTAAGTGGGAGAACTTGTATAATTGGTGGCTGACTGAATACTTTTTTTCTCCACTGTACTGTATGTCCATTGATTTTGATAATGCACACCTGGAAGCTCATTGCCCCCATTATGGTAAATGGCATGTACTTATGTAGCACTTTACTGCCTTCTTAGAAGGCCCAAAGCGCTTTACAATTATATACACACCCATTTACACAATAATGGCGCCTCCGCTGGCACCAACCTATAACCACCCTTTTATAACTTATCATAGTGTTTGGATTATATATATCAATTTCTTCTGCCATGTCTTGTGAGTCACAGCCCACTGTCAATGGGTCACGACCTGCAGGTCGTGGGTCAGATGAGTCTCTGGAAGTAGGTTGGAGCAGTTTGCAGCTTCAGCCCCTGCTGAAGATTGTTGGCCTGAATTGACAGATCCCTCAGGTGTTTCCAGACCTTAAGATGTTTTCTCTGGGTCTTCTGTCCTTCAAGTACTCCTGATGAGCTCCAGGTGTCCCATAAAATCACATTTACAATCACATGGAGGTTTTTGTGGGGGGTCCATTCTCTGGTTGCAGCATTGGTACCTCACTGATGATTAGTAGGAGGAGCTACAGCAGATGTTTGTGTCTTTATTGTACTGATGTGGCAGATCAGTGAGAATCACATCGCTAAACATCTTCCTCTCTTTTCTTTCTTGTGGTAGGGGCTTGACCTGTCATGAGTCACCCTACTGTGAAGTAGGAACTTTCAGTGTCTGTCACTATTGGACTAGCTTAGTAGCACTCATAGCTACCCTGATATGTCTGTTTTCTAGAGGGAACAGTATTTGGAGTCACTCTCAAGTCCCTGCTGGAGAATGACAGGAAGAAGTTTCCTGGAGTCAAGATTCCTGTTGTCTTTCAAAAGGTAAACAACGTGATAATGTACAGTATACTAGTGTCTGTTAGAAGGGGTGGGTGTTCTTATGTTTTATTAGTGTACATAAGCAGCTATGGTGTAAAACAAATTTATTTTAATTTAATCTGAATGTAACATTTGATTTAAAGGAAGTGTGCTTGATGAGGAATGACTTAGAACTGTTAATATATTACCAACCATGAACTACCAATGGTGTCTCATATCAGTATTCTTTTGAAAAACTTAGCAGATTCATATTTGGGCACACACAGTCAATGCTCTCAGTCCCTCAGCAGTGTAGTTAAAGTTTGTTCTTTGCACTAAAGTTGGAACACTTGCCTTTCACGCACATAAATAAATTGCTCGCATATCACCACACGGCAAAAAGTAAACCTTGTTTGAATCTGGAGGTGCACACTTGGTTCAAAATAAAACTGTACTGACCGTCAGGCCTCTCACCACAAACGTTTAACCCAAGGCATTGTTCATGACATCAAACATATCTGCTCACACCCAGTGCTTTAGGTTTTCAACTAAAGGTGGCCGTCCTCTCTTTCATGGAAAACAAAACATAAAATGAGAGGATTAAATGTAAATATTGATCAATAAAAATGAGTCAATTTTTCTATGCCTCATAATATGAAATAAGAAAGAAGGAACTCAGGTCAAGTCTATGAATAAATAAAGCCATACATCGACTGTGTTCATAAAAGTATAAAAACAGGCAACTAACAACAGTGTAAATGGAAAAAGGTGATTCTGTTATTCAATGAAATTTGCTGATCAAAAGAATGTTAAGATATACATACAAATAACACAACTAAAAACCACTGGTTTACTGTCACTTTTGTATAATTTGTTAAAACCTACATAGAAAATTTAAGACAAATTCCACGTACATTTCTTCTGTCCTGTCAAAGATACACAATGTATTTATGAAAAAATAGCCAGACCATGCCAAATACAAACCAGCTAATACAAGAACAAGCATTGTTCTAGGTTGTTCTCTTTAGAAAAGGTTCCAACAGGTCTTAGGGTCCACCTAACTTGCACTTGTAGCTTCACAAGTTAACTTTTAAAGGCAACAAGAAAACACAGAACCACAGATGATTTGTGCTGCCTGTACTGACCTCCTTTTGTTGCATAAATGCAAATGTCTTTCTGATGTATAGCATTAAAACCGAAATGATTATCAGTAGAAAAATAAAATGATTAAATGTTTCAAATGAAATAATGTCTAATGAGAAAGTAATCTATATGACTCTGACTTCAATTACCACAACTATTGATATCAAGAGGAATCTTGTTGATTTTTTCATCAGTGACTCGACATTTGCAGAAAGTTACAGTATACATAGATTTCCTTCCATCGAGCATCATCCAATTCTGATCAGCACCACTTCAAACTACAAAAACTTTCAGGACACCATTTCCTTCAATGCAATTGTTTTGTAGTCATCCATACGCCGCCCATTTCTATGATGACCATAACCCTGATCGTTTTTTAAATAATTTCTTTGCTATCTTAAAAAAACAATCCAAGTATTTGAATGGAGCTCAAGTATTCTGAGAAGTTCAGACGGAGCTTGCATTCGCTTTCTGGCGTGGAGCAGTGGTGGTGCTCTAAAGAGCTATTTTTAGAAGTGACGGTGCTGAGGATCAGTATCGGCCCACTTAAATCTCTATTCATACCTGGAGAAGGTGATGTCACATGGAATCATGAGCCTGTCTCTAACAAGCTCCAACTTCTAGAGTCTCTCGTTTCACTTACTGCCAAAATTAAAGCCAGCAACTCTTGTCTGGTGACAGTAGTTTCTCTCCAAACAACTAAAGCTGTAGTTATAGGCCACAATCCTGTAGCCATTGTTGTCTTGCTGAGAGAGCAGGGTTGCTACCGTCACAATGTTTGCATCAGTGTCCAAACATGGCTGAACAATAATCATTTAGTCCTAAATACCCAGAAAACCGAGACACTTATTTTTGCCCCTGAACATAAAATCCATTCCATCAGACAACACCTTGGATCTCTGAGCTCTTCTGTCCAGTTAAGCCTCAGAAATCTTGGGGTGTTTGACAGGTCTATGTCCCTGGAAGGTCACTAAAAACATCATAAAAAACGGTTTTAATCATCTGAGGAACGTGACAAAATTAAAAAGTATTTTGTCTCCATCTGACCTGGAAACAATTATCCACGCTTTTATTTCCGCTCGTTTAGATTACTGCAAGTCTCTTTTTACCTGTTTTAACAAACGTTCCCTAAACCGTCTTCAGCTTGTTCGAAACTCTTCAACAAAAATTATTTTAACAGTAAACTGACAAACATCACTCCTCTGTTTGCTTTACATCGGTTAACAGTCAAATTTCGAATTGATTTTAAAATTCTACTTTCAGTTTTTAGAGCCTTGCATTTAGAGTCAAGCCCCGACGTATTATCTGACCTTTTAACCCCATACTCTTCGGCCTCATCCTTGAGGACTTCCTACCAAAATCTTTTCAGCGTTCCAAAAAACCATTTTAAGACTCGAGGAGATCTCTCATTTCAAGCCGTTGCTCCTTGTCTTTGGAACGCCCTCCCATTGTCGTTGCATTTTTGTTCAGGATAACTTTTAGTGGATTTTAGTCCGTGCTTTACTACGTTTTACTGTGTTTTGTTTTGTTTTTATTTTATTTCTATTTTTTATCACCTCTCTTTGTTTTGATTTGGTTTTATGCTCCTTTTTTAAAGCACTTTGTGATTCTTTCTGGGATAAGTGCTTTATAAATAAAGATATTCTATTCTATTCTCCTTCTTGCAGCCTCTTCCTGACCATAGTTAAGATGATTTCTGTGTATGCAGAGTAATGCACATGCCACATCACCACGTGCCCTCAGTGGCCCCGGAGGCCATCCCCTATAATACAGTCATTTGGATTTTGACCAGCTAAAACTCATGTTGAGACCTGTGAGCCCTAACTGCCACTGGCAACTGTTTCTTCCCTGGCATGATGGTTCACTCACTTGACACTGTAAGTAGTGCAGTATCAGTAGGGACCCAGTCCTCTGGGAGGAATCCTGCAGTCGCCGGTAACAGTCCCTTCTTGACTAGCCAGATGGTTGATCCCGTGTCCACCAATGCACTGCAGGGCTTGACACCAATGTAACAGTCCTAATATAATCTACATGTTGGGCCACAGCAGCGTACAGTTTTTTGTTTCACTTTTATTTATCCCACAATGGGGAAATTGTTCTCCGCATTTTGACCCATCCCCTGGGGGAACGGTCAGCTGCAGACTAGCTGCGCTCGGGGGCGACAGCTGGCTCGGGAGAGCGGGGATTGAGCCACCAATCCTTTGGTTGTTGGACGACCTGCTCTACCGCCTGAGTTAAAGTGCCGCCCAGTTGGGGGTGTAGTGTTGCTAGGGGTAGGAGCTCCTTATTGACTCACCCACACTGGTTTTTCCCAGAGGAACCTGAGGTTTGGATGGGGGAAGTGGCGCTGGGCAGTCTCTGGTAAAATGCCCTGGTTCTTTGCAGCGGTTGCAGCAATATGGAATTATCCATCGCCATGAGATGTGAACAGCCTGAGCTTGGTTAGCCTCTTCGTGCTCAAGGTCATCCAACTCTTTACAAGCAGAACTTCCTCAGCCTTTTCAGCTCCTCTGAGGGTAGTGGGGAAAAACAGCCGTACATGTTGGCAAAATTGTTCCTAGGTGTGAATGTTTGGTTGTGTGACCATGCAACGGACTGGCGACCTATTCCGTTTGTTTATTTGTTTATTTGTTTATTTATTTGGAGCCCCATTAGCTTCCACAAAGTGGTCGCTAGTCTTCCTGGGGTCCATACACAAAAAATACATACATTTTACCAATTTCACAAAAACCAAAACTGATTTCAGAAAATACAGTGACTAATTCATCATATTTACCTTAAAAGCTTCACATGTTAAAATAAGTTAAAACAATTTCATTTTTATACCAGCATATCAAAACACATAGCAACATAACCTCAACAATAATACATAGCATATCATTCAAATTGTTAGTTATTGTAAGTGGTCCATGTATCTTAGTTTTAAAATCTTTTTGAAATGATATTTGTTACTAATAAGCCTTGTCCTTACAGACACTTGATTCCATGCAACAGAAGATCTAAACAGCACTGTTCTTCTCATATAGTTAGATCTTGAAAAAGGAACAATCAAATCACCAGAGCTGACCTGACGAGTTTGATATTGGTGACAATACCCACTGTATAAAACTTTGTTTACCAAATATTGTGGACATTTTTTAAAAATGACATTGTGCATTAAGCATTGAAGACTGAGTTGTACTTTGTCTTTTACCATCAACCAACCTAAAATGGTATGCATCTCGTTCACATTGGTCCAAAAAGAGCAACCAAAAGCCACCCTGGCAGCTCGATTTTGGGCAAGTTGTAATTTTTTTAGATGCCCCTGTGTCGCACTAGACCAAATGACTGGGCAATACTCCAGATGTGACAAAACCAAAGACTGTACAACTGTCCTCATGACTGAAGGTGGACAATATTGCGCACACCTCCAAGCCAGGGCGATTCCTCTGCCCATCTTGGATACTATGTGATTAATCTGATCTGTCCAAGAGAGCTGATCATCTAATTTGATGCCCAGAAGCTTGGTTTTAGTCACTTGTTCAACTAAACTATTGTCAATCCTCAAATTCAGGTAACATGGTGCATTCAATAAATATTTTGTACCGAAAACGATGCATTTTGTTTTAGATGTATTAAGAACCAATTTATTCAACTTAACCCAATTGGTGACTAAATTAAGTTGATTCTGTAGGGCTGTATTGAGCTCTGGCACAGTAGTAGATGCACAGAATAAAGTTGCATCATCTGCATATAACACCACTTCTGCATTTCTAATCTCCTGGGACATATCATTTACAAACACTGAAAATAAAAGTGGACCCAAACAACTACCTTGTGGAACCCCACATGACATAAACTTTGTTTCAGACAAGCTGCCATTGAAGAGGACTTTCTGTGTTCTGCCATTAAGATAATTTCTTATCAGTGAAAGAGCCAATTGTGAAAATCCATAACATTTGAGCTTTGCCAACAGAATATCATGGTCGATTACATCAAAAGCAGCTGTGAAATCTAAAAGTACCGCACCCACATATTTTTATCATCCAAATGTGTTAACCAGTGGTCTACCATATGTACTAATGCCGTATTGGTTGAATGACCTGGTCTGTAGGCATGCTGTGCACTAGTAAACAGATCATTTGAGATAAAGTAATGTAGCATTTGATTAAATATCAACCTTTCAAAAATTTTACTCAAAACAGGGAGAACATGAACTGGTCTGCAGTTTGAAGCAGTAAACTCTGACTTTTCATCCTTAATTAGAGGTATAATTTTTGATTGTTTCCATTGGTCAGGAAACACACCACTGATCAGTGCTCTATTAAAAATATGACATATTGGTTTGTCCAAAACATTTGCAACTATTTTAAGGATTCTACCATCAATGTAATCAATACCTGGTGTTTTATCGTCAGGTAATGAGAGAAGCAAATCTTGAACATTATTCTCACTAACAGTGTCGAACACCAAGGAACAAGCTTTATTTTCCATTGTCAATTGAATATTTTGACAAGGAGAGCTTATATCCTGTGCTACCATAGAGGATCTCAGCTTTTCAACTTTGTTAATGAAAAAGTCATTCAAATGATTGGCAATATCAAATGGTTTACTGACACTAATGCCACCAATTTCCATATTCAAATTAAAAGTCTTTGTTTTTTTGCACATCAGTTCTTGTAACACTTTCCACAATCTTTTACTGTCATTCATGGAACCACAAATTTTTTGTCCAAAATATTTTTTTTTTTTCAAAAAGTTTAATTTTGTAACTTTATTCCTTAATATGCGATAGTTTGTATAATCCTCTACATGTTTAGAGTTGGAAGCCACCTTTTTTGCGTTGTCTCTCCGCTTCATGAGTGATAATAATTCCTCATCTAACCATGGAGCACTATTACTTTTTACCGTTCTTTTACGAAGTGGAGCATGTTTCTCAACAATCTTTCCAAACGTTGCCATAAAAATGTTCAAAGAAGCATTTACATCAATTTCCTGCACAACTGTAGACCAATTCGAACTTTTGATATCATCAATAAATAGATTGGGATTAAAATGTTTATAGGATCTGCGATACATGATTCTTCCACCGGATTTAGGCATTTTTGTTTGCTTTGTAATGGCTATCAAATTATGATCAGAACACCCTACTCCAATAGAAACTGCCTGGGAGCATAAATCAGGAACGTTAGTGTAAATGTGATCTATACAGGTTGATTTAGATGAATTATCCATAGCAATTCTAGTTGGTTGTGTCATGACCTGTTTAAGATTACATGTATTAGCCATTGTAATGATCTTTTCAAACAAAAAACTTTTTTTTGAAAACCAGTCTATATTAAAGTCCCCAAGAAGAAACATTTCCCCACATTTATTTGAGACCATTTCCATATTTTCACATATTTTTTGTAAGTATTCTGCATTGGAGCTAGGTGGTCTGTAACAACAACCGACCAGTGTTGGTTTACTAAATGGAAGATTAATTTGCAACCATATTACTTCGATGTCTCTGCTCATTAACTCTGATTTTAGGGTAGCAACAATATTCTCCTTTACATAGAATGCTACTCCTCCACCATTTTGATTCCTATCTCTTCTGTATAATCTGTACCCATCAACATTTAGCATTGAGTTTTCAAAAGTACTATCTAGGTGTGTTTCAGATAAGGCTAAGACATGAATATTTTCAGTCAAACATATTTGTGTGATTTCATTAATCTTGTTTCTCAAGCTACATATATTTAAGTGTGCTAAAACTATACCTGTTTTGTGGCCCATTTGCAACTAAACACAACATATTTGCATTAATACAAAACTTTGAACATACATGACAATAGACAGTTCTCTTGGTCATTTAATCCGATTATTGCCTCTGTTCATTTACAGGCTAGATAACAAGTTTGTCATACCTTAACTCAGCTCTTTCCCCTTTTTCTCTGGCTGCTTTCAGCTGGGGCAGCAATTCCCTTCTCCTCTGCTGCACCACATCTGAAAAGTCTTCATTGACATATATACTTGTTCCCTTTAACTTTTTGGTTGAGGAAAGGATACGCTGGCGGTCCTTGAACCTGAGAAGCTTGACAATAATCTTTCTAGGCCTTCGTCCTTCTTGAAACTTTCCCAGTCGATGTACTTTCTCAATTTCAATGTTTGAGCCATCTAGACCCAATTTCTCAGACAGCATTTGTTGGATCTTGATTTCTAATCCACCAGTGGTTTCTCCTTTTTCTTCTGCGATCCCATCAATTAGAAGATTAGATCTCCTTGACTGGTTTTCAAGATAGTCCAACTTATGAAACAAGTCCTCCATTTCCTTCTTGAGCTTTGCAATGTCATTTTCAATTGCTTTGATTTTTACATCAGTACCTTTATATGTAGATGTCACCTCTTCCACGATGCCCTGGGTGAATTGTAGGCTTGTTTTCAGTTCATGGACTTCTTTGATAACACCATCCAACCTTTTTGTATTTCCATCCATGATGATCTGAATAAAACTCTTGAAGTTCTCTTGTTGCTGTTGTAGCATTTCTTTGTAGAATTCCTTTTGCTGATCCATTAAATGGCTCAGTGTACTCATGGTCACAATAGCATCCTCATCAAGCAATGTTTTACTTGGTTTGGGAGGCATTATTTCTCACTCACTCTTACCAAGATGTACCAAGGAAATATTAAAGTGAGGATTGTTTTTTAGGCCTCGAGGCCTAGAAGCCTGCAGCCCCAACGTGATCAATTGCAAATGTTAAAGTTCCATACAACCTCAATGTTGTTAGAATCTCCAATACTCAGTCCCACCACTGATGTCAACCAAGTATCAGCTTTATGTAATAATCTCAAAAAGGATTACGTTGATTTTAAGTAGATTCTGAGAGGCCAAGGATTCAGACAGAAGCCACGGCAGCCATCTTGGTCCCAAGATTGCTTGTGACAATAGTTTTTGCTTAAAACAAAATTCCCAAAATTGTGAGTATGTGCTGCATCCGGCAAGTTACAGCAGGCTTCATTCCTCAGGACAGCATAAAATAGTCCCACGCTGGCTGACAAAGTGCACATAGATCAAGCATGTCCAAAGTCCGGTCCGTGGGCCTATTTACACCTTGTAGATGGTTTTCTCCAGATCTCGTGTGACCCCAGTTTTTGTAAAGTCCTGGTATTTCTACAGTGTCTCATGTTCCTTCTTCCTGATGTTTTTACATCGCTTGGCACTGTCACATCCGCCACAATGGCTTTCCTCAGTTCTTTATCCACCACTACAATGTCTGGTTGGTTCTCCATTACCATCTTGTCAGTCTGGATCTGGAAGTCCCACAAAATCTTTGTCTCTCATTCTCTATCATTTTCAGAGGTGTTTGCCACTTTGACCTTGGGGTTACAAGTCCATATACTCCACACTTGTTGCTGTAAACTATTTCAGCCACTTGGTTGGATCCCTGTCACCATCTTACACCCATCAGAGGTGCCTCTTTGCACAGTCTGCACCTTGGGTGTTTTTTGGTGTGGTAGTACTGAACCTCTATTGCTCCGCTGCTCATGACTTCTTCCTGCGCTGCCAAAACGAGTGCTTCAGTGCTGTCCTGTAAGCCAGCCCTTTCTAACCAATGAGAGGGTTTCTTGATATCAGCCACTTCACGTATGGTCCAGTGGTACATCCTGTGTAGGCGCTTGTCCTCCCATGATGTTCTGTTCTCTAGTACTACATATTCTGCTCTCCATTACCTGAGATTTGGAGCAAGATTTATTTAATGATGGTTTGCACTTAATTAGACTAGTCTTGTTAATCATCTTATTGGTGGATTTCATCTAAGCTTCTCTGCCGTTCTCATATACAGTCAATGCTTCAGATGCAATGTACACAATCCTTTGTCTTTTTTTGTTCAGTTTTATGTGACACTTAGGCACGAAAACAGAAATATATGTCCTTTAGTTTCCTTTGATGTTCATTCATGAAGCCAAAGAAAATGAATGAAGTTTATTCATCCATAATTGGTCTCAGGGTTGTATTCAGATTAAGAAAAAAAGAAAAGAAAAATGTGGGAATTTTACCAGAAGCCAGCCTTCAAAAAGAAGACATAAACTTATGCGTGTTAACCCTTGTGCTATCTTAGATGACCCCCCCCCCCCCCCCTCCATTGACGTGTTCCCCCTACCATGACAAAGGTGGATAAAGGTGCAAAGATTTCATGTAATCCATGGACACCAGTGAAGATCACAAATCATTGAAGAAAAAAGGTTCAGAGCGCTGTCTAGTGGGTCTAGATGACCCAACTCCCAATGTTAAAGTGCCTAGGATAGCACAAGGGTTACATGTGAAATAACTACACACTAGATCTTAATTGTGAATTCAACTATACAAGTATGTTTTACTTATATGAGTGACAAAGTAAATTGAATGATGTATTTTTCTGTTCATGTGTTTGTATGTGTGCAGGCTGGGGAGGGGGGTGAGAGTGGGGTGAGGGTACCATCCAGTGTTTCGCCCAAAGTGTCAAACTAGCCAGGACTACCTCTGACTGTAACTAAACATAATTTCCTTAGTAGAACTAAACCAGCATACTAGAAGTGTCACTTTCATAAAATTATTGCATTTAATACTTTGTCGTGTTCCGGGCTGCTGAGGAAAAACATCAAATGTATTGCCATATTTTACCAAAACTTTTATTATAAAGCGTTTTTAATACTTTTAAGTAAATGTAACTAGGCAATATAACTAGTAACTATAACTACTTACTTTTTAAAGTAAGACTCCCAACACTGTATATGTATATCTTTGTGTATGCCTTAATGGGATCACAGGATTTCCGTGACCCTTGAGGATCTTTATATTTACAGTTTTTGAGTATCTTGGAGCAGAGCGGTCTGCAGATGGAGGGTATTCTCAGAGTACCAGCATCAGTGGCTCGATTGAAGGTAAGGCCATTTAAAGACTCACCTAGAGCAGCAGCTTGGCTAAAAAGTGAGAAGTTTAAATAAATTTATTTCAGTTTTCCAAAATCTTAAAGCAGAACTTGATCAGCTCAAATATCTAGGTGTGCAAAGTAATATAAAGTGTAATTCCTACACTGAACCTGTCTTTGTCTACCTGCAGTACTTGCGCAGAGAGTTAGACAGACACCCTGAAGTCTTTGACTGGTCTGCAGTAAGACAGGTGGATGCTGCAGGGCTGCTGAAGCTTTTCATCAGAGAACTGCCAACACCTCTGCTCACTTACACGCACCTGCCTACCTTCCGTTCACTGATTGGTGAGAATACATGCACATTGAAGTGCACTCTCACATGCCTGCAGTTCTATTGGAGGTGAAGGTGACATTTCTCCTTATAGGCATCTCCTCTGAGCTCCATCAGGTCCAAGCTTTGCAGCTACTGACCCTACTCCTCCCGGAAGCCCACAGAGAAACTCTGAGAGTACATCAGCATGCACTGAACACACATAACATTGAAAACCCAGATGTCTCACACAGTTTACTCAAACAAGCATTTGTTACAATGATTACAGGCTCTCCTGGTCTTCCTCCGAAAGGTGGTCTCTCATCAAGATCAGAACCGGATGTCTCTGTGGAATGTCTCCATGGTGATGGCTCCAAACCTATTTTCTCAGTGTAACCATGGTAAAAGACACTCTCTTGCAAAGCAGAGAGAGGAAATGGAAGAGGCAATGGGTGGGGCTCAGCTGATCCAGTTGATGATTCAACACCAGGACCTACTTTGGACCGTAAGACTCAGAAAAGGCTTGCAACACCTCTATGATTTTTCTGATGTCAGTTGTGACATCAATTCCTCTTCCTTGCATCAGATTCCAAACTTCCTGCTGGCACAAGTTAGACAACTAAACCAGGCATCCAATCAAAAACAACTCATTCTGAGCAGAACCAGGACCTATCTGTTGAAGAAAAAGAAAAACCAAAATGATGGGAACCAGGTAAGAATCTACCAAAGTTTAGGAGGCAGAGACCAGTCTTAAGACGGAGGCCACAGCCAATAAGAACATTGACAAGGCAAGGCAAGTTTATTTGTATAGCACAATTCGTACAGAAAGTGATTCACAAAACAGGAAAATGGATTAACATCACAATACATAACAGTGCAAAGATTAAAAACATACATAACTATTATAAAATGTACTTTAAAAGAAAGAAAAGAAAATGAAAAGAGGTGTCTATAAAGACCCTTCAGTAATACACAGGGCTAAACAGAAATGTTTTGAGTCTAGATTTGAACACAGTAGAGGTCTGTTGCAAAACCTCAGGGAGACTGTTCCAGCTTTTAGCTGCATAAGATTGAAATGCTGATTCCCCTTGTTTAGTCCTGACTCTTGGCACCCGCAGGAGGCTGGTCCCTGAGGTCCTCAGAGTTTGAGATGGGTCATATGGCGCTAACTTATCAGAGATGTACTTTGGTGCAAGGCCATGGAGAGACTTGTAAACAAGCAGAGCTACTTTAAAGTCTATTTGTTTGAGCTACAGGAACCCGGTGAAGAGACCTGACCACAAGACTGATGTGATGGTACTTCCTGGTTCTAGTCAGGACTCAAGCAGCAGCGTTCTGGATGAACTGAAGCTGTTTTACAGCTCGTTTGGAGAGGCCAGTGAGCAGGCCGTTACAGTAATCTGATCTACTGGAGACAAATGCATGAATAACCGAAAGAGACAGAGACAGGATATGGAAAGACAGATACAGAACCTGGACAGACATGTATAGAACCAAGATAGACACGCAAGAACTATGAGAGAGAGAAAATAGAACCAAAAGAGACAATAACTGAACCACAAGATACAGGGACTGAACTAAAAAAGACATGCAAAGAACTAAAAAGATTTAGACTAGAAGTAAAGAAGTAAAGAGACCAAAAGTCACTGAAAAATACCAAAAAAAGTGACAGAAATCAGAACTAAGAGAGGGTGATACCCAAAAGAGACAGAGGCCCTAACAAAAAAAGGCAGACAGAATTAGGTGAGACAAGGACCAGAACCACAAAAGACAGAAAAAGGAGACATGGAAAAAGACCCAGATAGACTTAGGCCACAACCAAGTGAAAATGTTACCAAAACCAAAAAAAGACAGAGACTGGGATACGAACAAAGACAAAAGTGAAAAACAGGTTAGGATTGGTTAGAAACAAATAAAACATAGGTATTTAAACCAAGTGAAAATGAGACCAAAGCTGAATGAAAAATAAAAAATTTTAACAAGACACAGAGATTAGAACCAAGCCTTTGTTGTCCATACGTGTGTTTTTGTGTGAGTGTACATGTGTTTGTTCAGATCACAAAGCTGTGTGAAGGTGTGATCCAGGTTCATGCCCCCCAACACACAAAAGTTTCCATGGCAATTCAGCTTGAAGAGAAGACAACAGCTAAAGATGTGACGGCCCGCTTTGAGGGCCAGAACAGGTAGAACATTCTCTGTCGTAGTTGTGGACTATGGGGTAAAAACACTGACTCATGTCTCTCCACAGTCCTCCACAGCACCTCTATGAAGTTGGAGGGAACATTTGTGAGTGTCCCAATTAAATCATCAGCCATCCTCTAGGCGTGAGAATTCTTATGACCAATCTGTCTTTGCATGTTTTTCAGGTGAACGCCGTCTCCACCCAGACTGCCTTCTGCTGGGGGTTTACAAAGTCAATCCCTGCTGTGATTGGGTGATTAAACCTGGACCTGTGTCACCTTTAACGGCCGGAGATCTCAAGTCTTGACTCTAACATAATTCATTGCCATCATTCATCATAGATTGACAGAGAGCTCAAATGAATTGATGGTGCTCATCAAGCGGCCTGAATTCTTCTTCTTTAGGATGGATTGTCACCAAAAGAAAACTATGAACTGGCTGATGAACTTGTGCTCCTCCTGCTGTTTACTGATTGTATCCCCAGTAGAACCAACCAATCACAGATCCTAGCAGACACACACTATAGGGGTGGGACTACATATCGGTATTGCAAACTATTGTGATATTTCAACTCACAAATGGTTCCTGGTTCCCTCTATTCCTTAACTGTTTTTTAAAATAATACCGTAGATGTCTCATGAGCATGACATTAAAGTGGGCAGAGAACAGAAGGAGAAAATAGTCAAGTATTGGAGAGAAAAAAGCTGATTAATGAAACCTGCAAGTTGTAACCCTTGGGCTATCCTAGGCACTTTAACATTGGGAGTTGGGTCATCTAGACCCCACAAGACAGTGCGCTGACCCTTTTTTCTTCAATGATTTGTGATCTTCACTGGTGTCCATGGATCACATGAAATCTTCTTCACCTTTATCCACCTTTGTCATGGTAGGGAGAACACATCAATGTAAGGGTGGGGTCATAGGATAGCACAGGGGTTAATCAAAAGTTTGGACTCACTTCTGCTTCTGTAGTGTGGATGGGACAAAGCTGGATAAAGACTATGCGGTATGCAAGAACTGCCTCACAAAAGTACGCTTCACAGGCAGCACTGTAATTGTACACCTGTAACAACATTAGATGCCCAAAAAGCATTTGATAGAGTATCATGAAAATACCCGATACTGACATTAAAACGGTTTAAATTTGGACCCAAATTTTTTGATTGGAATAGAACAATATATGCCTCCTCCAAGCAGCTCTTAAAGTAGACGGCTTTATATCAGCTAGATTTAGACTGGAACGTGGCTGTAGACAGTGGTGTCACTTGCGGCACTTTTATTCACTATTAGCATTGAACCATTGGCCAAGCTCATTAGGGAAGATGATGTGATAAAAGGAGCTATAATTAGGAAAGAAGAGCATTAAATATCATTATATGCAGATGATGTCCTATTGTACCTGACAGTGCCAGCCTCAACTATACCATGCTTGAAGGAAAGGATCTCTGCATATTGTTATTTTTCAGGATACAAAATAAATGTGGACAAGACAGAAGCCATGGATCTTAATAGTAATGTCCCACCAGAGGCAAAACAACAAAGCGCATTTTGGTGGCCTAAAGAAGGCATAAAACACTTAGGCAATTATATGTCACCCTCGTTAGATAAACTGGTTGATGCCAACTATGGTAAAATTCTGAATAGAATCCGAAATGACTTGGATCGGTGGTCAGCTTTACCCATCTCCTTGACGAAGGAACTTTAACCGCTGGATATCGGTGTAAACAAGTCATTCAAAGTAAGGTGGTGAACGGCATGTGAGCAATGGATGACGGACCGCAAACACACTTTCACTAAGACTGGGAAGCACGGTCGTGCACGTTATGCCAAAATCTGTGAATGGAATGTAGATGGTTGGGCTTACTTGTCTGGTTCCACTGTTCTTCGTGCTTTTGCAAAAGACGTTATCATTATTGAGGAGCCGCACGGCAGTAACCGAGGTGGACTCTGCCAATAACGAAAGTGAACCTGGCATGTTTGATCAAAATGTTGTCTAGCTGTTTGTTTCAGATACAGAAGATGAGGACTTTAAAGGATTTTTGGATGCTGTTTTATGACGAAAAAAATAAAAAATGAATCACAACCAACTCAGTTATTCTCTCATTGCCTTTTTTAAGCACAGTAGCATGCATGTTTTACCGGAATGTGTTAACGTGCCCGCGCCTTAAAACCTGGTGCACCTTTTGTGTGTGTCAAATACCGAAAAATCGCCCATTACTGAAACTGCGCCCTATAACCCAGTGTGCACTATGGTCGTGAAAATACAGTTCTCTTCGTATTTGGAATAAAGTTAAAATTTCATTTAAGCTACCAAAAAACTTTCTGCCATCTCAAGCATTGGCCATATTGTACCCTTCATACCTATTTCTTTAGATAAGGGCTTCAAAAAATTGGACCACTGGTCTCCCTTAACCGATTCGGGGTATCGCCTGCCATTTGAACAGTTAAGCAGACTTAACTGTTCAAAGTCTGACTGTTAAAAGTCTGACTTCTTCAAGTAGCTGCAGATGCTGTCGTTTCTGACCACTCACAAAGAGTGGAACAAAGTATTAAACCCCAACTGAAACCCTGTTAATACAATATCAAAAAGAAAGAAAATTGATAACAAAGGGCTACAAAATATTTGTGTCAATGTCTAATGATGGATCTGTTGGGGCTGAGCAGTGGTGGGAGGCGGAGGCAGCCAGAGCTGTACCAAGAGGTATGGGGGAGGCATGTACGGAGGCACACCTGGCCACAAACTCAAACAGAAAAAAAGAGAAAAAAAGCTGATTAATGAAACCTGCAAGTTGTAACCCTTGGGCTATCCTAGGCACTTTAACATTGGGAGTTGGGTCATCTAGACCCACTAGACAGTGCTCTGACCCTTTTTTCTTCAATGACTTGTGATCTTCACTGGTGTCCATGGATCACATGAAATCTCTTCACCTTTATCCACCTTTGTCATGGTAGGGCGAACACGTCAATATAAGGGTGGGGTCATCTAAGATAGCACAAGGGTTAAGATGTAAATATGAATAGATGTAATATTTGATTTTTTGGTGTATGATAGAGAACAGGCGAAGACGTTCCCAGTCAGAAACACTCTAAATGAAAATGTGTGTGAACAAAATTGACTTGGCTCTTGTAATTTTTTCCAATTTATTTTTGTTATTTTCTGTAATTAATGCAAGAATACTCCCAGTGCAACCACCTCTGGTCAGAGTGCTGGACCTATGGTGGAATGTGTCTACTGCTCAGATACATGTACGTACTCCGAGATCGAAGGCCACATTGACTCTTGTGAGAAGTGAGACAAATTTCTTCTTTTGTATACTCATCTACATATTGTGAATTATTGAAGTTTTACAAACCCCGGATTATATTTCTAGCTTTCTACCCATATTATACAATTTTTCCTGTTAACGTTCCAAGGAAAAAAATAAAATTTTCAAACGCTGAAGAAACCTCAGAGAGTACCCCAACAGAGAGCTCTGGAATGAGCTAAGCAGGAACCTCCGATGCTGCTACTTCAGTATGCAGCCAAAGTCTAGGTGAAGCAAATAATAGATGTGATGACTGCGATCACACAAGATCATTATTAAGGTGAAGTGTACAGTTCCATGTGATTTTGTATGGATTATTTGTCATGGTTATTTGTGTATATTCACTTTGTTGTTATTTGAATTTTCATGTGGAGCTGTACCGCCTTGAGGTGGTCTAGAGATGGTACCAAATGTTGAGGTTTTCAAAAAGGGTTCTACTATTACCTGTGGACTCCATGGGGAAGGGAATGGGTTTCTCTGTTCTGTTTTTGTTGTTTGTTGTCACCCCCCCCCCCCCCCCCCTATACCATTAGTGGTTTAACCCACTTATTTAAAACTCCTCAGGTGTGTGGTAATAATAGGTCAGTGTTTTGAGTTCTTTCCTAAGTTGCAAGTTAGTTTGAGTTTGTTGACCTCTTTTATGGGCCCTTTTAAAACTCTGTTCAGTTGGATCCGCGACGTTAAAAATAATTTATTTTTGAACTAAATATCTGTGCTCTTGGCCATGATTGTCTGATCCTTCACAGTGGTGTCAGAAGTGGGATCAGTTGGTCAAGAGCTCAGTCTATTTTTTTATTCCCTTTTTCTCCAAGAAGCCATGCAAAGAACCATGAGAAGTTGCAAAGCTTCAAGAGGAGTTGGATCAAACCAGTCGATGGATTCTGAGGCACAAACCCTGGAGGAAAAAGAAAATGGAGCTCCTGGAGGGACAGATTGCACTGAGGGCCTGAGTAAGGAACCAACAATTATGGATATGATGTCTGTTCTCCGCGCATATATGGGACAGCAGGAAGCCCGGGAAGCTAAACAGAAAGAGGAGCAGACACACCGGGAGCAACAATTTAGGGCGCTTCAACATCAGTTCCAGCTTCTTCAGGTGGAAGTGCAAGCACGCACCACACCTGCTCCTGATTCCAGGTTAAATCAATCTGAACCACCAGACTTGGACCCTTCGGAGGTGGGTTCTCTCCCCCAAAGTGGCTCTGGCAGCAACCTCATGAATGCCCCAACAGGTCAGTCACACTTCTATGAACTTAGAATGGAAAAGCTGACAGACGATGATGATATTGAACATTTTTAGACACCTTTGAGCGTATTGCAGCAGCTTGTCGATTGGCAGAAAAATGATTGGGAGTTTCACTTAATACCTCTACTTACGGGAAAGGCTAAAAGTGCATACGTACACATGGATGTTGTGTACAGTGAAGGAAAGGGCCATTAAAATGGCAGGCAACATCACCGATTAGCAAATCAAGGACATTGATTCAGGGCCAGCATACTCAATTGCCTGTGATGAGTCGTGTGATGTAGTCGTTATTCAACAGACTGTGCTTTTATGCAGGTATGTGAACTCTCGAATGGGCCGCAAGAAGAAATGATCCAATTAATACCACTGAAAGGCCAAACACGGGGGAGGACATATATGAGGCTGTACTGAAGTGTTTAAAGGAAAATGGAATAAACACCAACCACCTGATTTCAGTGGCTACAGATGGGGCACCCGGCATGAGAGGATCAAAAAGGGGGTTTGTGACTTTGCTACAGAAAGCATTGGATCGAAATCTGCTTGCATTTCACTGCATCTTGCATCAAGAGGCACTGTGTGCACAAACATTCCCATTGGAGAGTGTGGCAGTGATGAACCTCGTCATTGAGATGGTGAATAAGATCATCTCAAAAGCATTGAACCACTGTCAGTTCCGTGCATTGCTTAATGAAGTTGAAAGCGAATATTCCGATCTCCTGCGACACATCGCACAACGAAGTCTGATGGCTGTCCAGGGGTGACGTTTTGCGTCGGTTTGTCATCTGTTTAGAACACGTAAAAACATTCCTGGAAAGCAAAAACCTTAACTACCCGCAACTGGAAGATCCTGAGTGGCTTGAAAAGCTGCACTTTTTGGTGGATATGACTGTGACAAGCCACCTTAACAAGCTGAATGAAATTCTGCAGGGGCGGGGAAACACTGCGCTTCAAATGCTTGAAGCTGTTCTGTCATTTGAGCACAAGCTGACTGTCTTTGCCAGAGATGTACAGCGTGGCACGCTCTGCCACTTCCCCTCCCTGAGAGAATTCAAAGAAGCCCATCACGATCACACACTCAACTGTGATTATTTACAAGGTGCGATTGTTGAAATACAAACTGCATTTGGAAGCAGATTTTGCGAGTTCCGAAAGGAAAAAATTACACTCTCTTTTCCTGTCACACCCCTTGAGATTGATCCGTCCTCTTTGAGCACAATTCCAGGAGTAAATCACGATATCCTTGAAATGGAAATGGCTGAAATGGCCGATAGAGATTAATGGGTGTCCAAATTCAAACGTCTGACAGCCGAGCTTAAAGACGTCACTCACCAGAAAGCCCAGCTTGGCCAAAGCCACAAGTGGAGTGAAATTCAAAGCCTCCCAAAACCCGAGAAACTTGTCTATGACACGTGGAATGCTCTTCCTAACAGCTATAGGAACATGAAGACATATGCATTTGGGGTATTGTCCATCTTTGGATCAACATACCTGTGCGAGCAGATATTTTCAAACATGAACTACATCAAATTAAAATATCGCACCCGCCTCACAGATGACAGCTTGCAGTCCTCTGTCAAGATTAAAGTTACATCTTACATGCCCGATGTTGAGAAGCTGACCTGTGATGTCCCAAAAAAGAAGTCACATTAAACGGGTAAGAACACAATCCTGTCATAGGCATATATTCAGTGACGAAGTAACTGCTTTTATATAGTGATGTCTGATTTTTGTCAGTATATATTTGGAATGACACTTAGGGATATTATTGTGTTTTGTTGCTCAGGTCTGAGGACAGAAATCAAACTCAAGTCTATTAATTTGATTTGTTATACTTTACCTTTTCTTACCTTTTTCTGTTTTCTTTTATAAACGCGGGCTGCGTTTTATTGCACTTTGTTTAGTTCCCAGAGAAGGGGCACGTTATGCACGTTCCATTTTGTTGTTGTTTTTTCAAATCCTCAAAATAAAAATGACATCAAAAATCGGATTTATTTATTGCATTTTTTTAATTTTATCCAAGCAATGAAACATAACTCATTAATATTGTAATCAAGTTAAACTTGTAAAGCAGTCACGTGGCGCGTGCGGAGAATGACGCGCGTCATTCTCCGCAGGGCAAATAAACATTTAATCATGAATGCTGATTATGTATTTGTAGCCAACTTAGTCATTTTGATAGCCTCTGGCAGGTCTTCCCCTCCCCCCTCCCCTCTCTGGTCTGCCTTCCTGATTTGACCCAGCTGTGGACACTCATCTCATCACCTGTCAGTCTTCTTAAGAAGATCCATCTCCAGCATTCTTCACCAGTTCGTTGCCCCTCTATGGACATACAGCCACGAGTGTCAACCTGGGTCCTATCTCCAAAAAAAGTAGACAGAGCTTCATCTAAGCCTCCAGCCACACCACTCCTCCAAGCCACGCCACAAGTGCAAGCCACGCCACGATTCCAAGCCACGCCACGATTCCAAGCCACGCCACGATTCCAAGCCACGCCATGACTCCAAGCTACGCCATGACTCCAAGCCAAGCAAGATCCTCCACAAGCCTCGGCTCCTCTTTACGAGTCGACTCAATAACCATGCCTCGCCATTACTCACGGCCGCTTCACCAGAATGTTCACGGCAGCAAATATTCATCAACTTACTCACCCACAGTTCCTGTTCCGGGAAAATTAATCTGTTAAAATTCCAGCTCATCCTCCTCTGGTTCTTCCAGGTTCCAGCGTCTGGGTCTGCTCAGCCTAAGCCGATCATGACACATTTTGAGTAATGTGAAATATCACGCATTTGCAAAACATGTCTTTTCCATTTGTGGTCTTTGAGATTGGTTTCTTATTTCTCAGACAATGTTGAAAAGGATCATCTGGCCAGATAATGATGATGCTCACAGCAGCATGGAGGAGGCATGCCTTGTCACAGGCTTTCTAAGAGACTACATAGAAAATGGTAAGCTTGTAAATGTTCAGATCTGAACAATGTATAGCTCCCAGAACTGGTAGTTATTCACATGGACTCCATATTTACGGAAACACTTTCAAAAGATTGCTTTATTTGACTTGGACATCTTACAATAAAGCAGTGATTCATCTTTTTTTAGGGTTCAAAAGGTAATTCTATATAAAGTCTTCAGTTGTTTTTTTTTAATACTTTTGACTGAATTCTTTCCAAGTTACTTGAACTTTGGGCTGACATTTTTTCCAAGCTGTTATGATCAAACAGCAGATCTCTGTATTGACATATATAATATATATATATTATATATATCTATATACATATATAATATATATGATAGTTTTCTTATTTTTCCAGTTTGATAACAAGGAGCTATAAAACCTATAGATACTAATCCTCCTTCTATATCGATGGCACTCATGTCACCAAACACGCAAAGTGACGGTGAAGCTGTGATTGAAACCTTAAGCCAGACTGATAGATCGGCACATACCTGCTGCCAGAGAGCCTGGACAGGCGTGCAGAACCACAGTGCGTGCATGTAGCTGTCGGGTAGATTACTGTCACAGTGCTGACAAATGTCTGAGTTGCTGAGACCCATCTTGAACATTCTCTGTCCAGTGAAGTAAATTTTGTGAAGAGTTTTGAATTGGATTAGCTGCAAGTTTGGACTTTTTGTCAGTTTAAAGGTGTTTAGACAAAGTTCTGACCAGAAGCTTTGATCTGTGCTGATTCTCAAAGCTGCATCCCATTTTGTTATCGGAAGTGAAATGTTATTATCTGGGTTTCATAGGAGTTTATGTATCTTGGAGTTTTATTCAATGAAAAATTAATCAAAGTAAATACTTCTAGTAGCTTTAAATTGTTGTATTTGTATTTAAACTTTTTAGTAATTAAAGATTTAAGTTGCTGATATTCCAAGAAGTTATTTATTCCATGTTTGTCTTGAAGTTCCTGGTTCAGTTCAGTTTCTTTGCCTTTGTGTTATGGTTCTTTGTTGTTATGTCTTGGTTTGAGTTCACTTCCTGTTTTATTTTGTAAGGTTTCGTGTTTTGTTGTTATCTCGAGTTTAGCTTTTTGTCCCAATCTTGTCAAGTCTTGTCTTTCCCTTCCTCCTGTGCTGCTCCATAGGTTAATGTTCCCCTAGTTCTTACATGAGTGGTTTTGAGTTTCAAGTTTGCCTGCATGCTGCAGTGGCATTTTGTTTAGTTTTGTTTGAATATTAAAGATCCTGATCCCCTGGAACCTTCTGCCTCCTTCTCGTCTCTGCGCCTGGGTGCTTCCCTCAACCCCGTAACATTATGGAGCAGCCCAGGACGAAAGGAAAGATAAGACATAACCCCTGTGATATCCTAGACACTTTAACTTTGGGAGTTGGATCATCTAGTCCAGTGTTTTTCAACCTTTTTTAAGCCACGGCACACTTTAACCATGACAAAAATCCAGCGGCACACCAGCATCCAAAAATTTAAAAAAAGGAGAAACTCTTAGTCTGTATTGATCTACAGCTCCTCCATGATCTCATGTGCATTTTTGTGATAATTGTGGCAGAAAAAGCTGGAAGCTGAAGCTGTTTTTTCTAAAAAGATGTAATAAAAGTTAGTTAAAAGATTTAAGAACTGTTTGATTTGTGTTCGTTGTTGTTTCAAGACATTAAGAGGAGAGACTCTGTGCGCCGAGACGCTGTCCCTTTAAGCCAATGCATCATGGGAGATGAAATGCAAAAATCCTCTGAACGCAGAAAGACAAGCGTCTTTGAGCTTCATTGTTTTGTTCACTTGATCCACGGTCTGACACCGGATTCTGTGGAAAGCTACACCACTAAAGACGAGCTTTAGCTTTTAATTTTGTTGGAACTATATGACCTTTATCAACAGAATCAGAACAAGGAAGTGAAGACTTTAACCACTTCTGATTGGTCAGACTGATGACATGTGATTAAGACTCCAAGAATGAGACAGTTAAAGGGGCGGGACTTTTCAGAAAACAGCTTTGGTTGCAGCTAAATCATGGTACCGTCATCCTTATCAAAATGTCTTTAATAGAATCAAATAAACACAAACAAAAAGTATCTTACGATCTTTCATATTTCTAACTTCCCAGTCCTGGAGATGGAAAATGTTTTTAGATCAGTTAATGAGGGGAATTTCCCACGGCACACCTGACCATCCCCCACGGCACACTAGACCCCACATTTTTTCTTCAACGATTTGTGATCTTCACTGGTGTCTATGGATTACATGAAATCTTTCCACCTTTATCCACCTTTGACATGGTAGGGAGAACACGTCAATGTAAAGGTGGGGTCATAGGATAACACAAGGGTTAAATACACACAGACAAACGATATGCAGGTGACAACAATGAGGGCAGATGGAGACCAAAAGTAAAACTAGAAAAAACAACACAGGAAACCCTACAAAATAAAACAGGAAGTGAACTCCAAACATGAAGAAACAAAAGAAAACTATAAAACAAAAGTAAAGAAACTATAACAGTGACACCTGGGGTGTTATGAATCTTATACCAATAATTAAGTAATCTAGTAGTGTTACGCCCCCTCCTTGCCAAGCTGGGAAGTGTATCATTTTTTGTTTTTGTTTATAAGGTTGTCCGGGTCATTCCAGATAGGTGCAGAATTTCTATTCCAGAAAGCAGGTTATGCTAGCTCCCACGGTAAGTTTGAGGCTAAGGAAGTTGATAACCTCAGTTTTTGGTTCCAGAAATGGAGGTATGTTTCACGGTAGGTCAAGTTGCCATGGCAACTCATGCTCTGAACATAACCTGGTCGGGAGCAGGTTTAGTTGAAGCTTAGTTTGTTGTCAGAGAGGTGAAGCAGCATGGCGTGTCGATTTAAAGATGATTTAGTGGATGAAGAAGCTCAGATAATACTTTTTCCACCGTGAGAGGGTGATAAGATCACATATGGATGTTGGAAAATTAAACTTTTTTACTTTTATCTAACAGTTATTTGCTTCAGTTAAGATAACTCATTTGTTTGTTAAGTCAGTTTAAAAATAACACGCAGTTATCAGACAGTTATTTTACTTTCATTCAAATTAATTCAATTAAGTAGGTGCAACGTTTGTCCTGCAGTTAGATCGGCACCGCAAAGGATTGTGGGATACCATTTGCTTTGTCTGTCTGGACGGATTTTGGTTTAAGTGTGGCTTTTTGACCAAATGTGTTTAGTTGTTTAACTGTTTTACTGTGTTTTGACATGTTTTATGGGAGCCGGTTTAGCCTGTGCTGGTTTGCGGCGCCTTCCGTCCGTGCAACCAGGGTTCGACTCCGGGCTGCTCCCTATTCCCTTCTCCACCTCCGTGCCGGTTCCAAGCCCGGCTTGAGAAGGTTGCGTCAGGAAGGGCATCCGGCGTAAAACATTGCCAAGTTTACCATGCTACTTGTTCGCTGTGGCGACCCCTGATGGGAGAAGCCGAAAGAGGAAGAAGACTGTGTTTTGACATGTTTTGCTGAGTTGTTTAGTCCTACTATGCTTATGTCTCTGCACCATGAGTAAGAGTGAATGAGAGGATGATGAGTTTATATAGCACCCCTACTGATGAGTACTATGGTGACATTGATGGAAAACTCTTTATTGAAGTTGTGCGTAACGTGCATTCTTTTCCCATTCTTTTTATTGTTATAAAAATGAGCATATCTGCCGGCTCAAACTTAGACATATGAGAGATCAAGAAATATAATTAATTAAGATGGAAAAAATATTAATTGAATTGGAGTAATATGACATTTATTTAGATAAATACATAAATTTGAGTTGTATAAACAATTATTGTGTTTTTATAGACGTAAGAAATTATGTTGATTAAATTTAACTCGATTATTTGTTACCAATAGAAGTAATTCATTTAAGGTGGCAAAATTGGATAAGTTATATATATATATGAGTCACAGGGAAAATGGAAATAAGATCAAAAACTTGTGCGTTTACTTTGTCTGTTCTTACTACAAGCAGAAACTCTTTTTTTTGCTGATGCAGCCGTATTACTTTTTTGATGGACTTATAATCTTCATACGCCGTCATTAAAACCTCAGACTCCGTCTCACTAAAGTGTAACGCTTTCTTTTTTTCCACGCGTTTCCATGGTGACTCCAGAAATCGGCGATCCATTGAGAATGTCTTTATGTACCTGCTGTGCACGTGCATTAACCCAGGGTTACCAAGTCGAGCGTAATTACGCCAACTCATATCCGGTCTTTTGGAACCGACATACCCCGAATAAGCAAGTTCAGGCGGATTTCAGCCAGAGTTCAGGGTTAAAGTCAGGCTAGTTTAAACATGCTTCCTGGAATACCCCCCAGGCTGTTAAAGTGGCGTTTATATTAATACTTTGGAAACAAAACTGTTTTTTAACTGTTTGGCTAATAAATGGTATATCTGACAGGTTGATCTTTCCACATAATGCCTGTTCCAAGTCTAATCATGAGTTAGTGTCTAGATTATTTTTTAACCATTTTAAGATGTATTGTAATCTATTTGCAAGAAAGTACTTGTGAATTTAGGCAATTCTGTGCAGATTTTAAAGTTTTTAGACTAATTCTTGCAGGTTTATTGTTCCATAAAAAGCTTGATATGGATGAGTCTAATGTTTTGAACCATTTTAGTGGCAGTTGTGTGGGAATCATTGAGAAGATATACTGGTAATTAACTTTGGGTAGGATTTACATTTTAACCGTGGCTACCTTGCCCATAAGGGACAGAGGCAGGTCCAGCGGGTTAGATCGTCCTGCATGCTTTTCAGTAAATAGGTGTAATTTGGCCTCACCAGTTCTGATAATTTGGGGAAGAAAGGAATACCTAGATCTTTGATATTGCCTGATTTGACTGGATTCGAGTCTTTGCTCTGCATTAGTGTTCAATATGGTCATTTCCGGGTTTTTTAATGGTGGCAAAGTCTTATGTTAATGAGTCTGCGGACATTGTCACTTGAGTGTAGGAATGGGTATCGTTAAGGTTTTAACGATAATACTACTCTTATTGATACTGCTTATCGATACTTTTTGAGGCCGAAAAATAAAGAAATAACAAATTACGAAAAAAGTGTTTTATTTCCTGATTATGCAACGTTTGTGTGCACACGCCGCGTACTGTCTGAACAACAGCCCCGCCCCCCGTGCACACAAATAGCCACACAGACCTCTCCTCTTCAGCGAGAATAGAGAAATTAATATCGGGGCTTATAATGACGAAATTTCGGAAACGCAATCTTAATCTTCCCTGGAGGATGAGTTAAAAGGTTGTCAAAATATTCAATTTAAATGAACGTATAAAACAAAACAAACTTGACTATTAAATGGAATGTAAGTACTAAAGGAATAAAATGAATTTACTGAAATATGGGTTTATTTGAACTGTATTTGGTGAAATCTGAGCACATGTGATGGATGGTGTGAGAAATTATGCAATGTTTAAAAGGGGGAATACATTAAATGTATTCTCCACTTCTGCTCCTTTCCAATCATGAAAATGTTCAGTAATGTACAAAGATCATGTAAACATATTTGGCATTCAACAATTTTCATGAAAGGAACAAAAAAATAAATGAATGAATCTTAATTTTCTTTGAAAAAACTTCCATCATCAGAAAAATGCCACAAGATAATGTTAAGAAACATGATTTTCATCAGAGTCCTGAAAGAACAGTGATGAAAGTCAGGCATGGAAAAAATCCCTGAACTTTTCTTTGAGCGATATGGCGGGCACAGAGCGAAATTTTGGAAAAATACGTGGTCTTAGATGCATTCTGGTGCATTCTGGCAGCTAGCTAGAAACTAAGACTAATTAGAGCATCATGATTTGTCATTCAAACCCCTAGTTTGACTCTCCATTAAGGACTTGCTGGTCCTAAAAAAGAATTTGGAAAATTGCTCAAAGTAACACAATCCTACAATCTACGCTTTTCCTTAAAGCTGGAAAACATACAATTGCTAAAATATAGTAACATCAAAGCCCCAAATGGCAAAAAGAACACCAGTAACTATGATATTCTATGAAAATACCTCAGTTATTTATACATTATTTCTGCTTTAGAAATGACTGATGTACAACATCCACTTGCACTGTTTTCTCAAACTATAATTACATCAAAATATGGGATCTGCTTTAAACTATAATTCTATAACATAATACATCAATTCTTTAACACCAATACTAAGTAATCTGGGAAATATCAAAACAAACATACAAACTAAGCTAAACATTGTAAACATTATTTTTTAAGGGAGTGCGGGTCCAAACCATCAAATACTTATAATTAATGTCAACTATACTGAACTAAATCATGGTAATTAGGAAATACAAATAAATTAGAGAAATGTATTCAAAATAAAAACTGAAACTCAAAACTAAAATTGAAATTATTTCAAAATGTGGTTTTGAGATTATTTTACACAAAAAAGTATTTGACCTACACTACCTTAAAAATCTTTTTTTTCCAGCCAAGACCACTTCAATTTGTTTTTTATCGTCTTCTCACAACTGAGGTCGTGACCACGCTCAATAATGACGATGCCCGCCATTATTTTAACACAAATTTGATCGCAAACTCTTCAGATGTGTTTGTGAAAGTTTAGCGTGGGTCCGCCAGTTTTGGTCTCTAGGGAAGCAAGTCACGCTGACCACGTGGGGCAGACAGAGCCAATCAGACCCGTCGACGCATCCGAAAGCAACTAAAACGTCCCGTCATTGGTCAATTAGGCCGGGAAGACGAGAGATGGCCACGACCATAGAGGAAGCGATCTGCGGAGAAATATAGAAAATAAAGCTAAAATTAGCTGATTTCAGACCATTTTTTAATCCGGAAAGCGATTTGTCCGTAGAGATCAGGTCTTTATTTCCCGGAAAGTACGTTCGGTTTGCTCAAAAACCCGGATTTCCGGGAATTCCCGGAAGACTTTCATCACTGAAAGAAAAAACTACAGTCCAATTAAAACCCGAATTCCATTTATTTCAGAGTAATGCAGGTTCAGACAACAACTTTCAGGGGTTATTCTAGTCTGGGCTTTGCAGACAGCATAAGGTTCAGAGTAAAACTACACTTTTTCTGCACCATGAGGGTATTTTCCACGTAATACAGATTCTCCCACACAGATTATTGGTCATCTCAACAGACTGTTGATCATCAATAATTTGACATCAAACTAATAATCTGACAGATTAGGTTAGGATATTCCTGGTCTGTATACGTTTCCCCCAGACACCAATTATTATGATGTAATCTGGTTTGCTGTTTTGACCCGATCATCAGGGAATTTGGACCTGATTCTGATAGTCTCTGCCAACAACAGCCAGGAGGAGCCCATGATGTTCAGAACCGAGCCTCTACAGAAGAACCCAAACAAGCTAAGGAGCCACAAACCCGATCCTGGTACCGTCCGCCCAGCAGAATTCAGCTGGGTCAGGTCCTCTGTCGAGGCTCGGTTCTGAAGACAGCTGCAGATAACCATTCGGTCCTACGTCGGCCCTCAGCCCCAAACTAGAGCCACATTGCGGGGATCCCGGCGGCCTGCTAGGAGCTGCTAGTGCGCATGCGCACACGCTGGACGTTTGGCGCGCTGCCTCCGTACAGTCGCAGTGTGTGCGAGCAGGCGCAAAGCGCGGCCTCCTTCTGTGCTCGTCCTCGTCCCCATAAACAACAACAAGAACAAACTGGACCCATCGTCCGGCTCGGTCCGGTCCGGTCCGCTCGGGAGCCACAAACCCCGCAGCCCGGCTTACGGTAAGAGCACGAGCCTCGGCCCCGCGCCTCGTCAACCCGCGGGCTCGGCGCGAATCTCTGCGCGCTCTCGATCCGTTCATGCTCTGCTCGGGCTCTGTCTCGTGGCCGCCGCTCACGTGCCTGCGGGTCCGCGAGGAGGACGGCGGAGCCAGCGCGCGGCTGTTCCCGGCCGCGCGGCTGTGTTCGGCTGCGGCCTCAGCTGTTCGCTCCTTTCTCAGGAAAACGCCATTTTGTGCAGCAGGCCGCCATTTACTAACAAACCTACTGCCGCGCGCTCCGGTACACGGGTTCCCTACACCGGCCGAGTGGTCCCGGTTCTAATTCTCCCGAATCCCCCCCCCCCGGAGTTCTGGTTCCATCGTGACCCGCTTCGCGCGGCATTGGCCAAGCAACTTCATGACCGAAATGCTCCTCATCGAGGGTTCCGAGGCTGCAAGTTCGGCCCAGTTCTTTACAGCCGAAGATAACCGAAGCCCCTCTGGTGTTGGTTCGGCCCAGCATGGCTCGTTCCTACAGAATCTGAGCCTGGGTCTCTGTAGAAAGCCGCTTCCGCGCGGCTTCCAACCGTCCGCTCGTTTCCTCTGGATCAGGTGCTGTGCACGCGCCTTGGCGCGTGGCCGTAGAAAGAGAGGCGCATGAGTGTTCCGTGTGCACGCGCACACAGGTCCTTCTGTTCCTTTAGTGCACGCGCCACGCAGAAAGAACCACGCAGCTCATACCATGAGCCTCGCTCACCTGTGCGACCGAACCGGAACCGGACCGACCCTCCAGGGATGACGGCGGGCTGCCGCTGATGCTCTTCGGTTAAGAGGCAGGGGCTGCAGGAAGAGGAAGCCCCCTGCCTCACCTGGAGGTCCAGCTGTGTGTGTTGGAGGGAGGTCCGGGTCAGAAAAGCTGGACTTATAAGATCGCGTCCAGTGGGCGTGGTCTGTCAGGGACCCCAGATGTGCTTCTGCAAACATCTGTCATTCAGAAACATGACACATGGTTTCATTTGCTGGAATAAGGACAGCATTTTTTTTAAAGTCCATTTGTGTCTCTAGTAGCGTAAAACTGTCAGTGAGCTCCAGGCTTTGAAATGATGAGGTGGTCCTGCGGACCCCCGGCCTCGTGCCTTCATCTTCAGACATGAAGAGGTTTCATGGTTTCCAAAGCTCATTTCTGCTAAATGAAGCCTCCTCCACTGGACGGAGGTCGAGCTCACAGCAGTGTTCTCGTGAACAGACAGAGCTCCTCATGGAGGTTCCTGTTGTTTCTGAGGACATGCAGCCCCCTACCCCCTCCCTTCAGGTTTGGGGTTAAACAAATGAGGTATTGTTGATCTTCTCGGTTCAGTCCTGAGCTTTACACGTCTCCGGATGGGATGTGGATTCCAGCCACAGCCAGCAGTAACGCCAAACGCCAGCGGCGTCTTTCTTTACCAGCTGAGCCCCGCTGTGAACCCTTCCTTCTACCTGGCCTGTGAACACCTGCTGTGTTCTGCAGATGGCAGAGACGGTGAAGTACGTGGACGAGGAACACAAGAGCATCTTCCTGAAACTGTTGAACGAGCAGCGGCTGGAGGGGGAGCACTGCGACATTGCCGTGGTTGTTGAGGACGTCAAGTTCCGGGCGCATCGCTGCGTGCTTGCTGCTTGCTCCAACTACTTTAAGAAGCTATTCAAGAAACACGAGGTATGCTCTACCGCAGGGGTCGGGAACCTATGGCTCGCGAGCCATATATGGCTCTTTTGATGGTCACATGTGGCTCGCAGACAAATCTTTAATTATACTTTTTTTTTTCATTAGACCAGTCCTCGGCGCGATGCGATGCCAGAGGCGCGCAGTAGTAGCGGTGCTTAGAGAGAGAAATCTGCGCCAGCGCTATCAGTTACTATTATCTATTATTTCACAGAGTTTGTACCAGCTGGAAACCTGTGAATTGCCGTGGCTAAAACTGCGCGCTCCCGTCTCTGAGAAAGAGCGCGCAGTTGCGGGGACGGGATGTGTGAGGGAGAAAGCAGAGGGTGGGGGGGGGGGGGGGGGGGGGGGGGGGGGGTTGGGGTAGTGGGGACAGGCAGCAGGTGAATCGCGCAGGGATTGTAAAAACGTAAAACCCGCTGCTCGTCACTCACTGTGGCGTGTGAGTGAGTGTTTGGCTCCCCGTCTGCATGTGAGCAGTCTTTGTCACATCTACAGAACAGTCAGACATGAAGCAGAAACTCACCACGTATCAACCAGACTAAACCATCAGCAGAACTACCACGAGAAATACTCATATTTATTAGCAACAGCATAACTGTTATTAAAAAGAATCCACAGACTTATTGTGCTTTATAAATGTTGAAATTACATCAAATACACACATTCACTTGTATATTTAGTTTTAAACATATTGTCGCGGTCTGAGTTTAACTTGGCTGTTAGGCCGCGTTATAAGTTCTGGAATTCTGGAACGCATCATGCAGAGATCTGATTGGCCCTCAGTTCTGTCACTCAGCCTGTTGTTAGGTAATTTGGACCAATGGGGTTCAGCTATGGGCCAAATAAGGGTAATGGGAGGGCGGGAGCAGGTGAATATGAAGTAGGGAGAAGCGCTCTCGTCTCGGCGGGAGAGATTCAGGAGCTGCTGAATTAATTGAACGGCGTTTGTTGCGGTTTACAGTAACCAGAATAAAGAACCTTAAAAGAGGTTAAGTCTCCGTGCCTCAGTGTGGGAAAGGGACACTACATTAATGTATGGCTCTTTCGAAATTACATTTAAAAATATGTGGCGTTTATGGCTCTCTCGGCAAAAAAGGTTCCCGACCCCTGCTCTACCGCCTCCGTACGACCCGCCCATGACTGTCCACAGAGCTCACCTCTGCAGTCTGCCCTCAGGTGGACAATTCCTCAGTGATTGAGATAGACTTCATCCGCTCAGATATCTTTGAAGAGGTGCTGAACTACATGTACACAGCCAGGATCTCCGTCAAGAAGAGAGACGTCAACCTGATGATGTCTTCAGGACAGATCCTTGGCATCCGCTTCCTGGACAAGCTGTGCTCACAGGTAACTCCCATCACAGGGGACTCACTTCACCCTTAGACACCAACACAGGTGAGTACCACAGGGGACTGGCGCTCTTGCCAGGATGACCGTTTGCCTGTTTTTACGTAGAAACGAGACGTTTCTTCAGAAGAAAAGGACAAGTTTCCATTTGACATAGTGAAGATGGCGCTGCCGCCTGAAGCTCAGCTGGCTGCCGATTCAGAGGTACGAGAACAGCGATCTTTAATCTCTCAGGTTCTGGCTCAGGTCTGACTGGGTTTACGTCTGCGTTCAGGTTCTGGATGAGCAGGATGACACACCTTCAGGGGACGAACTTGAAGACACATCGGCCAGTCAGGAGCTAGACAAGTCTCCGAGTGCAGCACTGCGTGTTCAGGAGGCCATCCTGAAGGAATTAACCAATGAGGATGTGCATAAGGTACATACAGCTGTGTCTCATTTCCATCTCATCATTGAGCCTTTTAGTTCGTTCTGTATCTGAGGCGGTTTGTAGACATGAACTGCTCCAGGGGCGTGGCGGCTTCCAGTTTCTGGTGTTCTGCAACTTTTGGGCGATGTGTCCGTTAAAGATGTTTTCTGGAACCCTTGTGCTATCCTAGGCTATCCTAGGCTATCCTAGGCACTTTAACGTTGGGAGTTGGGTCATCTAGACCCACTAGACAGTGCTCTGAACCTTTTTTCTTCAATGATTTGTGATCTTCACTGGTGTCCATGGATTACATGAAATCTTTCCACCTTTATCCACCTTTGTCATGGTAGGGGGAACACGTCAATGGAAGGGGGGGGGGGGGGGGGTCATCTAAGATAGCACAAACCGTCAAACCGGTGCCCCAAATTTATAAATGTAACTGATCACATCAAGAACGTGAAAATCTACCTGCATTGATCACCTATCAGCCCTGATGACATACCACAAGTTTTACTATAGCCTCTAGATGCAGCAGCCAATCAGAGGAGCTCATACTGCCGTAGGTGCATTCTCTGGATGATGTCCCGGCAGTCATTGAAGACTCGACGGATGTTTTCCGTATCCACGGCGCAGGTGAAGTGCGGATAACAGTAATGTTTGCCGTCACCGCTGGCCGTGCTGATCCTCTGAAATACAAGATGTTAGCAGGATTAGCCCCAACCTGAGAGCATCGTCGCTGTCTGACTATTGAAAGCAGCCAGTTTGTTGTCCCAGCTCTTTCTGAAACCTTATGATCATAGTTTATTCCGTCACTATTTGAAAGAAACCTTAAGATCACTTGTCGTTTGTAAAGCTCTACAGGGAATAGTGTGCAGTTACTTTTGGTACTTTGTCATATAGTTTATTTATTTATTTTCTGAACTTGTTTTATCCCTTTCGGGGTCACGGGGCTGCTGGGGCCTAACACGACCACTGTTGGGCAAGGCAAGGGCTCTTCCTGGACGGGTCGCCAGTCTGTTGCAGGGCCACAATCCCACTCCCATGCACTCACATTCCCACCTAGGGACCATTTAGAGGAATGAATGAACACATGAAGGATGTATTTGGTTGGTGGGAGGAAGCCCAAGTCCCTGGAGAGAAACCATACATGCACGGGGAGAACATGTAAACTCCACACACAAGGGTCATAGCTGGGACTTGAACCTTCTTGCTGTGACGCCCTAACCCCTGTACCCCCATAGAAAATCAATAGGACAAAATATAATTTAAAAACTACTTAAGGTAATGTTATAGCAATAACTTCAGAATTGTCTTCCCAAGCTGTATCAAAGCTGGCTCAAAAGCACCACCATGTGGTCAGATGTAGAACAAAATGCATTTGGGCCTTAATCTCACAAAAACTGTCGTTTTTCTACAGTTTGGTCTCTGGTGTCTTTGGACAGCTCTTTGGTCTGGACCATGTTAGTAGTTGGAGTCTTACTGGTTGTATGGGGTGGACAGGTGTCTTTATCCAGCTAACCACCTCAAACAGGTGCTTCTGATTTAGGAGAATAAGTGGAGTGGAGGTGGACTATTTAAAGGTGGACTAACAGGTCTCTGAGGGTCAGAATTCTAGCTGACAGACGGGGTTCAAATACTTATTTGTAGCAGTAGCAGACCAATAAATAATTTTAAAAATCCTGCAATGCAAGTTTCAGAATTTTGCTTTACGTTATGTCACAGAAACACTGCGAAAGCAGCTTTCCTTTGATCACGACAATTTATTTCAAAAACAGTGTTGAACTAAATTGTGAAGAAAGTGCAGCTATTCAGTGAAAAGACTAGAGAAAGTAAAACAAATTTTATGATTGGTTTCTCCAGTTCTGGTCCAAATTCTGAAGACTATACAGCTTTAGAAATGCAACTTTTTTGTTGCAGTATGCCTTACCAATACATGAATTAACCAGTTGTGCTTCATCACCAGCTTGACAGTTACAACTTCTGAAAAGGTGATTGATTTCAAACACTTCACGGCTTATGTTGATTCAATTAGTGAAAACAGCTGAAAAAATTAGCTTGAAGTTGTACAGTTTTAACAATCGTTGTGTAACCCTTGTGCTATCCTATGCACTTTAACATTGGGAGTGGGGTCATCTAGACCCACTAGACAGTGCTCTGAACCTTTTTTCTTCAATGATTTGTGATCTTCACTGGTGTCCATGGATTACATGAAATCTTTCCACCTTTATCCACCTTTGTCATGGTAGGGAGAACACGTCAATGGAAGGGGGGGTCATAGGATAGCACAAGGGCTAAGGACCTCGGTTTGGTCATTGGTGCACAGTCCTGTGCAGCTGCTCTACCATGGAAACCCATTCCATGAAGCTCTCTGCGTGCTGAACTTGGGCTGATCTGAAGGTCACGTGACGTTTGGAGCTCTGCAGCCATTGACTGCAGAAAGTCTGTGACCTCTTTGTTCTTCAGCATCCGCTGACCCCTCTCCATCAGTTTAGTGGTCACCACTTAGTGGCTGAGTTACTGTTGTTCCATGTTGTTCTGATAGAGCTGACAGTGGAAGAGTAAAGACATTTCACCTCTGGATTTGTTGTACAGTTAGCGTTCCATGACAGTTCCACGCTGGAATTCACTGAGAGCGGCCCATTCTGTCACAAATGTTTGTAAAAAAACAGTCTGCACGTCTGATTGATGATTTTCCACACCTGGGGTCAGACCAGATGATTAGGACACCTGATTCTGGTCACCTGGATGGGTAACCAATACTTTTGGTAATATAGTGTAGCATATTAACTTATGAATGTGTGGGGGAATAAATACGTTTTCTTTTTCTTATATTCCCTTCTTGATCCCTTTTTAAAAAAGAAAAAACTATGTGAATGTGTATCTGATAATATTCACATTCATATTGAAAAAAGGTAAAAGTATATTTTGTACACGTGTGCACGCGTTTATCTATAGATGGGTGTCTGTTTACATACATGTACCATAATTGAACGTGTTGTTTGTGCATTGGTTGTGGTTTATACTTGTTGAAATTGAATTTGCTCTCCAACCGCCCCTCCACCTGTGGGTTGGGTGGTCCGTACAGCATCAGTGTGTGCTGCAGACATCATGCTGCTCTCCACCCCCGTCCTCCAGGTGTCCTGCTATGACCAGGATGTGGTGTCAGAGATGGAGACGGAGCCTAAGGATCTGGGAACGGAGCATCACGCCACCCAGACTCTGGCGTTTGCAGACAGCATAGGTGACGTGAAGGATGAACAGGCGCCTGGCTGGTCCACGGCGGCTGGTGACATGAAGTTCGAGTACCTGCTGTACGGACACCGAGAGCAGCTCGCCTGCCAGGTGTGCGGAAAGACTTTCCTGGATGAGAGCAGGCTCAGGTACGTGCTCACCTGATCATTGGTGGAAGGTCCCACTGGCATGCAGGCCCACATTTGCCCCCAATCTGTGTCATCAGGAAACACGAGAAGCTTCATTCAGCAGAGCGGCCCTTCACCTGCGAGATCTGTACCAAAGCCTTCACTACCCACGCTCACCTAAAAGGTAAATGTCACCGAGTACCTGAGCGGCCCCTTTGCACCTCAACTAAGGTTGCTTTTGGCTGTACCCTTACCCGTGTGTTCCAGAACACCTGAAGATCCACACAGGCTTTAAACCCTACAGGTGTGACGTTTGTGGGAAATCGTTTATTCGTGCTCCAGACCTGAAGAAACACGAAAGGGTTCACAGCAACGAGAGGCCATTTGCTTGCCAGATGTGTGAGAAGGTAGGCTCACCAAGCGTTCCCCTGTCCGCCTCTTTCCGGTGCTTGTCCTAACCTGTCTGTCTGCAGGCTTTTAAACACAAGTCCCACCTGAAGGACCACGAGAGGAGACACAGAGGAGAAAAACCCTTCGTCTGTCCGTCCTGCACCAAGGCCTTTGCTAAGGTAAGCTGCACCTGAGCCCCGACGGACACCCAGAAGGCCCAGCCGCTGAGCTCACCGTGCCTCTGTCCTTCCAGGCGTCAGATCTGAAGCGTCATGAAAACAACATGCACAGCGACCGGAAGCAGCTCAACCCTTTGCAGAGTGAAACCGAGGCGCTGCAGGCGGCGGCCATGGCGGCAGAGGAGCAACACCTGGAGAACATCAGCTGCTCCTAACGGCCGGGAAAACGGCCGGATCCGCTCCGGTCATCCAAACCTCTTCACGCTGTGGCGTGATGTGACCGACACGGCAGGCTTGTCTCTTCAATCTGCGATCCGTTTCTTTAGGAACAAACTGCTGGGATCATTTGGGATTTAGGGGTGGTACGGTGCCAAAACGGGTTCTGTTCAGTTTCATGAGCAGAGCTGTTTAAGACTGAGCTGCTGCAGCTCAGAATGGACTCGTGCACCATCAGGTGTGCTGGTGCTGCCCACACATGAAAGACAATAAACGGTTTTAAACTGCTTTCCACACACCGTGTCCTCATTCTCCAATCACAGAAGAGAACCAATGAACGCCACTGATGCACCGCTAACTGTAGTTTGACCCACAGCCAAAAGGAAATTTGACTTGAAGCTAACTTTGTAATGGGAGTTCCTGTGTGGGGGGTTTGTATCATCCAACTGCCTGAAGAGAGTTCCCCTGAAATCTGTCCTGGATTCAAAACGGCAGTCTTTGTTCACGGCAGATGCATCGTCCAAACATCTAAGATCCATTTCTCTGAGCTAAATTGGGATCTGCTGTGAGGAAAGTTTGATCAAACTTCCTTCCTGTCCGCTGAAGGATAGAAAAGCTAAATGCACTCTTGGTCTTGAAGAAGGGTTGAGGGGGCTCGAGGAAAAACACATTTTGTCACAATATTTGGTTGATTGTAAAGTTGGTTTGGTTTGGCTGCAAATGTTTTTAATGTGGTGGAAGTGTTGGCCGTACTGAATGGATTGTAGGATTACTAGTCAGTGACCACTAAAGCAACACGCTTTTGTCATTCTGGCGAACAGCGACCTTCATCTGGATTGTTCTAAACGGATTGCTGTTGTGAGGCAGAAATGACGCACTAAGAGCCGATATCGCTGACATTCCTCCACAGAGGCTCTATCGGAGCCAGAGCGGCATCACAGACGACACGTCTACGTTGGTCTGAGGCTGCATTTTTTTCAGTGTGTGCTCACATGGCATATTTACCCGTTCACCTGTTTGGTAGGTGAGCACAGAGACTAAATATTCCACAGTAATCAGCCAAATAAGAGTTCAAACTGCTGGACTGTGGAACTTTTTCATTCTTCTTTCAGAAATGCTGTAAATGTGTTAAACATTTATTTCATATAAAAGTGTATTTAATAAGTGAAAAAACTTAGTGTTGCAACTTTAATTTGCAAAGCCAAGATTAGATGATTGGCAGAAATCCAACATCCATTTTTGATTTCCTACAGCAACAAAAGCCTCTGCGACAAGAATGTAACCAAGATGAAAGGCCTTTTTTATCTATTTATGCTGTGTTTTTAAGAGTAACTGAATAAAAATGGGTTTTTGAAATCCAATATAAGCCATCAAACAAACATCTTTAAACTGGTACTTAGGAACCAGTTAGTTTATTTAATGGTATTCTCATCTATTTGGACAACTACCTTTTAGTTCTGCTGAAGACTTTTTTAAGTAATGTACCTTGTTTTTACAGAGGTTTTTACGAGGTTTTGGGTCAGAAAGCAGAAGTGCTAATGGTTGAAAGACCTCAAGGAAGACTGAACAGGAAGTCTCTTAGCAAATGACTTTAATAGAACCATGCAAGAAATCTGGAGAAAACACCTTTTCTACCACATTTAGAGGGAAACTGCAGACACACATGTAAAAACTAAACTGTAACTAAAAAGGACAGACAGCAGCCCCTTCAGGGTGTCGCCTTGGCAACACCAGGACCTCACTACCCATAACTGCCCTGCACAAAAGAAAGTATGCTGCCCTCCTGAGTAACCCTTGTGCTATCCTAGGCACTTTAACATTGGGAGTTGGGTCATCTAGACCCACTAGACAGTGCTCTGAACCTTTTTTCTTCAATAATTTGTGATCTTCACTGGTGTCCATGGATTACATGAAATCTTTCCACCTTTATCCACCTTTGTCGTGGTAGAGAGAACACGTCAATGTAAGGGGGGGGGGGGGGGGGGTCATCTAAGATAGCACAAGGGTCAAACCGGTGCCCCAAATTTATAAATGTAACTGATCACATCAAGAACATGAAAATCTACCTGCATTGATCACCTATCAGCCCTGATGACATACCACAAGTTTTACTATAGCTTCTAGATGCAGCAGCCAATCAGAGGAGCTCATACTGCCGTAGGTGCATTCTCTGGATGATGTCCCGGCAGTCATTGAAGACTCGACGGATGTTCTCCGTATCCACGGCGCAGGTGAAGTGCGGGTAACAGTAATGTTTGCCGTCACCGCTGGCCGTGCTGATCCTCTGAAATACAAGATGTTTAGCAGGATTAGCCCCAACCTGGGAGTATCGTCGCTGTCTGACTATTGAAAGCAGCCAGTTTGTTGTCCCATCTCTTTCTGAAACCTTATGATCATAGTTTATTCCGTCACTATTTGAAAGAAACCTTAAGATCACTTGTCGTTTGTAAAGCTCTACAGGGAATAGTGTGCTGTTACTTTTGGTACTTTTTCATATTGTTTATTTATTTTCTGAACTCGTTTTATCCCTTTCGGGGTCACGGGGCTGCTGGGGCCTAACACGACCACTGTTGGGCAAGGCAAGGGCTCTTCCTGGACGGGTCGCCAGTCTGTTGCAGGGCCACAATCCCACTCCCATGCACTCACATTCCCACCTAGGGACAATTTAGAGGAATGAATGAACACATGAAGCATGTTTTTGGTTGGTGGGAGGAAGCCCAAGTCCCTGGAGAGAAACCACACATGCACGGGGAGAACATGTAAACTCCACACACAAGGGTCATAGCTGGGACTTGAACCTTATTGCTGTAAGGCCCTAACCCCTGTACCCCCATAGAAAATCAATAGGACAAAATATAATTTAAAAACTACTTAAGGTAATGTTATAGCAATAACTTCAGAATTGTCTTCCCAAGCTGTATCAAAGCTGGCTCAAAAGCACCACCATGTGGTCAGATGTAGAACAAAATGCATTTGGGCCTTAATCTCACAAAAACTGTCGTTTTTTTCAACCCTCAGAATCCTCCAATACTAGAAAAACTTTAGAAATTGGTCTGCCTACTTCAAGCATTCTAGGTTTTCTGCCACTTTGGATTTTTTGTTTGAGATACTTTTTAAAGAACTTTAGCTGATCGTTTCAGCCCATTTAAACCGCCACAAACCCAACGGTACCACTCATCTTACTCAACTCCTCACTATTTTCCTAAAACACATAATGCAGTTTAGAGAGGCGTGGTCGTCAACTTTGCAGTCCTAAAACTCCTCCACTGATCAGCCCAGCCTGACCAATTTTAAACAATACTTTCTTAATGAGTGACCGTTAGGCTCAACAAGGTTAACACCAACTGTCCATAGGTGGTGTGTTACTTCAGTGGTCTAGTGTAAACACATAAAAGTAGCTTTTTGGCACCACCTTGTGGTTATTTATAGAATATTTTGTAACATGAATTTGGATGAAATCTATGTTTTATATATATCTTGCTCATAGGAGCCTTCTGATTGGTCTAGAAAAGAGTCGGCCCACCTCACTATGTGGTAATATCCGCCACTCTGTTTGCTCCTACTCCTTCACTCTACCAGCAGCAGCTTATAAATGACTGACTAAAGCACTGCTTTCAGGAATCACACCTAGTTCTTAAAAAGAAATGCATTTTTTACTTAATATTCTAAACCGTCTTCCACATCATCAACAGCACTGTCATTAGGAATGTCATCATCTACATAGTTCTTACTTTCATCATTACCATCACTGTCCTCTGGTAATTATCACAGAAATTAACATTCTTACTGTCTTTCAATACCTTGGCTCTCTTCATTATCACTGTTCTCATGACTGTCATTAACATTCTCATTGTAGTCATGGAAATCTTCGTCACCCTCACCAGAAATTCATCCCTGATGAAGAACTTTGCTCGAGTGACCTGTGGGTCTTCAACAGCATCTGGAACACCTGCATACAGATGTACAGGTTAGGGAGCAGAGCTCACACTCGGTTTTCGTGACAAGTGTTTGGGAGAGGGGGAAGACGCGAGTGCCTTTTACCATCTGCGGGGACCTGATAGTTTTTATACTCCGGAAAATAATCCTCCAATTTGGATTTTCCAGCCAGAATCTTCTCTGCCAACATGTCCTGTTTATTTAGGAACAGGATCACCGAGATGGTCTTCAGAAATCTGCAGTCCATCACAAAACAAACAGGCGTTTTGCTGCCCATCACAAGGGCTCCACAGCCAATCCCAAAGCGGAAAGGTCTTCTGCAGCCTCACCTGTTGGTCCAAATAGATCTGAAAAGGTCGAGCGACTCTCTGAGGCGGTTGGTGGAGTTGTCCTCTCTGATCACCATGTTGTAGCTGCTGCTGGCTGCCACAAAGATGATTGCAGTTACATCTGAGGATGAATGCAGAGCCGGTTCTGACCATGCTGGCAATTTACACGTTGGAAAAAACGGTGAATTTCCTACCATTAAAACACTGGATCCACTTTCTTCGCTCATCCCTCTGACCACCAACATCAAACATGCTGACACAAAGAGACTTGCTCGTCAAACACTATCATTTACTGTTTCCATTAGAATTCTGGGATGTCAAAGCAGACTGAGCATGCACAGTGGAGCGTCTGGGTTCTCCCATTTTTACTTACTGGAAGTTGACTTTATCCACCTGGAACCTAGTTTCAAAGATTCCTGAGGTCAAAACTCTGCAGCGTAGCAAATCCTGCAGGAAAAGAACAGGCGTGGGATCTGTTTCAGTCGAGAACAGCAGCCAGGTTGTTCAGGGTTTTTGTTACCTGGTCAGTGGGCGAGTAATCAGGCCTCCTGATGCACTCTAACTTGTCCAGGAAGCTGAAACATGGAGAGAAGCAGATGATTACATCCTCACCGACCAACACTGTACGTTTCCAGCAACATACAACAATGTGATGAGGCGTTTGGCCCAGTTCCAGTTCGTTTGCTTACATTTTTGTCACTCTTCAAGTATTGAAGAAAGACATCTTTAAAAATGCAGTTTTTTTTAAATAAAAATGTATTTTGTTTTAAACAAAAGGGACAAACTTTCTGGCCTCTGAAAATTTATACTTGCCAAATTGTTATTTTTTTAACCCCTTGTGCTTTCTTAGATGACCCCCCCCCCCCCCCCCCCCCTCCATTGACGTGTTCTCCCTACCATGACAAAGGTGGATAAAGGTGGAAAGATTTCATGTAATCCATGGACACCAGTGAAGATCACAAATCATTGAAGAAAAAAGGTTCAGAGCACTGTCTAGTGGGTCTAGATGACCCAACTCCCAACGTTAAAGTGCATAGGATAGCACAAGGATTACACAACGATTGTAAAACTGTAGAACTTCAAGCTAATTTTTTCAGCTGTTTTCACTAATTGAATCAACATAAGCCGTGAAGTGTTTGAAATCAACCACCTTTTCAGGCGTTGTAGCCTACTGTCAAGCTGGTGATGAAGCACAACTGGTTAATTCATGTATTGGCAAGGAATACTGCAACAAAAAAGTTGCATTTCTAAAGCTGTATAGTCTTCAGAATTTGGACCAGAACTGGAGAAACCAATCATAAAATTTTTTTTACTGTCTCTATTCTTTTCACTGAATAGCTGCACTTTCTTCACAATTTAGTTCAACTCTGTTTTTGAAATAAATTGTCGTGTTCAAAGGAAAGCTGCTTTCGCAGTGTTTCTGTGACATAACGTAAAGCAAAATTCTGAAACTTGCATTGCAGGATTTTTAAAATTATTTATTGGTCTGCTACAAATAAGTATTTGAACCCCGTCTATCAGCTAGAATTCTGGCCCTCAGAGACCTGTTAGTCCACCTTTAAATAGTCCACCTCCACTCCACTTATTCTCCTAAATCAGAAGCACCTGTTTGAGGTGGTTAGCTGCATAAAGACACCTGTCCACCCCATACAACCAGTAAGACTCCAACTACTAACATGGTCCAGACCAAAGAGCTGTCCAAAGACACCAGAGACCAAACTGTAGACCTTCACAAGGCCAGAAAGGTCTACGGGGCAATTACCAAGCAGCTTGGTGCACAAAGATCCACTGTTGGAGCAATTCTTTGAAAATGGAAGAAGCTAAACATGACTGTCAATCTCCCTGAACTGGGGCTCCATGCAAGATCTCACCTGGTGGGGTCTCAATGGTCCTAAGAAAGGTGAGGACTCAGCCCAAAACTACATGGGAGGAGCTGGTCACTGAACTGAAAAGACCACCGTTTCCATGGTTACAGTTGGTAATCCACTAAGAAGTCACGATTTGTATGCACGACTTGGAAGGTTCCCCTGCTTAAACCAGCACACGTCCAGACCCGTCTGAAGCCAATCACCATTTGGACGATCCAGAGGAATCATGGGAGAAAGTCATGTGGTCAGATGAGACCAAAATAGAACTTTGTGGTCTTAATTCGTGAGATTTTGGGGAACAACCTCCTTCCCTCAGGTAGAGCATTGAAGATAGGCGTGGCTGGGTCTTCCAATAGGACAATGACCCGAAGCACACAGCCAGGAGAACCAAGGAGTAGCTCCATAAGAACCACATCAAGGTTCTGGAGTAGCCTGGCCAGTCTGCTCAACCCAATAGAAAATCTTTAGAGGGACAACCCAGTGACAGTCCAGAAGCCCGACTGATCTAGAAGGGATCTGTTAGGAGGAGGGGGCCAAAATCCTTCCTGCAGTATTAGCAAACCTGCTTAAAAACTACAGGAAATGTTTGACCTGTGGAATCACAAAAGCTAATGGAAATAATATTAACATTGATTTTCTCAGAAAAGATGGAAGGAGTATTTTGAGGAGCTGATGAACGAGGAAAATGACAGGGAAAGAAGGGAGGAAGATGTGGTTGTTGTGGAGCAGGAAGTAGCAGAGATTGGAAAGGATGAGGTTAGGAAGGCTCTGAAAAGGATGAAGAGCGCAAAGGCCGTTGGTCCTGATGACCTACCTGTGGAGGTATGGAAGTGCTTAGGAGAGACAGCAGTGGAATTTCTAACGAGGTTGTTCAATAGGATTCTAGAGAGTGAGAAGATGCCTGAGGAATGGAGGAGAAGCGTTCTGGTTCCGATCTTTAAGAACAAGGGTGACACGCAGAACTGCAGCAACTATAGAGGAATAAAGTTGATGAGCCACACAATGAAGCTGTGGGAAAGAGTAGTGGAAGCCAGGCTTAGGAAGAAGGTGGAGATTTGTGAGCAGCAGTATGGTTTCATGCCCCGTAAAAGCACCACTGATGCCATTTTTGCTTTGAGAATGTTGATGGAAAAGTACAGAGAAGGTCAGAAGGAGCTGCATTGTGTGTTCGTAGATTTAGAGAAGGCGTATGACAGGGTGCCGAGGGAGGAACTGTGGTACTGTATGAGGTCGTCTGGAGTGGCAGAGAAGTATGTCAGAGTAGTTCAGGACATGTATGAGAGAAGTATGACGGTGGTGAGATGTGCTGTAGGTCAGACAGAGGAGTTCAAGGTGGAGGTGGGACTACGCCAAGGATCAGCTTTGAGTCCCTTCTTGTTTGCTATGCTGATGGACAGGCTGACAGACGAGGTAAGACAGGAATCTCCCTGGACAATGATGTTTGCGGATGACATTGTTATTTGCAGTGAGAGTAGAGAGCAGGTGGAGGAACAGCTAGAGAGGTGGAGGTTTGCTCTGGAAAGAAGAGGCATGAAGGTCAGTCGTAGTAAGACAGAATACATGTGTCTGAACGAGAGGGATCAAGGTAGAAGCGGTAGGTTACAGGGGGCTGAGGTGAAGAAGGTGCAGGAGTTTAAGTACTTGGGGTCAACAGTTCAGTGTGATGGGGAGTGTGGAAAAGAGGTGAAGAGGCGAGTGCAGGCAGGTTGGAGCAGGTGGAGGAAAGTGTCAGGAGTGTTGTGTGACAGAAGAGTGCCAGCAAGACTCAAAGGAAAGGTGTACAAGACAGTGGTGAGACCAGCTCTGCTCTATGGGTTAGAGACGGTAGCAGTGAGACAGAGACAAGAGGCTGAGATGGAGGTAGCAGAGATGAAGATGTTGAGGTTCTCCTTAGGAGTGACCAGGTTAGACAGGATAAGGAACGAGTACATCAGAGGGACGGCTCATGTTGCCTGTGTTAGCGACAAAGTCAGAGAAGCCAGACTGAGATGGTTTGGACATGTTCAGAGGAGGGATAGTGGATATATTGGTAGAAGGATGTTGGAGATGGAGCTGCCTGGCAGGAGGGCAAGAGGACGGCCAAAGAGGAGGTATATGGATGTCTTAACAGAGGACATGAAGTTGGCTAATGTTAGGGTAGAAGATGTTCATGATAGAGTGAGGTGGAAAAGGATTCGCTGTGGCGACCCCTGATGGGAAAAGCCCAAAGAGAAAGAAGTTCAAATACTTCTTTGCAGCAGAAGCATATAAATCAATTATTTAAAAAAATAATCCAATGGGATTTCCAGATTGTTTTAGATCATGTCTCTCACAGTGAACATGCACCCATGATGAAAATGTCAGAGGAGTTCATATACTTATTCACTTGAATTTATAGAGCTCGGGTACTCTACCAGAGGCCTGGGAGCTTAAAGGTCCTGCAGTGTCTTAGTTGTTCCAAGTACTGCGCTTTTCTGGACTCAGATCTGAGGTCTTTCCAGGGATCTGTTGTAGCCACTCCTCCAGCTTGGGGGTTACTGCCCGAGTGCTCCAATTACCACAGGCACCACTGTCACCTCCACTTTCCATGCTTTCTCCAGTTCTTCTAAGTCTTAAGTTCTTCTGTATATTTTTCCAGCAACTTGATTGTGGCGCTCCATGTATGCTTTCCCTGCCAGCATCTTACATCCTGCAGTTATGTGCTGGGTTGTTTCAGGCGCCTCTTTACACAGCCTACACCTTGGGTCTTGTCTGGTGTGGTAGATCTACACCTTGGGTCTTGTCTGGTGTGGTAGATCTACACCTTGGGTCTTGTCTGGTGTGGTAGATCTACACCTTGGGTCTTGTCTGGTGTGGTAGATCTACACCTTAGGTATTGTCTGGTGTGGTAGATCTACACCCTGGGTCTTGTCTGGTGTGGTAGATCTACACCCTGGGTCTTGTCTGGTGTGGTAGATCTACACCTTGGGTCTTGTCTGATCTCCTATGAGGATCTATCCTCCATGCTGGTTAATAGAACTACATCCAACGGTTTCCTCTGTAATCTTTGTGGATAAAGTCAGTGGAAGAACAGAACAGACTGGTGATATTGTGACGAGCACAAAAAGAAAACAGATCTCGTCTGTGACACAGAAACTTTGGGGCCTTTCAATTTCTAATTGGAGCTCATCTCCTAGTTTTAATGAACAGATGAGGTTGGTAAGTTTGTAGTTATTTGCTTTTGTAGCAGTCTGAACAAAACGTGTCTCACATAACAAGTCTTTCTATATGGATAAAAAACATGATTTAAAATGGATTGACTCATCATGTTAGATCTAAAGGAATTTTGAGTCCTGGTGTTTTATTTTAGTCTAGATAATTACTCTTTTAAAGATATATTGGGTCAAATGTATGACAAATGTATGGGTTCGGTGAGTTCAGTTCGGTTCATTCGTTTCAGACCTATGCAGAACAGCAGTGGGGACAGAGCATCACCTTGAAATAAATCGTTCGCCCTTCCGTTAGCCATTCGGGGTGAGTCCCATCTCTTAGCAGCTGGTTGATTTGTGCTGCGGGGGACTCCTGGAGGGCAGTGAGTTTCTTTAGCCAGTAGGCATGTATCATGTCAGAACCCGGTCCTGTCCAGTTCTTCATACCTGAGATTCTTTCTTACATGAATATATTCAATGTATATGTCAAGGGTGTAATAATTATTCCATAAATTGATGAATCGATTTCTATTCCTAGGATCGAAACAGATCGATCTGTCTGAGGCAGAATTGAATCGTATCAACCAATACCAAAAAAATGGTTTAGATCAGGAGTGTCAAACTCATTTTCACATCAGCATAGTGGCTGTCCTCAAAGGGCCAGATATAATTTATACATGTAACTGAATGTAATGAAAAATGAATGTAACTTCTCCTTAAATGATTGTTAAATAACTCAATATTTATTTATAATAACTTTTTAAAGTGAAAATTACAGTTGCATAGAAAACACATGTTTGCTTGTTACTCTAGCATAAATCCTTTTACATTTCATTCTGTCAGGTTAGGTTAAATGGACAGTGTTTAAGTCCTAATGTATAGTTGCCCAATCCTATATTTCCAGTCCAATTCCTCCTAGATATGAATACATACACATCAAATTTTAATTTTTTATTTTAAGAAATAAAAAACTTTTATGCCCCTGCAGGCCACATCAAATGACATGGAGGGCCACATTTGGCCCGCGGGCCTTGAGTTTGACACATGTGAGCTAGATATATAGATAGATTGATAGAGATAAAGCGATGATCAAATCAAAGTTAACCCTGGGTTAATGCTCGTGCACAGCAGGTACATAAAGACATTCTCAATGGATCGCCGATATCCGGAGTCACCATGGAAACTTGTGGAGAAAAAAAGAAAGCGCTACACTTTAGTGAGACTGAGTCTGAGATTAATGACGGCGAATGAAGATTATACGTCCATCAAAAAAGTAACACGGCTGCATCATCAGTAAAAGAAAGAGTTTCTGCTTGTAGTAGAAGAAAAGACAAAGTAAACGCACGAGTTTTTGATCTTATTTCCATTTTCATTTGACGCATATATATATATATATATATATATATATATATATATATATATATATATATATATATATATATATATATATATATATATATATATAACTTATCCAATTTTGCCAATTACTTGTTTGGTAACAAGTAATTCAGTTAAATTTACTCAACCTAATTTCTTACGTCTATAAAACTCAATAATTGCTCATACAACTCAAATTTACATATTTAACTAGATGTCTTATTACTCCAATTCAATTAATCTTTTTTCCATCGTAATGAATTCAAATTCTTGAACTCTCATATGTCTAAGTTTGAGCCGGCAGATCCTCATTTTTATAACAATAAAAAGAACAAAACAGTTTGTGCACGGTGCTTTCATTCGTTTAGGAATTTTCCAACATTGTCAATATACCAAGTAACCGTAGGGGTGCTTTATAAACTCATCATCCTCTTCCTCCCTCTCCCTCATGGTGCAGAGACTTGAGCAAAGTAGGACAAAATAACTTGGCAAAACACAGTAAAACAGCTAAACAACTAAACACATTTGGACAAAAAGCCACACTTAAACCCAAATCCATCCAGACAGGCAAAGGGAATGATATCCCACAATCCCTTGCGGTGCCGATCTAACAGCAGCACCAAAGTTACACCTACTTAATTGAATTAATTTGAATGAAAGTAAAATAACTGTCTGATAACTACGTGTTATTTTTAAACTGACTCAACAAAAAAAAAAAGATTTTTATTATCTTAACTGAAGCAAATAATTAAGTTAGATCAAAGTAAAAAGTTTATCTTTCCAACATGCATATGTGGTCTTATCACCCTCTCATGGTGGAAAAAGTATTATCTGGGCTTCTTCATCCACTAAATCATCTTCAAATGGACACGCCATGCTGCTTCACCTCTCTGAAAACAAACTAACCTTTAACTAAAGCTGCTCCAGACCAGGTTATGTTCAGAGCATGAGTTGCTATGGCAACTTGACCTACCCTGAAACATACCTCCATTTCTGGAACCAAAAGCTGAGGTTATCAACTTCCTTAGCCTCAAACTTACCGTGGGAGCTAGCATAACCTGCTTTCTGGAATACCCCCCCAATGCAATATACCCCCCCCCCCCCCCCTTTTTGACCAACTCAGACACAACACACTTCGTGGTAGTGTCCAGCCTGAGATTTGATTCATGATGTGCACTCATGGACAGTTACTGTTTTCACATGTTTCAGGAGAGAAGCGTGTGTGTGTGTGTGGGGGGGGTGGGGGTGGGGGGGGGGGGGGGGTGGAAGAGGTTCTTAAATTCATCACTTTAATACATTTGAAGCATCAGTCTGTTAGACATCATACTAACAAATGTTTGTTTATTTCACAACTAAGCATAACTGCAACATCCTAATATGGATGTGGTGTCTGGAACAAAACCTGTAAATACAACTTTCAAGTTTTGGTACCCATCAGATAGAGAACAGAAGGAAAGAGTTGAAACCAGAATCTTTGAAAGTCAGGGCTGTGGATTTACAGGGAGCCGTTTCCACGTGCAGCTGTTCATGAAAACTTCAAATCAATTTGAAAGGAAATGACCCCAAAGCTATTTTTTTCACGGCATTGTCTTTGGTAGCCTGCAGAAGATTCCAGATTCTGCTAGAAATGAACTGAAAAGCTGTTAAACAAAAAAACACAAACTGAATTGAAACAAAGACAATTATGTATAAAAAAAGGTGTGCATCAATGTGTCCGTGTGTTGTCTTACTACTGAGCGCAGTCAATCAGCTGGTATTCGTTGGAACGCTCGAAGCAGGCCTTCACGCCATCGTCCTCCCACAGCTTCTGAGTATGCTCAAAAAAGTCCTGGCAACAAACACACAAGAGTTCAGCAGCAGTATTTGCATTAGAAATGTTGTAAATGACAAATACAGCTGAAGGTCTGGAGTGATTTCTGATCATGACTGACTTCTTTTTTGAATATCATGGGACATCTTAAAACTGAAAAGGCTGTCGAGAATGAGCATGACAGACAGCTTTGTCCACTGGACCCAAACTAAACACAGTTACAAAGCTGTGCTCCAGAATCCTCATCTATTGCTGTCCAGGACCCTGCAGTCAGAAGATGCACACCCCTGCAGGTCTTCACACCCAGTTCTGGTCTGCTCAGCGCTGCAGCTTAAAGGCTTTTGACCACAGTACTGATTTCTCTGAAAACTCTCAGAGTGGGAGTGGCGTTCTACGTTACAACAGACAGCTGTTAACGCTGTGAAATCACGGTGGCCCAAATGTTTGGAAGATGGTAAATGTGAAACCATCAGCGTTACTTTCTGTGTTTTGCCCTGAGCCTGTTTGTGTCTCATGTGAACTTGTTACATCACGTCATTACCATCATTACAACAAACAAACCCACAAATACTCCTGAGACACAAAGAGCATCAGGTACTGCTGTCTGCCAGGAGACACCACAACATGCCTGTGTGTGTTTTCACATGTGTGTGTTTTATTACTTGTATATGTGTTCGTTTGTGTACCTATGTGGGCGTTTTGTACCTAGATGTGTGTTTCCACCATTCTGTGTGTGTTTGTGTACCTGTTTGCACACCTGAGAAAGTTTGTGTGTCTGTGAACATGGATACGTTTCACCAACTGGGTGTGTTTGTGTTTTTGCCATTCACGTTTGTGCAAAAATGGAATATGGAATATGAATGATAACACAAAAACTTTAGCCATTTATTGTCAAAAAATTCTGTTTATTTTTTTTAAATCATAACAACAGAGATATAAAGTGTACATACTCCAGTTCTTAAACCTTGAATTGCCTCCTTTTGCATCGATACCATCTTGAAGTCTTTCGTGGTCGTTGTGGACAAGGTTCTTCATTTTCTCTGATGGTAAAGCATCCCATTCTTCTAGCCAGAAAACCTCAAGTTCCTTTAAATTCTTGGGCTGTCTTGCTTGAATGGCTCGTTTGAAATCTCCCCAGACGGTCTCAACATTATTGAGGTCAGGACGCTGAACCTTCACCTCAGTCTGTTGGAACCAGAGACAGGTGGACTTGGCCTTGTGTTCTGGATCCTTCTCATGTTGAAATGTCCAAAAGTGTCCCATGTGCAGCCTCTGAGCAGAAGTGCAAGTGTTCCTCCAGTATCTTCTGATAATGAGCTGCATTCATCTCACCATCATTCAGACCAAGTCTCCTGAGCCGTTGTAGCTCACACATCCCCAAACCATCAGCCATCCGCCTCCGTGTTTCACAGAAGGAACAGTGTTCTTTACATCATAGGCCTTGTTGACTCCTCTCCAAATGGAGCGTTTATGGTTGTGACCAAAAAGTTCAGTCGTGGTCTCATCTCTCCAAAGGACTTTGGTCTGAAAGTTTGGAGGCGTGTCTCTCTCCTGTTTAGTATTTTGTAAGCTTATTTTGTGACATTTATGCCAAAAAAAGACTGGTGGCTCGACAATGCAGCCCATTTTTATTCATGCCTCCTTATTTTACATCAGGAAACATCCACAGCATACTTTTGAGAGTCCTGGATCACAGCTGGATTATTTGTGTGTTTTTGTTTGCATCTTTAACGATTTTTCTGGCACAAATGTTTGCCACCGTGGTTTGGTTTCATCAGAATCCTGCTGACTGCCAATCTTCTTCAATCCCTTTCGTTGTTTTGTACAGCTCAGTTACCTTTTCCCGTGCGTTTTTTAACAGCCATTTAGCTTTCCCCATGGGTCAGGATCCAGAAATGTCAGTGCAACACTGGATAAGGGGGCAAGGGTCTCTTGGGAGCCCAGAAACTCAGGAAAGACCTTTTGTGCACACTCACTGATGACAGACAAACGGGTCACAGGTGAGGAAGGTTATCTTTAGCTGCCGTACAAACCCTTTTGGATCAGATTGTGTGCATGTTTTCTGAACAAAGTCATCAAGATATGTAAACTTTTGAACAGGGTCATTTGGGAGGTTTTTGTATTCATGATTTAAAAAGAGTAAATAGAATGTTTAAACGAAAAAACGCTTCTCCGAACCACTAACTAAAAAAAATTGTGTTATCATTGAAATTCTCTGAAAAATGATCAAGAAATCATGAAACCTTCTAGGGTCTGTAAGCTTATGAGCACAACACAATGTGTGTTTATTAGCATCTGTCTCCGGAAATGCACCTGTACAAGTGCATGTATCCACCTGTGTAACTGTGTGTTTGTGTACGAACCTTGGCAACATTTTTTGCACGTTTGTGTATCTCTAAACGTGTGCATGTTTTACGCCTGAGTGGCAGTCTGTCTGCGTACTTAAAGTCTAAAAGTCTTAAAGTATGCGTGCAACTGTTAGGTACGAGTGTGTGTGCACATGTAAGTGTTCAGCTGTGTACGTTTGTGTGTGGGTTTGTCTACATGTGTGAGTCTGTGGATCCATCAGGGTATTTGTTACAGCTGTGTTTTGCAGAAACTGAAGTGTTTTCCCCCGTTAGGCTTTGCGGCTCCACATGTGATAAACTCAAAGGAGAGAGAAGGTGAAGGAGGAGATTATCTTGTTTAGGTTCTTTGCAAATTTGCTTGAAACAGTAGAAGTTAACATCTTACTGTAACACCACTTAAAGGGCCTATACCATCCAAAATCAAATTTGGAGCTTTTTAAGTGTAATTTAATGTTCTTTCCTACTGAAAAGAAACCCTAAAGTGGCCTTTTGATCCGTTCATGCATTCCTGAGCATTCCTCTGATAACCTGCGCTCCGAGCAGCAGCCCGTCCCAATCCTCGAAAACGAGTTGCTTCTCACATTGTAATGTAGACCAATGAAAACCGCACCTTCCAGGAAAAGTCTGCGCTGCCAGCTCCGCCCCCAGGCTAACACACACACCCACTTTCTCAGTGGATATACAGGTAATCGTCAAAACGCTTTCCTTAAAATGCACAATATGCAAATCCATCTTTGCACAAGTTTGGATGTTTGTTTTCGTGGGCGAAACACAGACGCTGCTGAGGCTGACTCATGTTGACGTCATGAAATGGGCAGCTCTCACAGGGCGGAACCTCAGAGATCGAGTCGTCTTACTTTCCAGTTGGAAAAGAACTCAGGAAAATTACTTATATTTAATAATAAATAATTTTGTGTGCCAAAGGAGCTCTATTATCATATACATAGTTATTTTTTTTACTGTAAAAGGCTTTAGAAGAGCATGGTGTCGAACCTTTAGCATACATTCACGACCTCCAAACCCAAAGGCTCTTAGGTCGAATATTTCAAAACTTTGGATCAGGATTAAAGTGATCCAGATGAACAAATCCCCCGGTCTGACATAACAGATCACAGTTTTTATTAGAGAGTTTCAGGTCGGGGCACATACTGCAGAACGGCGGAATAAAACGTCACGTTCTATGCGGGTTCTATTATTTAAAAAATTAATAATAATGTAAAAATATATAAATATATATAAACCTAATTAGAACATTGTGACAGATTTGTTTTGTGTCTATGAAAATTAGGTCTCAGTATAGATTTTCTAAATTCACATATTTTCTCTTTTTTGAGGGGAAACAAATAAATATAAGAGAGAGAAGCAAATACAGGATCAGTCTCAGGTCCTCCTCTCAGCTGGGATCAGAATAATCCTCATTTTCAAGATCAAACTGATCCAGGATTCACTTCATTCAATTCAAGTTTTGAACTACCCAACAGAAGCATTTAAGATGGATCAAAGAAAGGATTCAATCACCAAATCCCAAACTTTAGAATCAAATTTGGTTTGAAAAAAACAATTTCAGATCAGGATCCAAATCCTGGAGGTTTAATTCTGTGGGATTATGTTAAGTGTTGAAAACACAGTGAGCAATGATACACACATTTTTGAATATTCAAGTTGACTGCATGAAATAATCATCTGTAATTACAGCCCAACAAATCATGACATTTTTATAAACATACACACATGTCAGCACAGATTTGGGTGTGTTTGCACATCACGGGGTTACCTCTGTGTATTCAAAGTCAGACAGTGGAGCGATGCTCTTTATGTAGTCCAATCGGAATTGATTGGCAGGGTTACCAAGAGGAACGGGTGGAGTCAGCATGCTCATTGCTGATACGATGGTCTGAAACACACAGTAAGAGTTTGTAAGAAAACCAAACTGCACGAGACGATGTCTTCATTTGTGTTAAAGACAGCAACAGAAGGAGAACCCAGTATTTCTTTAGTGAATTTATCTTCAAGGGACACACTGACTGCACTGTTTTCCTGAGCTACAAAAACATCAGATTGAGGTCTGGACTTTGACCAGTCCATGATTCCACATCGTCCAGCAGCTGTGGCTCCTCTTTCAGAAAGTCTCTGTCCTGTTTCTTGTGCTAAGTGTCTTGTGGCTCTGGAGGAACTTTGGTCTTTGATTTGCGGAGGTTCAATTCCCTGAAGGTCTGCCTTCAGGTCCCTGAGGCTTGGATGTGGACTGGATCAAAGTTCATCATTTTCATGTACCTCTGCAGTGACTCTTGTAAAGTAGAAATCAATCTTTCATAAAGTATTTAATAACAATTTTGAACTTAAACGTGTATTTGAGTGGAGTGACCTACCACAATAGCGTCCTTAATATTTTTTCTGATGTCCTGAACCTTTTCCTGCTTTTCTCTGGGGAAAAAAAACAGTGAGTTTGAGAGTCAGCAAAATTACTGTTAAAATGTCTGAATCTCAAATGAACTAAGCAATAGCAAATCCACATTATAAGAAACCACACTTTACTGCTATCATTAGAATTGGGAAAACATGGGATACGAATGACATCTTTGATTTGAAATGTTTCTCTGGATCAAAGCAAATCTACAATCCAGCACAAAGGTTCTGGAGACCACACCCTCTAGATTTCATAAAAGTAATGAATACCACAGAGTCTAGATTAAAAACAAAGTTTCAGACATAAAGACGTACAAACCCTTAATTAAAGAGATTTTGGACCCCAAAACATATTTGATTTGAGAGAATCTAGACAGCATAAAAGCTTCCCTGTGTCGCAGAGACTCTGCACCCCACAACATCAACTATGAACAAATAATCTTCTTAAACCTACCATATTTCAAGTTTTGGGAGTTTCCATAACATCTACATTCAACGCAGAAGTTCTAGGCTCTACAAATTTTAAAGTGTATCATAAATCTTCTGATCCCATAAGGTTTATACAAGCGGTTCTAGATTCTAGATCACAAGTGACCAACTCCAGGCCGCAAGGACCAGAGTTCAAGTTTTCCAACAAACCTGCCATGTGGCTTTTCTTTGACAAAATAAACCGAGGCGAGATCGAGGAAATCAACACCAGGTAGGTTTGGGTTTCTGAAAACCTGTTCACAACCCCTTCACAAATTCTGGACTTTAATCCAACATCTTTAACGCCACAAGTTCAAGACAACAGAACATACCAGCATTTAAATCCAGAGATTTTGGACCCCACTAATGAGGGACAGAAACCAGGCATAGGAATACATTTGTAACTCACTCAGCATTGAAGCCGTCTACATGAAGAATCCTCATCTGCTTTACAATGGTGCTTTTGCCAGACTCTCCTGCACCTACAGAAAAACATACAGATAATGAAGCAAGGAGAGACAAATGGACAGGCGGTCAGAAAGATATGCATCACCTAGCAGCAGCAGGCGGTGGGTAGCCTTATAGGCCTGCCTCTCCTTTTGTAGCTGCTTCTCAATCTTCTTGTTGGTCTCCCGTTTTGCTTTCTCATCGAGGCGTTCTTCATCCGTCTGTCCTCCCAGGCAGCCCATCTTACCCTAAACCATGAAATCACCAAACAAGAGTGAAACGAGAGCAAAGCCTTCTAAAAACAACCAAAGAACTCTTGAAAAACTCCCGTTACTCTTCATCAACATTAGTGTCAGTATGACAAACTTTGATTCTTCATGCAGAGATCAGAAGAGGAGACAGGGTGAAATGTGAAGGCTGGAAAACATTAAAACTCCAGAGAAGCGAAAGTCAGGTCCGTGGACTCGTGGGCTTTCTGGGGTAGCGGCAGCAGCCCTTCCCACTTCAGCCCTGTTCACTGACCTGCAGTTGTACTCGATAAAGCAACGTGTCACAGCTCCAAAGGTCCAGCCAAATCCGTCCTTCCGCCGTCCATGAAGTCCAGGAGAAAAAACCACGGAACCAGAAACTGCTGCTGCTCTCAAAAGACTGTTGTTGAGCAGCAATGCACCTGAGCAGCTCAGTGTCCCACCTGTCCGCCCCCTCTCTCCCCCACGGGGTCCAGGAGCCTCATTAGTCGTCTTCCTGCTTTTCTTAGGGGATTTCTGTTTTTCCTCTTATGTCAGTTAGCTGCCTGACGACAGCAGCGTGAGACAAAAACAAACCAGTTTCCTCCTGATTTCAGTGCAGAACCAGACATGACCCCAGAGAGCAAACAGACATCCTGCTGGTTCTGAACCTGCACATCTGGTCTTTGAGGTGAACGGTTTGGTTCTGTTCAATATACTGATCCAGGGACCAGGGAAGTCTGTCTTTCTGATGTAAATGCATTAAAATGGTGTCCAGAAAAAGGATTTTGCTTGAAAATCAACAAAGAAGAAATTCAAGAAAATGATTTGTTTAGTTACTAGATTATGTTGGTGTATATATTTAGAAGTATATATACAGTACAGAGAATGAGAAGGTTTGTCCAAACTTTAGGTCTGTACTGTATATATATATATATGTATTTTACTGCTCTTTTTTATAGTTAAACTCACTTGTGTAATTCTAAAGGGAGTGTGGAAAGAGTGTATTTAGGTATGTTTATTCTCTGTTTTTCTCGTGTGTGTTTTTTTGTTTGTGTGAGTTTGAATGTTGGATGCGCTCATATTCGAATTTCCTCAGCAAAGGCTGCCATCAGTAACACACTACACCACCAGGGACTCAAACCCTGCAGGGCCAGACGTGTCCCCCTGCTAAAACCAGTACATGTGCAGGCCCGTCTATAGTCTGCTAGAGAGCATTTGGATGATCCAGAAGAGGATTGGGAGAATGTCCTATGGTCAGATGAAACCACAATAGAACTTTTTGGTAAGAACTCTACTGTTTGGAGGAGAAAGAATGCTGAGCAGCATCCAAAGAACACCAGACCTACTGTAAAGCATGGGGGTGGAAGCATCATGCTTTGGGTTATTTTTCAGCAAAGAGACCAGGACGACTGATCCGTGTAAAGGAAAGAATGAATGGAGCCATGTATGGTCAGATTTAGAGTGAAAACCTAATCCATCAAGACATTGAAGATGAAACATGGCTGGGTTTTTCAGCATGACAACCATCCCAAACACACTGTTGCCCGGGTAACAAAGAGGTGGCTTCATGAGAAGCATTTCAAGGTCCTGGAGTGGTCTGGCCAGTCTCCAGATCTCAACACCATAGAAAATCTTTGGAGGGAGTTGAAAGTCTGTGTTGCCCAGCAACAGCACCAAAACATCACTGCTGTAGAGGAGATCTGCATGGAGGAATGGACCAAAATACCACCAACAGTTTTGTAGAACCTTGTAAAGACTTACAGAAAATGTTTGACTGCTGTCATTGCCAACAAAGGGTATTTAACAGCGATAGGCAAACTTTTCAACTCGTGGGCCATAAAGGGTTCTAAAATTCGATAGATGGGCCGGATCGGGAGGAGAAGCATGGAGTGTTTTGGTAATCCACCTTACAAGAGAAAGAAATAACATGGAATCTAAACGAAAGCATTTTGATTGAAAATTAATATACATTTTAAAGCAAAACATCTTTATGTTTTTTTTTTTGTTTTCACACTGCGGCGTTTGTTCTAATTTTAGAGCCAATTGCACCAATGGCCTTAAGCTAGGGGTCGGCAACCCAAAATGTTGAAAGAGCCAAATTGGATGAAAAAACAAATATGTCTGGAGCCGCAAAATATTAAAAGCCCTATTTAAGCCTTATAATGAAGGGAACAAATGCAATATGTATCTATATTAGCTATATTAGCCTGCTATCAAAATGGTAAATGGTAAATGGCGTATATTTATATAGCGCCTTTCTTCCTACAAGGACAAAGTGCTTTACAGTCACACACACATTCACACACTGGTGGCGGCTCCGCTGCCAAACACAGGCGCCCGCCTACCACCTGGAGCAAGGTTGTAGTAAGTTGCTACAAATACATAATGAGCGTAACGATCAAATGTTTATTTGCCCTGCAGTGCATTCTGCGGAGAACGACGCGTCACGTGACTGCTCTGTTGTGTAAGTTTAACTTCATTACAATATCAATGAATTATGTTTTATTGCTTTGATAAAATTAAAGAAATGTAATAAAGAAATCCGATTTTTGATGTCATTTTTATTTTGAGAGTTCGAACAAAAAACAATAAAATGGAACGTGCATGCCCCATGACAGTCAGCCTGCGCTCGAATGACAAAACAGCTTCAAGCATTTGTGGCGCCTGGAGACTTTCATTCAGCTCCTTTAGCTGGCTCGTCACAGTCATATCCACCAAAAAGTGCAGCTTTTAGAGCCACAGTATCTTCCAGTTGCGGGTAGTTCAGGTCTTTGCTTTTCAGGAATGTTTTCACGTGTTCTAAACAGACGACAAAGTGACGCAAAACGTCACCCCTGGACAGCCATCGGACTGTGGTGTGTAGCAGGAGATCAGAATATTCGCTTTCAACTTCATCAAGCAATGCACGGAACTGACGCTGGTTCTATTTACATCAGCCACCTGCCTAGTGGTCTGCTAAAAGTAAAAAAAAAAAAAGCCCTGCTGGTCAATGAGTTATATCGCGATATAACGCATTGCTGCTGGTAGAAACGTGTGTCGCAGGCTATGACGCAAACCTTCGTAGACAGAAATGTTGAAATTTAATATTGTAGTGGCGGTCATGCGCATTTTCGGTCTGCTAGCAGCAGGGGATTATGGGATGCTGTCTCCTGATCTAATTAAGGATCAGCATGAGCGTTTCTGTTTGCACACGTTTCTTTTCATATGACAGTTTTGTTGTTAGACCTTAGTTTATACTTCCTGTTATGTTGTTTCTTTATGTTTCACCATAAGCGTGTGTGTGTGTGTGTGTGTGTGTGTGTGTGGAGGGGGGGTTGATGATGCCTGTGCAATGTTCCATGTGTTGCGTGTTCAAACTTAATAAGCTTGTTATGCCGGAAAGGAGACTGTGCTCTCAGCTTCTCTTTCTGCCTCCTCCTTCCTGAGCAGTGGTCCCCAACCCTTTGGACGCCACGGTTCGGTATGACATCACTCAAACTTTCACGGACCTGTGATTTGAATGTAGGCAGGTGATTTTTATAGCAATACTACAAAGAAGATGCGGCAACATGAAACCCAAGCTTTTATTTTGACACCCACAACCTTGTACTTCGCACAGGTCTCATCATCCTCTCCCCTTCCCACACTCATGGTGCAACAAAGAAAGGCTGTCTATTGAATGTAGCTTTATTTTTTTTGAAGTGGAAGGCTCCTCTTCTGTCTCCTGGCTGGGCCTTTTCCCCTTACCAAAGAACCTTTCCAAAGATGTTTGTTTTTTACTCATTTTGCTAGTCCCTGGGGTTTTATTTTAGTGGTACGTATCACGTGACCGAGAAGAGCGCCTTGGCCGGCGTCTAGAGTGACAGAGAGGGATCGAACAGAGAATTGGGCAATTTAAAAAGAAAGCATCTTTCAGATTCCGAAATAAATGAAACAGAAGTAATGAAAGTTATTTGTTCTTTCTGTGCGGCCTGGTACCCAATGACTCACGGACCGGTACCGTTCTGTGGCCCAGGGGTTGGGGACCGCTTGCCTTAAGTACCTCATGTAAAACCCAAACTTGACCGGGGAGGACAGTCTTTGGGAATGGTCAGGTGGGGGGGGGGCACGGTGAAACATTCGTGCTCATCTCTTACCGGTCCGCCCCCCAATTTTAACTCTCACTTTAGACACCACACACTGCATGTTGACACCAAACACGCAGCAAATGCACACCTCACATGTATCCCGGGGTGGGGGGTTCTTTTTTTTTTTGTGGGGGTGGGGGGTTCTGCTGCTTGTCAGCAGTGGGGCCTGCCACCCCACTGGAGACCTATTTTACCTGCAGCACACACACCGCACACCCACACCACAATACACAGGTGGGATTGGGGAGGGGCGGCCGGTCTTCACCCGTCTGGTCCACTCGGGGCGGTCTTGCGTGTGGGGACCCTATCAGCCGGGCGTGCAGTGCTGGGGGTGGGTCTGTGGGCTGGAGGGGGTTACTGTGTGGCGACAGGGGGCAACCAGAAGAATGTGTGTGTGAGAGTGCATGGGTGGGGACAGGCCTGGGGTCTGCCTCGCCAGTAGCCACTGGGGCTCACCTTTCCTTATCCAGAGTGGGAAGAGAAGTGGTGGGGAAGGGGTTGAGGGACGTGTTGGGTAAGGGGGGGGCTGTAGAGGGTAGTGTAGTGTGGGAGGAGGTAGGGCCGGAGCTGTGGTTGTGTCGTGATCTTTGGGCTGATTGGGTCGGGTGCCGGGGCTGGCCTGCGGTGACGAGGCTCGGGCTGGGTGGTGGGCGGCTCCTGGGTCCTCTGGGTCCTGGCCTCATCCTTGTCCCACGTCTCAGTGTCCAGCGCCCGTCTGCCCCAATGGCTGCCACCCGGTACGGTGGAGCGCGCCTGTCCTGTGGCTCCTGACGCTGGGTTCGCCTATGCCTCCTGGTGCCGGAGGGGCCCCTGTAGGGGCCTCCTCTGCACCTGCGGATTCTTCTGAGACCGAGAAGCGCATTCTCGGTCTGGGAAGTGTGAGCGGGTTTGGCGTGTCGCCATCAGCAGTTGTTAAAGATGACTGAGCAACCGGAGGAGTCGCGGCGGATGTGTCGCTGACAGGCAGGTTGTTTTGCAGCCGTGACATGATGGCTTCCGTCGCAGTGTTCAGATGTTGGAGCTGGCAAATGTGCTCCAGCGACAAAGTAGCAAACCCGGTCAGGTTAGTTGGGCAAAGATCTCCTGCTGCTGGGTCTGTAGATCATTCAGTAGAATGTCTATTTTATACCCTTACAGGACACCGTAGAAAGTTTAGTTCGGTTGCTGGATGTATGATGGCTGCATGCTCGACATTAAAGCAGTGTTCTAGCTCCATCTAGTGTGATCCTTGACTCACACAAACATACAGAGAATTGAGAGAAATCTACAGGGTCCATGTTTAATGAAGTATTCTGTCACAAGAACAGGCTGACGGCTGGATCCAAATGCAGCAGGTTAATTAGCTCAGCTAAAGGTCCACAAAGCTAAATCAGGGTCAGGCAGGCAGGAGCCGATAACAGGCATGAAATCATTCGAGGAGAGACATGTTGGTCATGATTCCAGGCGAGGGTCGGGGCAGGCAAACGGAGTCAGAGAAAGGGTCAGGAGACAGAAGATCAGGTCCAAATGGCACAAACAAAACTTCATACTGAGCTCAGAGCAGAGCTTAAGTAGACTCTGATTGATGAATGAGAGTCCGGTGTGCAGGATCCAGGAAGTATGGTTATAACTCTGGAGATGGTTCCCAATGGTGACCAGAGGGGGAGACAGATTTCTGACTTCTGAGAGTTCTATTTGACAGGGATTTTGTTTTTGGGTGGTGGTGGGGGGCAGATAGTGGCACAGACTGCAGAAGGGTGGAATAAAATGTCACATTCTATGTGGGTCTCGATCATGACAGATTGAAGAAGAAAAAAATCATGCGTTTTTAATATTGTTCTGGGGCCGGACCAAACATGGAGGTGGGCCGGATCATAAATTGCCCACCCCTGGTATTGATATGACATTTTATTATTGACCAAATCTTAATTGGTCAATAATAAATAAATAATTCTTTTTTTCAATCTGGGTATGATTTTCTGGATTTTTTTCTCATGTTTCTGATTGTTGAGGTATACCTATGAACAAAATTACAGGCCTCTCTCATATTTTTAGTGAGAGTATTGCACAACTGGTGGCTGAAAAAATACTTTTTCCTCCACTGTATGTGCAAAGGTACATGCCTTTTAGACCTAAGCAAAGCATTTGTTCTAGATCCATACCTCTTATGTGCAATACAGTCTGTCCACCACTTCGCTCATGTGGTTTAGTTCCCATTTTCACCAACACTGCCAATGTCTTTCATTTAGGGAAAGCCAGATACATTTCATTGGGATAAGTAAACGTATCCCTCAAAGTTCCTTTCTTGGGCCACTATTATTTTCATTATTGTCTTTCCTATCTGCAACTCGAAATGTAATATGCAATTTATGCTGATGACACAATTATTGTCTTAGACCAGGGGACGGCAACCCATGGCTCCGGAGCCACATGTGGCTCTTTCATCCTTCTGTTGTGGCTCCCTGTGACTTTGGAAAATAATGAGTATTTTATAATAATTAAATTTTATTTTAGTTTGTTCATCTGCTGGCTCCGTACGAAGCGCGTACCACGTCAAAACCAGCTTCCTTAATAAGCACGTATTTATCGGGCGAGAACTGCAGAGCTGATAGCAGGAGGACACACGCGGTCCGGAGTGATCTTCTGCTGGGAACTTGACGTGCCGCGGGGCAGAGAAATTTTCTGATGACAGAGAGTTCGCGCCAGTGTTGCCAGATAGTCACAGTTTTCCAGCCAAAAAGTCATCTGAAAACCGCCAGACCCAGCCAAAAACCGCCCAACATAACTTTTGTTGATGTTTTTTTTCGTACTGGACTGATTTAGCAAAATAAAACATTTTTCTAAATAAAAGATAGTTCAGACTAATAATATAATGTGTACAATATTGAATATTTCTTCAGCGGGCCGCCTTCTTCCATTCATTTTCTTAACCCGCTCTATCCCCGCCGTAACTTGCGTCCGGCTCTTTCATCCTTGTGCTGCGCTGGAGCGCCACGACTATCGTATTTTGCGCTCTCTGTGTAGGACACACTGAGGTGCGCGGGGGAAACAAATCTCAGCTGCAGAGGATGTGAACAGGTGAACAGGTAGAGAGGAAAAGCAGGTGGAGAGGCGGAGGAGGGGCTTTGGCTTCAAACTCTGTCAGAGAGATGCAAACACGGGCGTCAGATTGAGACGCAGCTTTCCCTGCAGGAGTTGAAGCAGAGACTTTCCCTGGGATGATTTTATGAACTCAAACATGGAAACATGATCACCAAGTAGAACTCTTCAAAATAATATACCTGATCTCTCCACATTCTCAGTTTCTACCATGCATTGATGCACACATCGCTCCACGCAGCGATCAGACCAGAACTTCAGCTGGTGGCTCCTCCCAACGCGACCGCGGTATCATCCTTTTAAGAACATAATGTGCATTTGCAGTGATGTATGTTTCAGAGGATGTCTGATTGGCCAATCTACATGTCAATCAAGTCCCGTACTTCTCAGTGAGGATTTTGATTGGCTGGTGGATTTTAAAGAAATACTTTTTTTTATCTTTTCTGGCCCGCGATCTACGCCTTGAAGATCGACGTAATGAGCACCTTTGAATAATATATACATGCATAATATATATAATGATGTGAAAACAGGTTGTGGCTCCGGGTGCTTTCTTTTCATTAGGGGCGTCCCAAATGGCTCTTTGAGTAAAAAAGGTTGCTGACCCCTGCCCTAGACCAAGCATCACAGACGTTAGCTTTTCTTTGCAGCATGATTTTAACTCAATACAACTTTGGCTGACCTCAAATAAATCTTATGCTCTTTCAGAAAAACATTATTGCAGTAAGATTAAGTCTTGATTTACATTTTTTGGACTCCTGAGGCTACAAAGTCTTTTAAATATTTTGGTATCTGATTAGAACCTATTGTATCATTTGACACCAATAAACTCAATTACACATAAACAAACCTACCATCTCAAAACTCTTTACCAATCAGTTAACTGCTTCAATTTTCCTGTTAGGAAGAGACATTTCACAACTGTTACTGCCGATATTGGACTATGGAGACTTAATTTATTTTAATGCTACCTCTTTATGTTTACATTTTTTGGAATGATTTACAATATGCCGTTTAAAAGTTTGGGTTGGCTGTCACCATTAGGCTGATGGCAATTTCACTGGTTACAATTTATATGTAAATTCCTTTTTTTAAACTTTTCGTCCTTATTTGAAACAATACTTAGCTCCTTATGCTACACAATATAACCTACTCTACATTAATCAGATCTTTTCTGCGACAAGAATGACACATTTGGACAAATATGCAATTTATTTCAAGACACCAGATGATTGGAATAATCTAATCTCGCCAAATTCCTATGCTTTACCAGAATCTAGGAAAGCTCTTTTGGTTCATCGTCAGAATACATGCTATAGTTTGTGGTTTCCCGAACTTTGAATCTCTATTATTTATATTTTTATTGTTATTTGTGTGTCTTCTGTTTTCTTGCAAGGAGATAGTCTTGTATGCCTCTGTTGTGAACTGTTTAGGGTTTAGACTGAAATATGTTGTGGGTGTGTGAGTGTTTTGTGTCATCTACTGGACTTTAAAATAGTTTTGTTTTGTTTTTACTTTGTTGATTCCATGTTTGCTTGCATTTGCTTATTTACCATTTCATCTCAAGAAGCTATGTCCTCCCATTTGTGATTAAAAATGTCTAAATAAATACATTTATGGACATGCCCAGCAAAATGCACAGTTATGCAGTAAAACAGGGCACCAGTGGAAATAACAGACCAGTCAACGAAGAAGATAATCTTTTGTCGGTTTCAAAACAGAGGAAGACGTTTTATGGGATTAGAGGGAACATGAATCATCATGATCTTAAATCTCTCAATCAGTTTTGTCAGAATCTTTAATTCATTTTCTTTCATTCCTCTTCTGAAAGAGCAACCAAGAAATGTTTCTCCTTGTCAGCTGACCTTCCTCCCCTCTGCATAGCATCACCATGGTAACTAGGTGGGACAGCATTAGGATTTACTTTCTGCACATTGTGGTGTTTATCAAAACAAAATCATGCCAAACTCAAAACACAAATTCAAAAGTAATACAGGTGATTCTGTTCTTCAAGAGGATTGTAGCCCATTTTTCTGGCCACCATCCAGAGACTTTAACCTGAGAAACAGAAAAAGTTTCATTTTACTAATGCGGTTTAAAACAAGATCACACAAAAAGATCACGTTTACAACTAAGTAGCCAATTTTTAAAGACCTTACACATTAAGTCCAGAAACTGTTTGGGAATTTGCATTACAAAATTTGGTAAATATTAAATCCCACAGCAGCATCAGAAACATTTGATAGAAAAAAAATTACATCCTTAGCAGATTTGACTCATGAAGACAGACAGAACATACACTCACTGGTTACACACAGGTTATTAGACACTCCTGTCCAACTGCTCGTTAACGCAAAATCCTTATTCTTTTTTTATCTTACTAACCCTGTTTTTTATATTAATTATATTTGTATTCATTTATTGTTGGACTAGAAAAGTGAAGGGTGAAAAGTAGGGTGGGATCTTAGGTGGGGATAAGGGTGCAAAAGAAAGGGGAAAAAAATAAAACAAGGGGGGTTGAAGAGATTAGAGGATGATTAAAAATAGGCTAACTGGTTGTGTGTTGGGTGTGTGATTGTGGCCCTGCATCAGACTGGCGACCTTTCCAGGATGTCCTCTACCTTTACCCACAAGTGGCCGGGATAGGCTCCAGCAGCCCCATGACCCCCAAAGGGACAAAACGGTTTAGAAGATGAAGGAATGAATAAAAATATAAGAGGCGATGGAATCACAAAGCAACAAGAAGCTGGAGGTTTATCATTACTGTCAGGTGTAGATGGTAGTCAAAGGGGGCGGGGCCTGTACACAGACACACTCAAATATTACTAACATACCTGTTGGCTCCAAAGATCTTCACACAGAAACATGTCAACACGTACACAATACAGCTACAGTTCACTCGCACATACTTATGCATACAAACCAATTCATGAAAAGCATTTCATTCTGTCACACAATCATTGTGCAAAGGTGAGCTGACACCTGAGTTGGTGATGGAACGTTAAAAGAGGAGAAGTGTCTGTTTGCCCCCATACCAAGACCTCTGCCGAGGGCAAGGCAGCAGTGGTAGGTAGGGCTACCAAGCATCCTTGAGAAAAAGCAGATCAAGGGAACCCATCCCCAGAGTGAGCCAAACCAGGGCCAGCAGGACTGCCACAGGGGCCTCCAGCACCAGAAAGTATTTCAGTACATCACAGAAACAACTCAAACAAAGATCTAAAAGCAGTTTAGCAGCAAACTGTATGAAAACTAATATTTGTTTCATTCTCAAAATCTTTGGCCATGACTGTACACCAAAAGATCCCCAAAACCTAGACATCATACCAAGTTCTAAAGATATTCAGGAACAAATGAGACAGAAATGAATAGAGCTTTATCAGAGTGGAAAAGGTTATAGAGTCATTTCAAAAGCTTTGGGACTCCAGCAAACCAAAGTGAGATCAGACTTCTTGGTTCTTCTGTTATCAGACACGGTTGTGTTTTTTACATACCTGACATGTTTTGATGGACGTCTTCTGTCTTCCGTCGAAACATGTCAGGTATGTAAAAAAGAAAAAGAAAAGACAACCGTGTCTGATAACAGGAGAACCAATAAGTAAGTTTATAATACAGACACTATGAACTTTAATGCACACAGTGAGAATAGTTACACACCCATGGAGAAAGCATGGAACAGTATGGAACTTTCCCAGGAGTGGCCAGCCGAGCAGAATTACCCTTACAGTGCTGCGTAGACCAGAGGTCAAAAAAGATCCCAAAACAACATCCAAAGATTTGCGGGCCTAACTCAACTTAATTAAGGTCAGTGTTCATGACTCCACCATCAGAAAGACCCTGGGCAAAAATGACATGCAGGGTAGAAATCCAAGACGATAACCACTGCTGAGCAAAAACAACATCAAGGCTTGTCTTAATTTTTACCAAAAGACATCTTGATAATCCCCAAGACTTTTTGGAATAGTATTCTGTGGTCTGATGAGACAAAAGTTTCACTTTTTCGGAAGGTCTGTATCCCATTACATCAGGTGTAAAACTAACACTGAATTTCAGAAAAAGAAAATCATACCAACAGTAAATATGGAAGTGGTAGTGTCATGGTCTGGGGCTGTTTTGCTTCTTCAGGGCCTGGAAGACTTGCCGTTATAAATGGAACAATGAATTCAGCAGTCTACCAAAAAAACCTGAAGAAGAAAACGTGGAAAAACAAGAAATCTTCAAGAGGGGCAAAAACTTTCTTACACCACTGTACCTATCGAACCCCCAGATCCTGTGCAGAATTTAACCATGAATTTAGTGAATTGCCATCTATGATATTTGTTAATTTTGACTGTATAATGCTGACAACCATCAGGACAAAGGGAATAAAGACCTAAATAGCACACTTTCAGTTGACTCAGCATGTAATGGATGAAGAAAGACTTAAACTGCAGGCTGATTGAGATATATAGAGAGAGGAAGTTCACTCTCACAATTGACAACTGAGCAATGCAAGGAAGTCCTATTTCTCTGACATCATTACCAAAAACTCCCATAATGCTCAGGTCTTATTCGCTACAGTTGACAGGCTGACAAACACTCTCTGTCAGTGGCACCACAACTTTATTCCACCAAAACATGCAATGGCTTTGCCACATTCTATACCAACATAATCAAAAGCATTAGGCAAACAGTTGTTTCATCAATATGAACTGAGGATATGAACTGTATCCACTGGAAGCCATTACAAACCTCATGGCTCAGTTTCAGTTCATTATAAGCAAAGATCTGGAGGACATCCTACGTGGACTGTACTCCACCTCTTCTTGTCTGGACATATTGCACACTGATTTTTTAAAAGATTTCAAAGATCCTGAAGTCAGTTGTGCTCGTGATGGTGAATTTGTCTTTCCCAGAACCACTGAAAACTGCTTTAAATGAAGCCCGTTGAGACAACTCTGTTGTCATATTGGGGTGGATTTAGATTGAATTAAAATGACAGAAAAATTGCAAATGAGCAAGTACGGGTCAATATAAACCTGCCCATTTTAGGTCAGATAATTGAAAGAGCTGTTTTCCATCGGGTAAATGAATTCTTAAAAATAAACGACTGCTACGATGTCTTTCAGTCAGTCTATATACTCAAATGTCTGAAATACTGTGAAATACTGAGTCTCAATGAGTCAGTACTAAACTAGTTCAAAACATACTTAATAGACAATGTTGCATGTCAAATGGTTCATGCTTCACATCTGATCAAGACATAACATGCCACTTCTATTTAATATCTACATGTTCACACTGGCCCAGGTTATAAAGAATAAAAACATTAGTTAGCATTGCTAGGCAAATGACAAATACACTATATTACCAAAGGTATCGGCTCATCCATATGATCACACTCAGGTATCCTAATCACTTGGCATGACCACTGGTGTATAAAATCATTACTCAGACATGCAGACAGTTTCTGCAAACATTTGTGAAAGAATGGGTCGCTCTCAGTACTCAGTGAATTTCAGCATGGAACTGTAATAGGACGCCACCTGTGCAACAAATCCAGAGGTGAAATGTCCTAAATCTTCCAGTCAGCTGTCAGCTCTATCAGAACAGCATGGAAGAGTTTGGGAACAACAGTAACTCAGCCACTAAGTGGTAACCACTAAACTGATGGAGAGGGGTCAGCGGATGCTGAAGAACAAAGAGGTCACCGACTTTCTGCAGTCAATGGCTGCAGAGCTCCAAACGTCATGTGACCTCCACGTTAGTCCAAGTGCAGCACTAAAAGAGCTTCATGGAATGGGTTTCTATGGCCGAGCAGCTGGATCCAAGCCATTCATCACCAAGTGAATGCAAAGCATCGATGCAGCGGTGGAAAGAACACCGCCACAGGACTCTAGAGCAGTGGACACGCCTTTGCTGGAGTGATGAATTACACTGTTACATCTGGCAATCTAATGGACGAGTCTGGATGGAGGTTGCCAGGACAACGGTACAGTTGGGACTACATTGTGGCGAGTGTGAAATTTGGTTTAGAAGGAATGATGGTCGTCGTGTTGTTGCTTTTTAAAGAAGGCTCCGGGACGTGCTGTAGATTGCTTTATTCAACAACCGGAAAAGAATGATACAGTCCTGAACTTTCGCTACTGCACCACCTAGTGGGCCCGCCTCTCATGACGTCCCCTTATGTAGGGTTTAACCCCCAACATGTATCATACCACAGTGGTGTGGGCTTGTTTTTCAGGACTTGGTCCCTTTGTTCCAGTGAAAGGAACTCTGCATGCTTCAGGATACCAAAACATTTTGGACAATTCCATGCTCCCAACTTTGAAGGAACAGTTTGGAGCGGCCCCTTTCTCTTCCAACGTGACTTTGCACCAGAACACATGGCCTGCACAGTCCTGACCTGAACCCCATAGAAAAACCTTTGGGATGAATTAGAGTGGAGCCCACTTCATTTTGAACTCTATGGGTTAGGAATGGGATGGGACTTCAGTTCAGATGTGAGTCACTGCAGGTGAGAAAATACTTTTGGTACTATAGTGTATATATTACTATGACACCAGGAGATAGAGGGCTTGTACAGGCTCTTTGTAAATGCATTAATGTCAGGATATCTGGAGGTTTGAACCTGTCTAAACCTGATCAACAGCTCCTGGACTATGGCCAGGGGCCTCATTTATAAAACTTTGCGTAGGGTTTGCGTCAGAAGTGGCGTACGGATGAAACATAGGACGTGCGTACGCACAGAAATATTCGGATTTATAAAACCGTGCGCACGCACATCCTACGCATCTTTCCCTTAATAAATCACAACCAATTCTAAATGCAGCGCAGCTTTTGCGGCTTCATGACACGCCCATAGTTGCCCATAAATAGTCCGTGAAACGCCCACAAATGAATATTCATTGATTGCGAAACCATGGCAAACACCGAGAGGAAATGAAAAAAATGTAACTTCACTCAATGTGAAGTAGAAGTTATCATTGGCGAGGTGGAAAAGAGGAGAAAAGTGTTGTTTGGAGGGCACAGTGTGGGCATTACTAATGCCAAAAAGGTACGTGAGTGGCAAACGGTGGCAGCCGCCGTAAATGCTGTAGCCTCACAACCTCGGACCGTGGCCGAAATAAAAAAGAAATGGTCGGACATCAAAGTCGAGGCAAAAAAACGTCTGGTGCTGCATCGCCAGAGTGTGTCTGCCACGGGTGGGTGTGTGTGGGGGGGACACACCGGAGCTGACCCCTCTTGATGAAAGACTGGCGGCAATAATTGGGGAATCCCTTTTAAGTGGAGTGGTGACTGAGGTGCAGGGGGACACGACGCGCCAGATGCACCGGGTGACACACCCCCAAAAGCTCCAACAGGACGGCTCGAGGAAGTCGGAACCGGCTCATAAGCCACTCGTCCTCGTTTGCCAGCAAGTCTTCTTGCTGTCTAAAGATGCGTTCACTCCGAATTCTTCCATTTGCCACATCTTCTAAGAGCGCAAGATCAGCCATTGTGCGTCATTACGCATTGTGATGGGGCATTTTATTTCCATCCATTTAATTACATCTGACAAGCTACAGATGTCGGTAATAATCGACGTGGAAATGGGAAATTGATCAGCGCAAATGTAATTTCTTGTTGCTGTCTGAATGGTTGAGACATACGCCATACATTGTTTCATCAAAAATAAAACAAACTAAAGGCATATGCATGAATACCATAATTCTGTAGCTTATGAAGAAATGTTTTAATATGAAAACAACTTTCCCCAGTGGACAATTAATATGTCCGTCCGTCCGTCCGTCTGTCTAATTGCACCTATATCAGCTCCGCCAGACGGACACATTAACGAGAATATCAGTTTTGTACATTATTTCGTTCTGTTAACTATATTATTTATGAGGATGAATTGCACAACATGCCAATATTGCAGAACATATTTCACTTTTCTTTTTGCAAATAAGTGTTCATTTGAATTTCTGTTGTAATTTTCGTTTGATTTTTTTGTTTGTTTCACTGCTGATCGATCAAACGGGTGTTGGTGTAGGCTGTTATTGTAAGACTTGCTTTGTGAAGTCTTCATGTTATTTCTGAGAGGCAGTATTGTCATTTTCACTTTCACGTGTTTCTTCCATCTGCCGACGGCGTCGCCGTTTCTCATTTCACCTGTTTTTGTGCGTACGCCTGGGTCAGAGCTTGCGTGAAGGACCGCACATTTTCCCGTCAAGTTTGCTTTTTATAAATCTCAATTATTGCGTAGAAAGTGGCGTACGCCTTCTTTTGTGCGTATGCAACGTTTAGAAATGAGGCCCCAGGTCTCCAGAAATACTTACATGCAGATCAGACTCACCTTTTCTGCAGGTTCTCACAGAAACCTCCAAAGCGTTGCTTCTCTGTCTGGAAAAAACTCTGCAGGAAAAAAAGTAACAAAACTTCTTAAAGATTTGTGTGAGCTGTCATCTCTTTGACAATCTGAATGTTTCATAATTAATGTTTATGTGAATGTTGTGTTCTTTTGTAATAAGTCATATTAAGAGACAAAGCACTGAGGATTTAGAAAAAAATAAAATCAAAATTTTATTAATTCTAATTTAGATCATTGTAGTCATCTCTTGACTTGTTTCCTTAAAACTCTTAAAATAGAATTCTGACCAGTATCCTATCTGTTAAAGCTTTTCTTTCTCTTCTTTCTTTTCGGAATCATTATCGTTGATAGTGTGATATTGTTGATTAAGTTGATAAAGCCCTTTGCAATGTCTATCTGCGAAATGTGGCAAACAATTGTAGCGTCTAAAAAACACATTTTTGTTCTGTGAAATGTACAAATGTCTTTCTGTGTCTTCAGGCTGAGCTGTAGGTCAATAGGTGTGTTGCAGGTGTGTACCAGGATCTGAGAGTTTATGGAGTTCAGTGTGGTTGTGTTTTCTTCCAGATGCTTCAGTTCATCAGAAATGGTGCTCTCAAATTGCTGCAGAAAAAGCATCCTGCACAGACACACACACACAAACACACATTATAAGCTTTTAACGCAGAGCTTCTCTAATGCTCATGCTTGGCTGTTCTCATATTGTTTTAGACATTTTTATTTATAATGTATGACTTTGGTGACAAACACTAGTGTGTGTGAGGGAAACCAGCCCTGATGGACAAGTGACGGGTTGCCGGTGAAAAGGTAACTGAAACTGTGCAGCCCCTGGACTGACTGAGGTAATTGGTGGGTGGGCAGTAATATTGCTTGGCAAGAGTTTGGCCATTGATATGTATCAAAATGCACATGTAAGATACATCCAAATAAATCCCCATCCTGTAACAGAGGAAATATTTCACAATTTCTTTGAAAATAGTTTGACGTTGAATGACTCTAAGTACTAATACACCTTTCACAGGAACAAAATTGTGTGAAGTCCATTTTATTTCATCATGAGAACATTAAGTACCACTACTGTAGCTTAAATACAAGTTGTTTACCCTAGAAAATTCAAAGTGCTTTTCTCTTGACAAATTAATTAAAAAATGTTTAACATTGTCCTTTTTCCACAACAAAATCTTTTTTTTACTGTGAAAACAAAACAAAAACAAAGCTTAAATGTGCCTCAATCAATAAGTTCTTTAAGCATGCCATGTGTATCCAACACTGATTAAATGTACTTTATGAGGTAGAAAATGGCTGCTGGAATAGACTTAAACAATCAACAATTTCCAACAAGGACAAAATGCATATTTCAGTCTAACCTGAGTTGTATCTGTGCCACTGACATGTGAAACAATAACCATGAGAATCAGATTGAATCTACAACAAGACGGTTCTTGCTAAATCTTGTTCTGTACTTGGTTTGGTGTGCAGCTGTTGAAAGAGGGTTGGTGTGGTGCGCTGAAACAGCCAGGGATGTAACTTGAACGTATGATGCTCAACTAAATGTTTGCTTATAAAAAATAATAAAAAAAACGTTTTTGGCAGCATTTCAGTCAGACAACTCTTGCAGTAAGAAATATTTATTTCACATACCAAACATGATAATGGCGACTACACTCAATTTTCACATTCTTTAAGTTGGCATTCACATCTTTTCGTTTGGCATAAGGATCCGTTCAATTCCATGAGATAATTTTACATAAAACTTTCGGGTAAAAAAAAAAAACCCTGAACGGAGCCCACAGGTGGAAGCCGGGGATGAGGGAAGGGCGAAGAATGAGCGCTGAAGGTAAGAAAGAATGAACAACTGCGCACCTGGGCTTAAATATGACGCTCAGCAGGTGAGTTAATTGACTGAACCGCCCTACAGGAGTAACCTGTAAAACAATGCCGAGTGCCTGCCTGAAATTACGACAAGTATTTAAAACTATTTAAAATCGATACCATTATTGCCAAATAAAATATCACAATATTTCACAGAATAAATTTGTGGCACCTGAGCTGATGGACAGATGATTGGAGCTGGGCATTACCTGGGCTTTAACATGTGAGTGGATGTGGGCATTACCTGGGCATATACATGTGAGTGGATGTGGGCATTACCTGGGCTTAGACAGGTGAGTGGATGTGGGCATTACCTGGGCTTATACATGTGAGTGGATGTGGGCATTACCTGGGCATATACATGTGAGTGGATGTGGGCATTACCTGGGCTTATACATGTGAGTGGATGTGGGCATTACCTGGGCATATACATGTGAGTGGATGTGGGCATTACCTGGGCTTAGACAGGTGAGTGGATGTGGGCATTACCTGGGCTTGTACATGTGAGTGGATGTGGGCATTACCTGGGCTTAGACAGGTGAGTGGATGTGGGCATTACCTGGGCTTATACATGTGAGTGGATGTGGGCATTACCTGGGCTTATACATGTGAGTGGATGTGGGCATTACCTGGGCATATACATGTGAGTGGATGTGGGCATTACCTGGGCTTAGACAGGTGAGTGGATGTGGGCATTACCTGGGCTTATACATGTGAGTGGATGTGGGCATTACCTGGGCATATACATGTGAGTGGATGTGGGCATTACCTGGGCTTAGACAGGTGAGTGGATGTGGGCATTACCTGGGCATATACATGTGAGTGGATGTGGGCATTACCTGGGCTTATACATGTGAGTGGATGTGGGCATTACCTGGGCTTAGATAGGTGAGTGGATGTGGGCATTACCTGGGCTTATACATGTGAGTGGATGTGGGCATTACCTGGGCATATACATGTGAGTGGATGTGGGCATTACCTGGGCTTATACATGTGAGTGGATGTGGGCATTACCTGGGCTTAGACAGGTGAGTGGATGTGGGCATTACCTGGGCTTATACATGTGAGTGGATGTGGGCATTACCTGGGCTTATACATGTGAGTGGATGTGGGCATTACCTGGGCTTGGACAGGTGAGTGGATGTGGGCATTACCTAGGCTTAGACAGGTGAGTGGATGTGGGCATTACCTAGGCTTAGACATGTGAGTGGATGTGGGCATTACCTGGGCTTATACATGTGAGTGGATGTGGGCATTACCTGGGCTTAGACAGGTGAGTGGATGTGGGCATTACCTGGGCTTAGACATGTGAGTGGATGTGGGCATTACCTGGGCTTTAACATGTGAGTGGATGTGGGCATTACCTGGGCTTAGACAGGTGAGTGGATGTGGGCATTACCTGGGATTATACATGTGAGTGGATGTGGGCATTACCTAGGCTTAGACATGTGATTGGAGCTGGGCATTACCTGGGCTTAGACAGGTGAGTGGATGTGGGCATTACCTGGGCTTAGACAGCTGAGTGGATGTGGGCATTACCTGGGCTTAGACATGTGAGTGGATGTGGGCATTACCTGGGCTTTAACATGTGAGTGGATGTGGGCATTACCTGGGCTTAGACAGGTGAGTGGATGTGGGCATTACCTGGGCTTATACATGTGAGTGGATGTGGGCATTACCTAGGCTTATACATGTGAGTGGATGTGGGCATTACCTGGGCTTAGACATGTGATTGGAGCTGGGCATTACCTGGGCTTAGACAGGTGAGTGGATGTGGGCATTACCTGGGCTTAGACAGCTGAGTGGATGTGGGCATTACCTGGGCTTAGACAGGTGAGTGGATGTGGGCATTACCTGGGCTTAGACATGTGATTGGAGCTGGGCATTACCTGGGCTTAGACATGTGAGTGGATGTGGGCATTACCTGGGCTTAGACAGCTGAGTGGATGTGGGCATTACCTAGGCTTATACATGTGAGTGGATGTGGGCATTACCTGGGCTTAGACATGTGATTGGAGCTGGGCATTACCTGGGCTTAGACATGTGAGTGGATGTGGGCATTACCTGGGCTTAGACAGCTGAGTGGATGTGGGCATTACCTGTGCTGATGGACACTTGTAAGAAGCGAGGACACGTGATGCTGACATTCCTCCAGGGACAGAAGAACCTCTGCTTCAACCTTCTGCCAGCAGCTCTGAAATGCATGTATAGCATTTCATAGTTGATAAGACCAATAATCAATCGTCTCTCACCATGTGTGCCTGCAGACCGTGAAGCTGTGCTCCAGCTGATCCCTGAAGTCTTTGAATGCAGCCTTGATCCCAGATGATACATGCGACTCTAGCTCTGCTCCCTCTTTATTCACAGACTGCATGTGGTTTTCTACCGACCATACTCCCTTAGTGAAGGAGCAGTCAGTTCCCTCTCCATCTGCATATGAGCGTTCAACTGCAGCATGTTGGTAAATCAGATAAAAAAGTCAAATAAGGATGACCATCATGCATTAGTTTAAATCTGTAACAAGTTTGCACCTTGTAATAGGAAAACAATACAAAGAACCTGTGTGCTGTGACTTGTCCCCATCCTGAGGAGACTCCATCTGCTTCTTATGTGCAGGTTTGCCCTCCGTCTGGTCACTAAGGTATCCTGAATGCAGGCATGTCAAAGTTAAACAACCCCTGGATTTCTTTTTTCAAAGAACGTATTTATATTCATTAGTTGTTGCATTTTAGAATAATTCTAATGTATTTAAAGAGTTTGTGTAAATGACTGCACTACTGTTAATCAATACGTCCCTTTTTAATGTGAAGCGAAAAGGTCTTCATGCTACAGTCAACTAGCTGCTAGAACATCTGTCCTCAGCACAGTTCTGTGCATAGAGTTAGCAGGCGCTCAACAAAAACATGCAGTTTCCTAAAGAAGAATTAGGAGGAAGGAAAAACCTGAATCTGGAGCTTCTCTTTTTCTGAGCCCCTCCTGGAAAAAAAAAGAAAAAAAAAGGTATTTAAAAAAAGATTCAACTTAAATACAATCTGAAAGCCAAGAAAAGCAGTTAGTGTTGATATTTGAAGGTATAAAACCAATTAACATGTTTGCGCTGGTTTGACACAGAGCGGCTCTTTGTGGAAATTTTATTTTATTATTAATAAATTACAAATCTTAAAATCTTGAAACAACAAACCAACAAGATTTAGCCTTTTAAAACTGCTGTTTTTAGAATCATAACAGCTGTTATTAAAGCTAAGAAAATATGAACAAAAAGTAAAAGTTACAGTCACCAGCTCAAAATAAAGTTTTAGTGAGCAAGATGAGCTTAAAATGGGGACAGAAATGGCAAAAACAAAGGTCCCATGAGGCCATTCCACTAAACAAACCAGCTGCCTACCAGGCTGCTTGTGTGTGGGGCCAAGCAATCCAATGTCAGCCAGAACCAGAGAATCCTGCTGACTGGGGATGGCATACGTCAGGTAAAGCATGGCAGTTTTTCTGTGCAGCCAAGAGTTACCAACACCTGAGCAAGTGTGGCTGCAAAGCAGGCTGTAGGGGTCGGTGCAAATGCTAAAGCAAATGCTAAAAGCTAGGTCTTACCTGCACAGCTGTGTTCAGTTGCAAGTGTGAAGTCTACATCTGTCTTTTTTTTCTTAATTTTTGTATTTTTTTTCTATTTTACATTTTTTTATGTATTTTATGCCAAAATAATCACAGTGACATGCCCATGTTCAGTTTCTTGAATCCAGGTTTACATGATCTCTTTCCTATGGTCACCGTTTGTTTGGCCAAACTATTTTATCCTTTAGCTTGCATCAAAACGATGCATAAATGCAAACAATCGCTCAACTAACATGTCTTTATTTTCCTGATTTCTAACAAATTAATTACTGTCTTGAATATGACTCGTGATAGTTTGGTTCGAAAAACTTGGTAATAAACTTCCCTGACTGTTGATTTAAAAAATCCTGTTGTTGAGGTTTTAAGGGTTTTACCTTTTGTTGTGGCCATTTTGAAACCATCTTGGATATTTCCCAAGCAACACTTTCTGCAACTAAAATTACTTGTATGCAGCAACGTATCACCCAAATCCATGGGGTCGAGATAAAACTTCTTTGTCAATTATACAACCTCACCATTCACTTTCAACCACAGATGTCGGCCATCTTGAAAAATGGTTGCCAGCTTGGATTTTTATGTGGCCAATGTCTATTTTGGAAAGACCTGGAGACAATCTGTGGCAAATTTCGTGCTTGTTTCACCATCTGCAGGATTTTTAGAGTCATCTGCTGTTCTACTAAAGCTTAAAATGACAAAAAACGTAACAGTTATAAATGAAATGCTTATGCAATTAACGTAAATCTGCTAATTCATTATGCAACACAAAGCTGATTCACATTGATAGATGGTAAATGTAAATGGTTGAAGATTTACTATCTGCCAGAGTGTGTGTTACACTACTGAACTGAATAGACCTTTTTCACACTTCCGCATTTTTCGACCGGAAATACGTCAATGACGTGTAAAACAACTTCCTGTTAGCATACCGGCAGATATGCACAATGGCAGAGTCGAAGAGTTGCAGTTTCTGTTGTGTTCCAGGCTGTTCGTCTTCCCACCAAAAACAGCCCTACCTTTCATTTCATTATTTTCCTGTGGATCCAAACCTGAAACCCACATGGATACAGGCGATCCGAAGAGATGAAGGGCATAGTTTTAATGTAAACACAGGTAGCACCGTCTGCTGCCGGCATTTCGCTCTGGATTGTGGTGCGGCTGCGTCGTTCGTCGCCTGAAGAGTGGTGTTGTCCCGAGCCTTTTCCATTGGAACAACTTTACTGCTCCTTTGAGAAGGGAGTCAGTATATGACAGAACCTCAAACGTCAGACTATGCAGCTGTGCTGTGAAGACGGCGACATGGTGGCTAAGCTAAGGCAGTAAAGATGGATCACAACTACGTGACACACCCACCTGCAGGTAAGGTTGTTCATAATGTGTTTGGTTAACGTTAGTCAACTATGTGTACCGTTATTGGATAAATGCATTTCTACCTGAACAAAGAAATGTTTATAATAAAAGCTGTTCACGCTCTCCCCTATTTTAATTACATGTATTTAATTAATTTGGGGTATTTTGTCATTAACAAAAATAAATGAAATGTATTTGTAATTAAATACTTAACATACTTTTCGAAACATGATTACTGTGTTGTATTGAAAGGTGGCAAAAATATATTAAGACTGATTTTTAATTTCTTTATCTTCACAGCTGCTCTGGATGAGGCTTTGGATTACATCCATGACTTAGAAGCCAAGTTCCTTTGCTGGAGCCAGGAGACGATGTCATGGCGGACAAAGAGTTCCTCATTCAAGACCTCCTTACTGACATTGGATCTAAGATCATCATTCCACCTTTTAAGCTTTCAGCTCAATTCAGCAAGGAGGAAACAGAACAAACCCAAGCCATTACCCGCCTCAGAATTATGGTGGAAAGAGTGATCGGTAGGATAAAGTCCTTTCACATCAGGGACTCTCCCGATGTCCACTGATCCACTGATGGGCAGTGTGAATCAGATCTGGCTTAACTGCAGTGTTTTGGGAAATTATCAAGGACTTTTTTGTTTTGAAGAGTGAATTAATGTTTGGTATGTAAATAATGTATAATGTGCAAAAAGTATGGAACAATTTAGTGTTTCCACATATTCCTAAAATCTAATTAAATATAATTGTTATATTCTTAATATTTTTCTGTTGAAATGTGACTTTGACTTAACAAAAAAATTAGATGAACAAATAAAACAATTCTGGTCAAAATTGTGCCTCATTTAATTTTTTGGTATGCGTAACATCAACTGATTAATCACAACTCAAATAACATCAAACATTTACAATAAAAAATAACATTACAGATCAACAGTAAGACAGAAGGCTGAACTGATTGTTAAAGACAAGATAAGTGTAATTTAAGGTATGCATTCATGCATTTGCCATAATATATATCCAAGTTCCCTTTCATTCCAATCTCAGAAACTCCATCCAAAATAGCCTTGAGAGGTTGGGGCTGCACCTGGCATAATCTGCTTCCAGATGCCATCAGATATGGATCTGGCTGTGGTCCTACACAAGAGAAACAACACATAAAAGTTAGATATGAGTGCATAACTACATTTAAATTTTATTCATTATATCTGCAATAACCATAATTTGGTTAGTCATAAGATTAGAAAAAACAACTTAACTTGCTCACAAAGCAACACAAAGTTAATCCCCTGTATATGCCTTGTACAGTGTGGAGCTCAGACTGTCCCTGCCAACTGTTTTGGGCTTTTGCACCACCAGCTCACTAACCGGTTCAGGATGGATTCCCTTATAAATAAAAGGCAAAAAGCAATTACAGTCTGTAGTCACAACTAGGGGTGTTTTTATAATAATTTACAGTTGTTATGGATACACATCCGTTCTTGAATCATAATGACAATTTTATCACAAACCCACCTGTGTTCTTGTTCTGTGCCATCTTTGCAAGCCACTCATGCAGGCCAGGGGGGGGACTGCCTGCAGACCCAGCTGTGAATAATGTGCGCTCTGGAACAGGATGGCAAAAGGATGTCATTGCAGAATCCTTTATCAGCCACACAACTGCAGGAGAAAGCTTTCAGGTTGGCACTTAATGCATCCAGTGATATCTAACCACAATAAATTAAATAGGTTACAGTTACTTATGTTGCTACATCAATGTAACATGAAACTATAACTATCAATAGGGTGACCAGATTTGAGTTTGTAAAAAAGAGGAGTGAAGTGAGTTTGTGAGATATTTCATCGAGAGTAATTGGTGTTCAGAGCTGCATACATGAAGCAAATATGATTACATTTCATCTATGTTCAATGTTATTTTATAATATAGGTATCAAAAAAGAGGACATATCCAGGAAAAGGAGGACGTCTGGTCACCCTACTTTCAGAAAAATAATACTAATAGTAAATGAAGAAAGTGCCGCAACCGCAGCAAAAAGAATGAAGATGCAAACGAGCAACTTGACATTTCTTCTTTACAGCTTCACCAAATTTTTGGGTTTTATGTTAATCTCATGCCTTTTCACTTAAACATACACACAACATATTCACTGCGATGTGTTATGCCTTATATTACAAATTAATAACACCAGGATTGACGTAAACACACAGAGTTACCGGTGATGCGGCTATGGCTAAGCTAGCTGAAGCTTACCTTGGTAATGGTGGATAAACTTTTCGTGGACGAATTTATATCCCTTGTCCAATTTGTTTCCTTTAGTTGACGAATGCATCTTCACACTCTTCACCACATTGGCGCTGGTGAACTTCGGAACACAACTCAGGCTCTTCGAAAACACGCGAGGCTCTGCCAATCCTCCGCCAGCGAAGCACAAACAGGAACTGGGTTTACACTCTGATGACGTGTTTCCGGTTTTTGCGAAAAAGTTCTATTGTGGGAAAGGGAATCGTAGCATCCCACCTGCAGATGTTTGCATATGTTTATGTTAAACGTGTCGAACACACGTGCTTGATTTAATATTTTTGATTTTGTTTCATTACATTACACCAGACTTAATGTAAAGTTTTTCTTTACTGTTTCGAGATTATTAGCAAATCAAAAATAAATTTTCTTTTGGGTGTTTAGTATTCCACAAATCATATATAACACCAAAACAAAACCGTGAGCAAAAAATTAGGGTTAAAACCAAATTGTGGGGAAAGTGAAATGTTGGAGCCCAAGTTAAAACTACGATAAAGGAAGCATAATAATAAGAGGTACCCTATGGACCCCACTTTGTATCTCGATTGCTATGCTTCTAATGCTAAAGACTAGAGGGGGCTGTTACAGAGCACTATGATAAATGCAGTTTACATGACAAGTCACTTTGCTTCATTTGGAACCCTGGTTAGAGGCAGTTTTGACTGCTTACTTTATTTACCCAAACATTTGGTGAAGTCACCATTGTTGTTCCATTGTTTTGATTACTATGTTACTTCTTGTATGCTGGGACCATAACAATAACATCATAAATTTGTAGAATGACATACTCTAATTGGTTTTTGCAAACAGACAAAAAAGAAAAGACGTACATTTTTTGAGGGAGAGATGCTTCTTTGGAAGTCTTGTGAGACGTGAAGATCTGCCATTTCACAATCCTGTGAAGCCGGCTGCAGCCCATCAGACAGGTGATGCTCAGACTGACTGTCATCAGCGACATCAGATGATAACTGGAAACCAGCTGAATCTGTACAGAAAACAAAATGATTAGAAACACAACATTTTTGCTGAGGTTTTAAGCAGACAGTCATCCACACAGATACCCCACAATTCATAGTCAATGGCTGACCCCTCAAGATCCACGTCCAGCCACCATGGTCCCTTTTCTTACATAACAACCCAAAGTTTCTAACCAACATCCAACATGTTTCATAACACAATTGTGAGAAACCAGACCTGAAATAAAGTTATCAAGCAAGCAGTGCTTTAAGCCCACCGTGTAAGGACTATCAGATGTGACTTTGGGGAAAAAGACAAATAACCTGCATGCTTTGAGTTTAAATGTCGCCCCTTGACCAACAATCAGATCTCTAAACTCCAGACAACAAAGTCAAAGACAAACAGTTTTGCTGTAGATCAAACTTCTAAGTGATACTTTAAAGTCCCATCAGGTGTCACGCACCTAGGTGTGTGACATTTGTTCTTTGCATTTGACCCTGGAGGAGTGGTGAGCAGCAGACACAGCCTTACCTAGGGGACCATTTGGTGGTTTAACCCCCCCCAATCCAACCCCTTTATGCTGAGTGTCAAGCAGGGAGGCATTGGGTCCCATTTTTAGAGGCTTTGAATTTGAACTCATGCTCTTCCATTTACAGGGTGGACACTCTACCACAAGGCCACTGAGTTGAGCTGAACTTTATGTGCAAGTCTTTTCATTCCAACACCCAGATTTATGAGCGTTTACTAAAATAACTAATAAACTCTGACTTAAGCCGGTGATGAATCTGAAGGACGATTTGAACCATGGGAACATAATCAACATTCATCAACTCCAACTGAAGTGGGATGGACAACCGCTCACACTTGTTATACAGATAACCTGCCCTGTAGGTAATCTGAAGGGCGGAGGATTCTTCAGGAGGAGGACAGCGGCCGTTTACACCTGCACTCGTTTCTCCCTGCTATTCAGGGTCCATGACAAAAACATGAACACCAGTACTTACCATGAAAGGTAGGGGTTGAGCTTCTAATCTGATCAAACAGGATCTCTGCTCTACTTTTGCCCATTATCTGGAAAGAAAAAATTTTCAGATTTTTTTTAACCAAAACTGTGTCTTCTGTTTAAGTGTGGCAGTTACCTTAGATGAAGGGGAGCCTTCACTGCTGCATGGAGATGACATGGGTAAAACTAGGAGACAGCTCACAGTTAGCATCCTTAAAGTCTGTTTGATGGACCGATTCATTCTGACTTTTAATGTGTGAGTTTAATCTTTTCTTCTCCCCATAAGCCTTGATGGGTTCAAGTCTGTGTTACAAAGCTGTAAAAACTAACTTTTTGGATGACCGGTCACATTTACCACAAGTTGATGAAGAGACAGTATTACAAATGCGAATATTGTAAGTGAAAGCTAAATAATAATAGTAAATTAGATAAAGAGTTAACTAAAGATAAAAAAGAGATTAAAAAAATGAGCCAGCATGAAGCAGACAAAAGCTTGAAAGGCTTGAAGCTAAATCAGTTAAATAGGAATTAAAACCACATTCATGACCTGTTTAATTTCTCAAACAATGGAAAATTGAGAAAAAAGAACTGGAAGTCCACAATAAAGGAATAAATTCCAAGTCTCAGACATTCCATAAAAAATGTTGTGACTGCGGTCACAAGAACATTGATCTGCTTCTCTATAGCCTCTCTACCTCGTTCAAACCTCCAGGTCGACTTTTTCCTTGGCTTCCTCTGTTCCATGTTGAGCGTGGAACACAGCGTGTCATCAGACAGACATTTTCTCCATCTGTTCCTGATTCATCCCATTTGAATAAAGAAATACTTAGAAATATACTTTTAAGCTTAAATTATGTTATTTATGTCCTCCATCGTGGGAAAGATTGCTACAGAAACGTGTGAAAAACCAGAAACACAGTTTTCACTGGAGTGGGTCTTTAGCGGAACGGTTGCTCTGGTGTGCCGTGGGATTTTTGTCAAGGAGAAAGCGTTCCTTGGCTCAAAAAAGGTTGAAAAACACTGCTTTAAAGGAACATGAAGCTCTTCATAGAGTTGAAAACGTCTAGCCCCCAGAGCCCTCGGCCTCAAATAATGTATCTGTACTTTATAACCATAAAACATATCAACACCAAAAGCTGCCTCCTAAACAAGCAGACCACTTTGATGGTAGAAAAAAAAAAAGAAAAGTAGGAAGAAACCAGAACTCATTTATTTATTTAGATCAATTCAACATTCCTGTGAAGAACCTTGAAACAACTTTTGTTTTGGTTGGACTTTATAAATAAACTGACATGAGTTTAAATCTTGTGCTAGTGAACATGTCTGCATATTCTGCGTGATGAAGGACAGAACTTACTCTTGAGCTGACTCTTTCTAGGCGGCCTCTTGCGGTTGTACGATCGAGCTCTGGGTTTGTCTGTGGAGGGGAAAGCCTCGGCTGCCTCCCATTCTACTGTCCTGGGCAAACTTGGTACTTTCTGAAAAAAGAAGAGCATCTGAGCAGCTTTCAAACCTGTGTGCAGGCATTAGTTATGGTTACTTTGTCTGAACTTACAAAAAAACAGCATTTTCAGCTCCCAGGTGACAAAGATTTTGTTCTTGAGTTCATGTATAGCCAACAATAAAGAAAGATTTTGTGCGAGATGGATTGGGTTAATGTACCTTTTGGTGTTTGAAGTTTCCTTTTAACAACAGGAACAAACAAATGCAAATAAAAGGAAAACCTAATTTTTTTAACAGAATTCAAAACCCAAAATTGCAAAAATCAAGTATGTTTTCAACCCGTTTTATCATCCATTGCTTGAAAAGAAAACTGATGTCTTATTTTTCTTGATGATATAAAGGAAGAAATTGTAATATTCACTTGCACACGTATCATATGAGTTTCTTTAAATTGTACCAATATGCTAACCGTAAGCTTACTCTGGTTCAGGTTGTCACCATGATTGCAAGCAAAAACTTCCAATTTAGACAAAGTAAACAAACAGCATGTTGTTTTTTTGATATCTCCATTTTTTCTGACACAAACATGATATAGATAAAAAATAAATGGATTCATCCTGAAGTGTAAAATATTCCAAATCAAAATCAATTTATTTAATTATGTTTTTATGTAAAAAAGATTATTATTTAAAATACAGACTGTTGGAAGACATGTTCAGAGAAATACTCCTCTTTCAGTCAGACAACTCATGCAGTAAAGAAAGATTTATTCCATATTTCTTTTAGTTTGGCGTAAGGCTCCGTTCAGATACATAAAACAAAGATCTCCATAGAAAATTTTGGGTATTAAACTACCCCTAACGGCACGCACAGGTGGAAGCCGGGGAGGAGGGTGGGGTGACAAATGCAGAGCCCACGGAAATGGAAGAAGAGGATTGGACCGCACCTGGACTTAAGTAGGACGCTGAACAGGTGAGTAAATGAGGATGAACCGCCTGCAGGGAGGAGTAAACGGGTAAATGCAATGCTCGAGCTGCCTGCCCAAAATACTCCCAAGGTCGTTAATTTTTAGAAAGACTGATGATGGATACCAGTCACTGAACAACAGAGATTTTTACACCAGTTCTTATTGCTGCATCGTGATCGTCTTCAATCTCTGAAATCTGGACACTGTCCAAAAACTGGATTCAAAAACACAAAAAAAGCAAAAGCAAAGATGTGGCAAAAATCCAAATTCATCCTAAAACCCAACACCTCAAATCAAGACATCTTTCAACTTTTAGTTCCTTAAAACTTTTAGCATTTTACTACTAAACAAATTTGGGGTAAGACAACTTTCACAAGCTTACAGAACCATATTGTATAAATTAAAATCTGTAAAGCAAAAAGAGAAAAGAAATCTACAACCAGATAACAGTTCACTTCAGTGAAGAGGATAATAACTGGAAATTGCTGAGTCATTTCAGCCAGTCCTTCATCAAAAATTGGTTTAGAGCTTTGGATTGTTCTTTTAGGTGGTTATGGTGGTTTACTAACCAGACAAGATTTTAGCCACCGCAGCAGCAACAGAACAAGGAGACACACTGGCACATGAATTCATATTAGGATCACTTGATTGACTTTTTTCTTCCATGTGCATGAACCGTTATCCTGTGTCTAAGGTTGTTTCTGAAGCAAGCTCTATTTTTACCTTTTCTGTTTGTGTCGTGATCCCTCCACTCTTTCTTCCAGTTATGTGAATGAAACCCTAACCCCTCCACACCTCTGCTAAGCACAATGACATCCCACAGTCACCAAAGGCAGATTGTTTCAGACTGTTGCACGCCCAACAAATGGATCTGCAGAGATCTTTTTTTGCTGCAGGAAGTATGTGAGTCACTTTCATGAGACCTGCAGGACTGGAAATCCTCCCCAGCATCTATGAATCCTTTTATTTTGAAAGTGTTGTAATGCACCACCTATTTGACCAGAAAATTCACAAATACCTGGAAAACTTTCCCAACAGCCTCCTCCAAGTCCCTGTGATGCTTGTAGCTGAAGCTCAGTTCCACCGTATGACTTCTGCAGTTGTGAAGTATGATGGGACTATTCAGCTCGACTGTGAGGACCGTCTCTGCCCAGGTCCACCAAGGGAACGTAAGAAGAAAGTCATTATGAGAAGATGTTGGAAGTCAGGCCTCTTCAGTAACAGGGTTTTGTGTGTCAGTACATAAATGGGAGACAACTGATTCGTGGTGGAGATGGAGCTGACCAGAAACACAGAAGGTTCACAGATGCACCATGTTTAAATGTTCTGTGAACAGAGGCTTTAGTCAATGAAGATGAGTTCACAGATGAGCCAAGACGTTCAGAGAAACCTCACAGAGATATGTGCTACTTAGAATCATTTGGAGTAGTGGAGTACATTCTGGGTTTTTTCCTACAGATTGAGGACCTGATGGAAGGATTCCTGCAGCTACAATGGGATTCCATTCCAGCCAGGGAATCTCATATCCCTCGTGGGAGCTGGGGGGTATGCAGACTATACCTCCTCCCCCGTCCACAGTGTGACATCCTGAGATATGTGTTAATGATAAATATTTACCCACTGACCGATGCTAAAAAATGGGATTTCTATAGGTTTGAATAATTGCAATCATTTTTATAATTAAAACTGTGTTTTTGGTGGTGTTCATGATGAGGTTATTAGCCTGACACCACCTAGACAGCATCAAGACTTCATCTCTGTAGGCCGTCTGATCGTCCCCAGAGATCAGCCCCACCACAGTAGTGTCGTCTACAAACTTCACTATGGTGCTGCTGGTGTGGGCTGGTCTGCAGTCTGCTGTGTAGAGTGTGTACAGCAGAGGACTCAGCACACATCCCTGTCAGGAGCCTGTGCTCAACATCTGGGTGGAGGAGAAGTAGGGTCCTAGTTTAACTGTCTGTGGTGTGTTTGTGAGGAAGTCTTTGATCCAGGAACAGGTGAGTGGGTGGAGTCCTGGGTCAGACAGTCATCTTCTCCATGAGGAGTATGTGAGTGAGAGAGTGAAAGCGAGAGAGATTCCATCCTCTATGGCTCCGTTTCTGTTCTAGTCTGTTGATCATCCATCTTGGTGTTTTTTAGGAAGAATACTGAACAGCTATGCATTTAAAAATTTTCTTGGCCCAATTTAAACCTGCTATGTGTATGGAAAGAATAGTGCTATGAGATATGAATACATTCAGTAGTTGGCAAATAAATTGGGGTCATAATTGAGTAAATCTGATGCTAAAAAGGTCAGTCCCTCACAGTCACAAACTTCACAACATCACTTGTTTAGAAGGAAAGTAGACACAGTGTCTTTACAGGCAAAGAGGTGACCAATTCTGAGCAGTGTAAGTTATAACTACCACACTTTGTAGTTATGACATACACATTTAAGGCTTTGTCATGGCAACCAGAAACTAGAGACCGTACATCCCACTTTCACATGGAAACCAAGCATTGATAGAAATCCTACCTGCTGTGGAACATCAGCCTGAAATGCCTGACTGCAATGAAATGGCTAGTCATCCCACATCAGCCCCCCACCTCAACAGTTTCTCACATCTTCATTCATTTCTCAACAATACATTTTAGGAACACGTTGAACTGAATCACTTCCCCCATAAGGAAACAAGAACATTTCTGAGAACTGACTCCTTACCTTCCTGTTGGACTTTGATGCTGTAATGATTCACCTCCTCCCGGGGCAGGTGGACCGTCCCCCACAGAAATCCCTGGAATAGACAAAAATGAATGTACCCATATAAGACACATGAAAAGGTTCACTTTGCCTTGGATGATCAGCTGAGTGTAAACCAAGACCCAGGACAAAGATCTCTACCAGATTAGCCTTCGAAAATTCCCAATCACCAATCTTCAAAAAACTGGTGAAACTAGAGGTTTGCAGATTATGTTTCCTCCTATAACCTTATTTATTACCAGTTTTTGGCCCAAACCCTTGCTGTCAACTGGACTTCCTGGAGGTTGGACGCTCCTTGGGCGGCCCTGGTTTGTGCTCAGGACTCCAAGGTTTTGGGCTGCTTGTCTGGGGTTGGGGTCTCTCCTGCCCCGTGCTTGGCCCCCTGGCGCAGCAGGAGGGCCATCTTTTTAGCTGGACTGGACCTTGCATTCTCCATGCTCCATGTGGCGGTTCTGCCAGCCCTGGTCTGGGTGGCAGAGGAGGGCGGGTTTCCTGAAGATGACCAGGCGCTCCACCTCTTTTTACAATTCAGAGTTAAGTCAATTAAAGCAGATGACAAGGAAGCATTAGATGCTTGCTTGACAAGAAGGCCCTTCAGGAGAGCCAGAAAATTCTGGAAAGATTATATTTATCCCGGTCTGGGAACATCCATGTTCTCTTGAGGGTTGAGGAGGTGGGAAAGGGAGATATTGGCATCCTTACTGAATGAGAAGAAGATCTAGACAAATATCCTGCTTATCATTTCAATCTTTTATGGTGGATTTTTTATGCATTTAGAAGTAGGAGTATGACGATAACCGCATCACCGCGGTGATGAGGTCATCACCAAGTTTTTTTTTTAAGTTCTGCATATGGTGCATGATTGGAACTATAATAAACACATTCATCTTTGCTGATAATTTACTTTTTCTGCTAGTCCTGTGTTCAGACTTCAAGGGTTTCTGGGGGAAATCTATTATTACTGTTCTCCTTCACTCCCTCTACGCTGCACGCAGCTCACTCTTCTCACATTTCTCTCTCACACACACACGCACGCACGGTTTCAGAAACACATCCTCATTGATCCTACAACTGAAGTTTCCGTCTCGCAAGGAAATACGACAAATTAACTGCGTTCTAATTATTAATTTCCATTCTATTCATTTCCATTACAAACTGCGTGCGTTCTTGAGTGCACGACACGGCCGCCCGCTCGAGGATTTTGTGTTGGGGGGGGGGGGGGGGGGTTATTACCGTTCTTCTTCACTCCGTAACACCAAACATGAACGCACACTGTTAGATGAATATCACTACAAGTTTTGTTTGGGAACTATTTTGTGCAGCGCAATATTACGTGTCTGTATAAACAAAGGCGGGGCCTCCTGCCCCACGTTCTTCATGGGTGTCAGTCTTCATGACTACCAGAAAGGTGACAAAGTGTCTGCAGTCTGTTTTTTACTGAGCAATAAACAATTTTCTGAGAAGATGTCTGTACCAGAGAGAACAGGTGAAACTCGCATGGAGCGATTGTATTCATTTGCGACGCGGCCGCCGGGAGATTTTGTGTTTGGCGGGGGTGCGGTTAACCGCGACACTGCTGGTGCATCACCGCGGTTATCAAAAATCCCACAACGTCATAGCTCTATTTAGAAGTGAACTATGCTGAATACAGATTATGCCGTCTGTAATCAGGAGAGAATCTTTTAGGACCACTGGAGGTGACTATCCTTTGTAGATTCACCAACATGATGGAGATTGACAAACCGGGATCTATCTACAACATGGCTGTGAGCCTGTTAAGTGGAAAAGTACAACAAGAAACAATCCAGCGGTTGAGTTCAGACCTGGGGATCATCAATGAAGAAGCTGAGACATCCTGAACCCATGTTGAAATCAATCCAGAAACTGTCCAGTTTTTCATCTTTTGGACAGAAAAGCTGTGGAAGAAAACAGGATACAATCGTGGTCACAGTCAAAAGATAATGTCTGAAAAAGAAAGAGTTAAGGTTTTACCTGAGTAGAGCCAAGAAAAGCTTGCTGGCAAGCAAAGGTATAAATCCTGACAGAACAGTCACAGGGAAAACAACCAAAGTTGGCAAATTCCCACCATTTAGAGGAAACACTTTTCAAACATGGACATATGTCCATCACGGTAGAAAAGGGTCATAAGGAACAACAGGGGGGTTAGGAGCTTCTACCTGCTCTGGTCTCCATGGCAACCATTGACGAAGTTCAGGAAGCGTCGGCAGTCCTGAACAGACAGACACCCAGGTCAGACACAGACAGGCACTCTGACAGCCAGACAGACTAGAGAGACACCTACCACCTCAAAGTCTGCATCTCTGATGTCACAGAAAGCTCTGCTGACCTCACAGCTGGAGAACCACTGAATAGATCTCTGTTCTCTGTCTCTGCGAGGAGTCAGACGGCACAAAGCCTCTGACAGGCTGACCTGTAGTTCATAGTCTGGCACCAAAGAAAACAAGAGAAAAGTTCTGTTCCATGTCTTCTGGGCGAGCCTGGCTGGCATTCCAGGAAAGAGCATGACAAATATTTGGGGGCTTGTCTTTGGTTTTGCTTGTTTTACAACACCCTGCAGTCAACAGCCTCCATCCATAGATTCCAACACATATTCAGAAAATGTCCGCGTTTATCTTTCTTAGCATTTGATTTTAATACTTTAACAAACAAGTTTTACTTGCAGACACCCTTTTTGTCGGGGCTTTAACCCTACAACACTGGGGCTGTTACTGGCAACAGCAACATAACACGCGCTCTTTGAACTACTGGAAATCTTCAATTGTTCACGCAAAGAATTTGATTCTGACGCAGAGCAAAGCAGCTTGCAACATTGCGTTAAATGCAAAGTCGCTTTCCTCTGGATCAAAACCAGCTGGTTTGTGTTAAATGCATAAACACTTTACTGTAAAGTGTTGCATATCAGCGCAAAGCTGCTTTTCTCAGCTTCAGAACCTGATTGGTTCATACATTGAGTATTTGGTTCAAGATTTTTGATGGCTTAAAGAACACCAACAGTGGAGCTAAAGCTGCAGCGTTAAAGGGATGAAGAGCAGAGATTAGATCTGGAGACAGAAGAATCAGGAACACACAAAGCCACTGGTGTTCATGAATGTCTAGCTGTTTCAATTGCGTTCCAATGATGTCCCCCTCCAACAAAGACCCTACTCATAAAAAACTCACCTCCGGCTGTCAGAACTGCTGCTGCAAGCTGGAACCTGTTAGGCATGTAAACAGATGACAGCAAGAAAAAGAAAAAACACCCGATAAGGTTTTATTTTTAGTCACTGAATGTCTCATTTAATCATAAGAAATCTTTTTGTGCAGCAGTGAAAGGGTTGACTGCGAGTTCCTCACAGGAGTTGGATCTGGTTTTGCTCATGCTGAATCAACCTCCTTTGTTCTCGGCTCATAGATTCCAGGATGTTGTTGAAGGTTCGGATGGCCTGCAATAAGAGGAAAGCCCACTTCTATCAGCAGAATTAGGCAGAACCTGGAACTAATGAATGTTGACAACCAGAGAGCAGCAATCGGAAAACAAATGTTGGGTTATTATTTGTTGTGTTACCTCCAGTCTCAACGGGAAGTGAACTTCTGGCTCCAGAGCCAGATGAGCCAGCTGAAGAAGAATCACAGACAGCTGACTCACTGTAAAACAGCCAAGGGTGAGACACTGCATAAATGAAGATAAGGCAGGACCAAAAAACAGCTTAGACACCAACCTGGAAGAGATGCCTGACCCAGGAGCTGGAACAGAAAGCAAACACTCAGAAGCATCAGCAGTATTTTGTGATTCATTCTTCAGCTTTTGACCTTTGACTGAAATCCAAGTAACCAAAAAAACACAAAGACAAATGACAGCAGAACATTCCCAACAGTCAGGTGGAGGAAGCTGGAGCTGTATCAGGAGGCTACAGGGATGAGAGCAGCAGCAATGGAGGACATGAGAACTACAAATGCTGACACTTCACAGCTGGATCGAAGGCTGAGACCATTTCTTTTTGCACTCAAGATAAAATGTTCGATTTCTAGAAATTAAGGTCATCATTTATAAAAACATTCAAAGCATTGGGACACAATGAAAAGTGATAATGCAAATAACACTGAGGTTGAGGACTCATCAAACAGGTCAGACTGGAATTCAGGGAAAATTCTTCAGCATTTCCTTCATCGTCTACATCGTTCTGCCTCCGGGTGAAATCACCACAGCGTTTCTAAATCATGTTAGCGATGTGCTGACTGACATCGTCATGCTAGGCGCTCGCACACACCACCTACATGTGTGGACACACAAACACACATATATACACAAATGAGCATCCACAAACACACATGAGTGAAATCTACAGATTTCTTCTTTAGTAGTATTCTTCCAGTGATCACATCTAACCATGTTGCTTAACTAAATGGAATGAAGTCTGACCTGTAAACTCCTCCCTCTGGTTTCTACTCCAGAGCTCAGGAAAACATTTCCTCTTAGTCCGTCACTGTTCCAACAAACGACTGCAAGCACTGAGCAGAGATTTCGCCCGCACAAATGGCTCAGTTTCAGCTCGACGAAAGCAAGTTCACCTGCTCCATCTGTCTAGATTTGCTAAAGGAGCCAGTGACCATCCCATGTGGACACAGTTACTGCATGAGCTGCATCGAAAGCCACTGGAATGTAGAAGACTTTAAGACAATTTACAGTTGTCCCGAGTGCCGACATACCTTTCAACCAAGACCAGCCCTGAGGAAGAACACGGTGTTGGCAGGTCTAGTCGAAGACCTGAAGAGGACTGGAGGTCAAGAAGCTCCTCATTCTGATCGCTCAGCAGGACCAGGAGATGTGGCCTGTGATTTCTGCACCGGTAGGAAACTAAAAGCCATCAAGTCCTGTTTGCAGTGTCTGGTCTCTTACTGTGAGCTCCACCTGCAGCCTCACTATGAATCCCTAACCTTCCAGAAGCATAAGCTTGTGGAAGCCTCTCCAAACATTCAGGAGAACATCTGCTCTCTTCACAACAGCACAAAGGAGATCTTCTGTCGCAGCGATGAAGAACTCATCTGTTATCATTGCTCAGTGGAAAACCATCAAGGTCACAATACCACCTCAGCTGTAATGGAAAGGACCAGCAAGCAGGAAGAGCTCAGGCTTAACCGGAAACTCATCCAGGAGAGCATCCAGAACAGAGAAGCGGAGATAAAGCTGCTTAAAATTGAGGTGGAAGCTATCAACACCTCTGCTGACGGAGCAGATAGAGACAGTCAGAAGGCTTTCAATCACTTCCTTCAACTTTTGAAAATAAGAATCTCTGAAGTTCAGCAGACCATCAGATCCAGCCAACAAACTGAGGTGAGTCGAGCTGAAAAGGTTCAGAAAAAGCTCCAGCAGGAGATAACTGATTTGAGAAAGAAAGACCTAGAAATGGAGAAGCTTTTAAACACCGAGGACAATAACCAGTTTCTGCTGAATTTCCCTTTACTGTCCTCAATCAACACCTCCACAGACCTCCCCAACATCAAGAGCCGTCCCCTGACGTACTTTGAGAAGCTAACGGCTGCTGTGTTTGAGGTAACACAGAAGTTCCATGATGTCCTGAAGCAAGAGTGGACCAAAATCTCACAGTCTGAAGTGGATGTTTTACTAGCACATGAGAATGAGGATGCCTTAAATTCAATGCTAGCTTGTCATTTAGCACCCAATATATCTTTAGCAAATTCCTCTGTTTGCCTGACCCCAGATGAACCCAAAACCTTACCACCACCAGCTTACTCTTTACAGGGGTCTGAACCCAAAAGGGGATCCATCACTTCATGGCCCAGTCCAGCTCACTCATCAAATGATGACCTTAAGATATCACCAGCGACTCCAATTACCCAATCACAAAATGGGTTCTCTGGCTCTTGGGCTCAACTTTACCTGTTCGGACAGGAATCTGTGACCTCATGCTCAGATCTTCCTCGCATGTCACCGGAGTCTGCTGCTCCCCTTCCCTTGGCTTCAATTGACCTGTATACAAAGAAACCCATGGATTCAGAGTGTTCTACAGCTTCCTCTTACTCAAAGAAACATAGTACTTCCCCATCAGCTCAACCATCATCAAAATCTCCAGATGACCGTCTACCATTTGCAATCAACCCGCCACGCAAAGAGACTTTGCCTTTACACGCTACTCCAGTTTACCTATCACCACATGAGCCAAAAACAACAACAGACTTCCTACAATATTCCTGCCAAATCACACTGGATCCAAACACTATGAACAAATCTTTGACACTTTCTGGGGAGAACAGAAGAGTAACTCGTGAGAAGAAAAAGCAGAGGCTCTTTAACCATGCAGAGAGGTTTGCAGATCAGTTCCAGGTTCTAAGCCGAGAGAGTCTTACTGGCCGCTGTTACTGGGAGGTGGAGTGGAAGGGGATGGTTTCAGTGGCCGTTTCATATAACAACATCAACAGAAAAGGACAAGGAAGTGGGTTTGGAGAGAACGACAAGTCTTGGGCTTTATACTGTCACAATAACAAATTCATACACAACAGCATGTACACTGTCCTGACAAGCTCTCCATCATCCAGAGTGGGAGTGTACCTGGATTACAAGGCAGGAATTCTGTGTTTTTACAGTGTCGCTGAAACCAGAACACTACTCCATAGAGTTGAAACCAAATTTGCACATCCACTTCATGCTGGACTTTGTGTCAGTTCTGGAACTGTTGAGATACTTCAACTACGGTAGACTAGTTTCTAAAAAGAAAAACAAGCATTTCATGAAAAAATATCAAAAATAAACCCCTCACCCTAATTCACCAAATCAGGAATGAAGCTCGAGCTCAACAGGATCCTAACCACTGGAGTGGGACATCTGACTCCTGAAAGTCTTTTGAGCTTCATAGGTTGTACCGCTGAACCTCCATGAACTAGACTTGACTTTTCCTTCCCATCTACATTTGCTTGATTACGTCTTGTTGGAAAGACTGTTTCCTCTCAATGAGACACCAAAGCTACCCACTACAAATACTTGATGGAAACTGCAAAAATGTTCTGTCAAGACTCTTTCTACAGCTTCTGCCTCAAGTACAAAGTGAATCTCGTCTCTCAAATGAACAACAACCAGATCAAGTCCCCCCACTCCCCTCCACCAAAACTGGTTTAAATGGGCAATTCATCATTCGATCAACTACCATTGACTGATAGCTTTCTGTCATCATCATTGGCTTGGAAGCAGTTATACATATATACCAGATTGGCTTTATTGTATTGTATTTTAAAGTCATGTTCTCCTGTTGGTTAAATCTGATCGCTGAGACAAGCTTTGTGGAAAAACAGGTGGAGGAGTTACTAAAGTCCAAAGGAATTTCTCTGGACACTAACATTGTGGAGATCTGCAGACAGCTCCCCAGGAGAAGAGACAAACCAGCAATCCTCTTAAACTTTGTTAATCAGTAACACAAAGCAGCTTTTTTGAAGCAAGGAAGAAATCTGAAGGTAACCAACGTTTCCATGAATGAGAACTCACTAAAAAGGAATACCGACATCGCCAGAAGAGCACGTTATTTGAAAAAACTGGAGAAAACTTAAGGAACCTGGGTAAAAGACTGCAAAATGTATGCCAAACTTTGTGGCTCCCTGAGCAGTCCAAGGTTATTATCAAAAGCATGGACTTGGAAAAATATCTACCCTGGTCTAAACAAGAGATAAGTGAAGATGCTGGTCTTACGAGGTGAGAAGACGAGGAAACGAAAAACACTTTTTTTAACAGTCACCTGCAACCAAACGACTTACAGAGATCTGAATGGTGAGCAAACCGACCTTCAAATATTCAGTGATAATGCCAACAACGTTCAAGACATCGACCCTGATCAATTCTTTTCCACTGTTAATATAGACTGCAAATATTACAGCATTGATTAAAACTATTAACCCAGAAGGAAAGCTGTCAATCATTCATAGTATACCAACTTTGAAAACATCAAGGCCTATGTATAGAATATGGAACATTCCTTTAATATTATAACCATCTGAAACTTGGTTCAGACGCGACAAGGACGCTGACTTTGAATTGGAAAACTATGAACTTAACTATGTGAACAGAGTAAACAAAAAAGGTGGAGGAGTCGCAATATATGTGAAAAAAATACAAAGTTTACAGTAATTGATAAATTGTCTGTCGCAGTGGATGGAATACTGGAATGTCTTACAATTGAAATATGTAACAATTCAGGGAAAAATTTCATTATAAGCTGTGTTTATAGGTCGCCAGGGTCAAGCTTAGAAGTGTTCAGTGACTGGATGGAAAAGATGTTTACCTCTCTAAATTACAAAATATTATACATCTGTGGAAATTTTAATATGGATCTGATCAACCCCAGCAAACATAAAGCCACCGACGACTTTATCAGCAGAATGTATGGAATGAGTTTATATCCAACCATAACAAGACCCAGCAGAATCACTACTCAAAGTGCTACTCTTATTGATAATATTTTTACAAATAATATTGAATACACTCATATGAGTGGACTAATGATATGTGACATAACTGATCATTCACCAGTTTTTGTACTATTTGACATCAATGTAAAGACAAAGAAAATTATTAAAGAACTAGTCTATAAAAGGTTAGGAAATGAAAAAACTATAAATTCTCTAAATAATGACTAATACAGACAAAACTGGAACTCTGTGTACAGAGAGAAAGATTTCGATATTGCTTAGGAAATTTGTTGTTTTTTTAGAAATATTTAGCTCACTTTACAATAAGAACTGTCCAATTTATAAATTCAAGAACAAATTTGCCAAATGCCCTTGGTTAACCACTAGTCTACAAAATGCTTGTAAAAAGAAAAATAACCTCTATAAATACAGAGGACAAGAGAAAGTGAACAAAGATACAAGTCATATAAAAATAAACTAACTAAAATAACACGTTACAGTAAAAAAGTGTACTTCAATAATCTACTGAATGAAAATAAATACAACGTAAAGCGAGTTTGGGAATTATTAAATAACATCATTAAAAATGGGACAAAAAAGCGAACTTATCCAGATTACTTTACAGATGAGAAGGGTCAAAGCTATGACATCAATGTAGCAGCAAACGGTCTCAATAACTATTTTGTAAACGTGGGTCCAGAGTTGGCAGCAGAAATTCCAAAATGCAAAACCATCAAAGACAATAATCCACCATGGAAATGATCCCAAACTCAATATTTATCTCTGATGTGAACAAAAACGAGCTGATGTCAATGTAAATAAATTGAAGAGCAAAAACTCAAAAGATTGTGAGGATATGGGTATGAAGGTGGTGAAAAAGGTCATTTATAGTTTATCTAAGCCTCTGACATACATATGTAACTTATCATTACAAACTGGGAGATTCCCAAACCAAATGAAAATAGCCAAAGTGATTCCCATCTATAAGAGTGGAGACAAACACCAATTTACAAACTATAGACTGTTTGTCTTCTTCCACAATTCTCAAAAATTTTAGAAAAAATATTCAATGATAAATGGGTTTTATTTATTGATAAATATAACATTATAAATGAAAACCAATATGATTTTAGAGAAAATAGATCTACCTGATTGGCTATCATTGATGCTGTGGAGGAAATCCCAAATGCTCTGGACAAAAAGAAATATGCAGCTGGAATTTTCATTGACATAAAAAAGCATTTGATTCTCAATCATTACATCCTACTTGACAAACTGGAAGTGTATGGGATAAGAGGAATAGCGCTAACTTGGGTCAAAAGCTATGGTAACTTCAACGATGAAACCAAATAATATAAATAATGTGTTATTTGAAAGTGTTACAGAAATCAAATTCTTTGGGGTTTTTATCGATGAGAAACAAATTTGGAAGCCTCACATCAGACACATACAAACTAAAGTCTCCAAAAGTATTTCAATAGTAAATAAATCTAAACATATATATGAATGCAACAGTAGATATTTATTATAGTGCTCCTTAATATTACCATATTTCACCTTCTTTATAGAAATTTGGGGGAATAATTAAAAGAGCTCACTACATCCTCTCTTCTTACTTAAAAAGAGGCGTCAGAAATGTACATAAAGCCCATATCTTGATCATACAAACAATTCATTTTATCAATCCAGACTTTTCAAACTGTATGACTTTGTGGATTTTTACACCAACAACTTCTATCCAGAGCCAGTGGGAAATCGTTACCATTCAATATCCAAAAACAGTTCTTACAAAATGAAGGAGGAAGAAACTGAGGGGATGTAGGAACGTCAAGATCAAACTGATAAGAACCACAAAGAAAAGTTTCTGTGTGTCGGTGTGTGGCACTAAACTGGAACGGGTTCAGTAATGAGCTCAGATAATGTTAAATATCCAAATATTAAAGAATATGAATAAAGAAACTCTGATTTCAGGATATAAAGAAAGAGTTTAAGGATTTTGAATAAAATCCAAACACATGTGTGGACTTGATGGTGGTGAAATAATCAAAGATCTTTTAATTACAACCAATGAGTATTTCATTGTAATGTGCAATAATGATTAGTGAAATATTTGAATTACATTTGATTTTCTTTACTTGATCTGCAATGTGTAGCAATAAATCGGGGTTTAATGTGATCGCGTGTTCTAATGGTAATCAGGGATTATAACATATCGGTTATCTAAAGTGTGATTATTAATGTTTACTGAAAAGATGTAAGAATTCTTTAGGATAATCAATAAGCACTCGATGTTACTTGATAACTGGATCTGCAATGTGTAGCAATGATGTTTGGATTTAATGAAATGCTAATATGATTATAAGCAGTGAGTTTTACATATCTGTCATATGATGTATGATTCATGTAACTGTTTACCGTAATGATGGATGAAGATTTTCTGAAGATAATCAATCATTAATAGGCACTGGAATTTGTAACTTGAAAGAATCTTTCGGATCAAAACTCAACTTGACTTTAGTTAATGATCACTAAGTTAGTTTAAACAAATGTGATTTAAGTATCTTTGTTGATATTTAACAATGCATTTCATCATTTCTGTAAAGAACTTGATAAATCTGTAATTGTTTTTTTGTTTGTATTAACTAGAATTAATAATCAAATCAAATATCAACTTGTTGTGCCAATGTTCCAACATCTGTGCCGATTGAGGTCTAGAGGTTAAGTAGGGACTGGACAGTTCTTTTAATACAGGCAAAAGAAAAAAAAAACCTTTCAATGTCCATAATTTTACTTAAATCCTAAACTTTGATCTCTTTTATTCCCAGCTGTCAAACACATGGAATGGTTTGCACATGTGAACACGACAAATGTCTTGAACATCTCACCTGCAGCAAGGGCCATACTTGTCCATGTGACTTACCTGCTCAATGTAAAATGATCTGGAAGATGTGATTTTTGCTTTCACAATAATAAATCATAATGATAAATCACTTGCTTGTTCTTGTTTGATTGTTGTAGAACTCTGACACTTGATTATTTGTCATTGGATAAACACATGATGTATGATAGTTATGATGATGCAAGTGATAACCATGATGTTAAATAATAATAAACATGATTATCAATATAAGAGTGATGGTGACAGCTGGATTGCTGTGGGTGATCCGTCTTGCTTGAACCCAGAGTTTCTGAACAAACCCATATCCACCCAGATGGACCACGGCTGATCAGAATCTGGAGGTGACCCTCAATAGTTTTCTAAAAAATAGCTCTTTAGAGAACCACCACTTCTCCATGCCAGAACACCAATGGTTTGTTTTAATCCTATTGCAGTCTCCCGTCTGAACTTTCAGATTACTTGAGCCCCTTTCATTCATTTCTTCATTCTCTAATCAGTTTTTCCCTTTTGGGGTCACCTATCCCGGCCACTCGTGGGCGAAGGCCGTACAGCATTTTTAAATACTTGGATTGTTTTTCTTAAAGAAAATAAACAGGATTATTTTGCTCCAGTCATTCGCTGGCATCATCAGGTTTCAGCAGTGGCAGTTTTTCCTATAGGCAACGTGGGCGGCTGCCCAGGGCGCAATCTTGTAGAAAAAGAAAAAAAACATTGCCAGTTTTTTTTTTTTCCCTCTTGCAGAAAAAAAATATAGACAAGAGTTTGCATCAAAGTGAATTAGTTTCCATGATCTCTTTCATCTTAACTCTGGGTGTTTGACAAACGTTAAAGTCTATTCGAGGTTGTGGAAAATCGACAAAGATCAAAGGAAACATCAGCGTCCACTTTAGAAATAAGAAAAAAACTCCAAGGACAAAGGAATGCAGGCGGTGTCCAAAATTAACACTTAAGGCAGCAAATACAACCAAATTTACTGTTGCAGGAGTACAATTTGGAGCAACATTTGGATAATGAAGGTAATGAAGGCTTAATTAGACTAGTCTTGTTAATTATCCTATTGGTGGATTTCATCTAAGCTTCTCTGCCATTCTCGTATTCAGTCAATGCTTTAGATCAAATCAAACTTTATTTATACAGCACTTTTGCAACTCAGGTCACTCAAAGTGTTTTGCATAAGTATATAATCAAATTTAAAAATAAACAAATGTTTAGTTTAAAATCTACACAATGTCAACCTCATGGAGGCTCTTTGTAGACCTGAACCTCATGGAGGCTCTTTGTAGACCTGAACCTCATGGAGGCTCATTGTAGACCTAAACCTCATGGAGGCTCTTTGTAGACCTGAACCTCACGGAGGCTCTTTGTAGACCTGAACCTCATGGAGGCTCTTTGTAGACCTGAACCTCACGGAGGCTCTTTGTAGACCTGAACCTCACGGAGGCTCTTTGTAGACCTGAACCTCACGGAGGCTCTTTGTAGACCTGAACCTCATGGAGGCTCTTTGTAGACCTGAACCTCATGGAGGCTCTTTGTAGACCTGAACCTCACGGAGGCTCTTTGTAGACCTGAACCTCACGGAGGCTCTTTGTAGACCTGAACCTCACGGAGGCTCTTTGTAGACCTGAACCTCACGGAGGCTCTTTGTAGACCTGAACCTCACGGAGGCTCTTTGTAGACCTGAACCTCATGGAGGCTCTTTGTAGACCTGAACCTCATGGAGGCTCTTTGTAGACCTGAACCTCATGGAGGCTCTTTGTAGACCTGAACCTCACGGAGGCTCTTTGTAGACCTGAACCTCATGGAGGCTCTTTGTAGACCTGAACCTCACGGAGGCTCTTTGTAGACCTGAACCTCACGGAGGCTCTTTGTAGACCTGAACCTCATGGAGGCTCTTTGTAGACCTGAACCTCACGGAGGCTCTTTGTAGACCTGAACCTCATGGAGGCTCTTTGTAGACCTGAACCTCACGGAGGCTCTTGGTTCAATGAGGCTCTCCATCATCAGACACATTCATGCTGTAAAGGCAGAGAGGTGCTTACCAGAAAGAAGTCAAAGAACTCTTCTACAAGGTTCATCAGAGAGGCAGAGCCTCTGTGGAGGTCAGAGGTCAGCAGCTCTTGAACTGTTTGAAACCACTGCACCACCTGCAGAAAAAAAAGTGAGTGAACATGAAGAAAAGACACTAGAAGAAACAAAGGTTTGGCCAAACTGAGCAAGGTAGCTCGGTTGGTAAGGTGAGAGGCTACCACACAGGAAACCAGGGTTTGATTCCCGGAGGGGAATAAACAATGGTACTGGGGCAATTACCATATCAATGGCGAACAATTAACATCACCAAGTGAGGGCTCTTGGGCAAGACCTTTTACGCGGTTCAGCTGCAGCTCACCACTCCCCCAGGTGTTGGGTCAAATGCAGAGAACAAATTTCCCATTGTAGGATAAATACAGTATAATAAAACAAAATAAAAAATAATAATTGGATTATTTCTGTAAGGAACAGATTACAGGGGAAAAGAATCATTCTGGAGCTGAGATGAGTCTGGTGCGACATCTCCTGGATCTTCAGGAGATCTGGGGAAAGCACTTGGACAAAAAATGAACACAAACCTGCTACTGATCAAAAGGTTAAGAGTGTCAGAGTGAAACCTGCCGCTTCAGAAATAAAGACGTTAGCCTATGCCAAACAACCAGGTGACACGCACGTGACATCAGTCTAACCAGTCAAATCACTAAACAAGTTAATCGAATCAAACTTTATTTATGAAGCACTTTCATGTAAAACATAACACAAAGTGCTTAACACCAGAACAAAACAAGCACAACAATATGAAAATTAAAATAAAGCCCCCATCCCCACCCCACATAGAACCCCAAATTCCATTCATGCCTCCACCCCTTAAATGATGGAGATAAACATTTTGGATAGAGGGACCCATTTAACGTTGATCTTTTTACTGTGCATGGAGTGCATAAAGCTTTAACCCTTCTGCTATTCATTCATTCCTTCATGAATGAAGTGAAGATCACAAATCATTGAAGAAAAAAGGTCCAGCGCACTGTCTAGTGGGTCTAGATGACCCAACTCCCAATGTCAAAGTGCCTGGGATAGCACAAGGGTTAAATGTCCAGCCAAACATTTAACTTTCAAGTCTGGGACCAGTTGAAAGAGTTCCTTTACTCTAATAATATTTTCTCTAAATTTCAGTAAGGTTTAAGAAAGAAAAAATAAATAACAGAACAAGCACCGCTATGAGGGTGATAAATGAAATCATTGTGGCACAAAACTGTACTGTGCATCACTCTTTTTTAGCTTTTGACACCGCTGACCCTTATTGACCCACATTATTCAGCCTTGGATTGTCAGAGCACGCAGTTGCATGAATAACAGGACCCAATGCAATAAATATGAAGCTCTCTGTTCTAAAATTGTTACTGTCCAAAAGGGGGTTGCCACAGGGCTCAGTTTGATTTGGGTCAAATTATGCTAATCTGCATTTTTATGCTGATGACACAGTTATTTACTGTTATGGGTCATCTCTTGCTCAGGTGATTGAAACCTTGCAGAAAGTTTTTGTTGCTGTCCAGCATTCAGTTATTCTGTTAAAATTAGTTCTCAGTGCTGACAAGACTAAACTAATGTTTTCCAAATCAAAGAAGGTCCCTGAAAAAAATACCAATGGTTTCCACCTTGGATGGAAATGTCAGAGGTGGTTCACAAATACAAATACCTTGGTGTCTGGATTGACGACTCCCTCACCTTTAAACCTCACAGAAGAAAACTTGTAAAAAAAAAATAACCTAAAACTTAAACTTGGCTTTTTCCTCCGTAATAAGTTGTGTTTTTCTTTTGAAGTAAAAAAGCGTCTTGTCACTGCAACTTTTTGTGCTGGATTATGGTGATATTCTGTATATGAATGCCTCGTCTTCATGTCTCCAAACGTTGAACCATGCACCATGCTTCCCTGAGGTTCATTACCAACAGTAGATCCATGACGCATCATTGTGACCTGTATACAAGAGCACAAAGGCCTTGCACTTCACTTTGTTTTATATTTTTTATGTGCTATTTTACCTATATTATGACTGATTTTATATTCATGTTTCTCTTTGCTTATCACTTGTACCATTTTATTTTTCTTATGTTTTTTTTTTTTACTAAATTGATATTGGTGTACATGCAACTGACTGCAGGAGGGGGTGGGGGATTGGGTTTTGAATTTATTTGTATTATGTTTTAAAACTGAAAACTTAAATTTATAAAACAAAAAATATAAAAAGATTACAATGGCCTTCTCTGGCCACTAGGAGGCAGAACATTGGTACACTTTTATTTAAAAGGCCTTGCTTGGATCACTCCCTCCCTACATTTGCTCCTTAATCACAAGAAGTGTGGAATCTTACTCCTTAAGATTTAAAGACCAGCTGTTGCTTTCTGTTCCATTTGCTGCACAGAGCTGGAAAAAAGCCTTTGTCCAGTCTGCTCCTATTACTTAGAATATTCTGCAGAAAGACGGGGAACTAACTGAACTGGTATCTTTAAAAAATTTTAAGAACAATCTCAAAGCTTTAGAGACTGAAACAATAATAATGAGCAACTGCTTTTCATGAAGTATGTGGTTTGATGACGTTTGTTTATGTGTATCTTTGTGTTGAAATATGCTGCCTCTTGGCCAGGACTCCCTTGGATAAGAGGTTTTTCATCTCAACAGGATTTCCTGGTTAAATAGAAGGTTTAAAAATATATATAAATAAATAAAAATGATCACCTTCCCGGTCAGTCCGCTGTCAAGAAGCTCCAGTAGTTCATCTGTGTTACCTGACAGAATGTCAAAAGACTTTAACACAAGCAGAACTCTGCCAAAATGGCACTGACCCAAATCCTAAAACAAAGATCAGGGTGTGAACATCAAAATCAGCAAATCACCAACAACTTTTTTCAGCATCCCTTAGAGCATCACCAAACTCGTTACCTCGGCAACCAGCTGATCCATCCTGACCAGTGTGGTTCTGCTGAGACCCTCGGAGCGGAGTATCAGCACCAGACGAGCCAGGTCTGCATGTGCCAGACAGTTTTCCACCTGCACCTCCAACTGAGAGGCAAACACAGGTCAACATGCAGAAACACACACCTACACAAACACAGAAATAATACATCTACAGGCATCTGTGCACACGTGTCTTCTAACTAATCAGTTCATATGTTGAAAGGTATCTGCCATTTTTCTGTAATGTTAACAAAAGCAGCTTCTGTCCTTCCTACTTTTGTTGATTCATAATAAATAAACTTTGCAGTAAAAGTACACCAACCAAAGATAGTGTAGGACCTGAGCTGTGAAACAAGGACGTGCTAACGGAATTATGACCTGAAGGCCCTTTTTTCATCAGAACCAAAATGTTGAGTTTGGGAACAACAGCAGCTCAGCCACCAAGTGGTAGACCACATAAACTGATGGAGAGGGGTCAGAGGGTTATGAAGAACAAAGAGGTCAACGACTTTCTGCAGTCAGTGGCTACAGAGCTCCAAACATCATGTGACCTTCAGATCAGCCCAGGTACACCACGCAGAGAGCTTCATAGAACGGGTTTCCATGGCCGGCTGATAATTTGTGTTTGGAACGTGGGCGTGGGGTGGGGTGGGGTTGCTCAGTCCAGTTCTCTCATACAGTAAATGGTTTTAAGTTTACTGAAAGTTTTTCTAAAATTCTAAACACTTTAGGGGTTTGCTTTATAGCAGATGTTAGTCACTTGTATTCTATTCAGTTTTGCTTTAACCCTTGTGCTTTGTCAAATAATAAATTTACTGAAGATAACAGCCACATCTGTTCATATTTTTTACAGCTTGTTTTCTTGATATAAAGACTTAATTTTCTTGATATAAAGACTTAATAATTTGTTATCACACGAAAACAAACTTTTCTTAAGACATGAGAATACAATTTTCCTTATTTGAAAATCAATACACAACAGCTAGTTGTAAATGTGAACGTAATTAAATGTCCAGCCAATCATTTAACTTTCCAGTGATTGTGGGTGGGCTCATTAAGGAATGGGTTACAAGGTGAAGGTGGGTGATGTCAAAATGCCCAAAGTGAAGTGATTTAAAGTTCTGCTGTACTCCACAGCAACAGATTCTGATTCTGCGACCTGTTGAGTGACAGCCAGATGCACAATGGCCTAAAAAAGCAGCATTTGTTGTGAGGGGAATTTTCGTGCC